>NC_062545.1:213046573-213373240 GCF_016906955.1 Phacochoerus africanus
GTATTTTATTTCCTTTTTTCCACTCATCTTTTGGTTGTATTAGTTTTGCCTTGTCACAGTGTACAGTTACAATATATAACAACACATAATATTCTTTTATCCTTAACCCCATCTCTTGTTTATGTCTTTTAACTCTAATTTTGTGTATTATAATATTCATCATCACAATTTTTGTTTTGCCTATAATCAAATGGTTAGAAAAAAAATTTATCCTCTAACAAGTTCTTCGAAAGCGCTCATAGAAGCTGAATTTCCTAAATTCCTGTGCATTAGAAATTGTTTCATATGACCTTGATATTTGAAGAAGAATTTAGCTGGATATTTAATTTTTTAAAAAAATATTTCTTGATTTGTGCATTGTTTATCAAGATTCTGATGCTTTTGCTTTTGTAACACATTTTTCTGTTCTTGTTGTATTGTTCCTTTTTTCTCTCCTCTCAGTACTTTCTTGGCCTGTTGTTGCTACTACTATTGTTGTTTCCAACACCACAAAAGTACCTTTGTTATAATCAATGAGCCCACATTAAAATATTTTTAGTCAAGGTCCATAGTTTATATTACAGTTTTGTCTTAGTGTTGGGCAGTCCATGGGTTTTAACAAATGTATCATGATATGTATCCACCCTTGTAGTATTGAGATTATCACCCTAAAAATAATCTAGGGCCTGCCTATTAATTCCTCTCTCCCACCATCCCCTGACAATCACTGATCCGTTTACTAAAACTTAGTTATGGCTTTTCCCAAATGTAATATATATGGAATCATACAGTAAATAACTTTAAGACTGGCTTCTATCACTATTCCATATGCATTTATGTTTTCTCTATGTCTTTTAGTGGTTTGATATTTCATTTTTTTATCACTGACAAATATTTTATCATTTGGAAATACAAGTTTACTTATCCATTAACCTACTGAAGGAGGTATCAAATTATTATTGCCTAATGCTCAACCATCCTGCTGACATCAATTCCTTCAAAGCATTTTCTAATTTCTCATGATTTCTTTTTAACTTATATATGATTTTAAGAGTTTGTGGTTTCATTCCTACACATTTATGAATTCCAATTACCTTTTGTTGTTTTCTACTTATTTCTACTATTGTCAGAGAACTCATTTTTCTTTAAATAACATTTATTTACTTGGTTTCTGTTTGGCTAATATATATTCAGTAATGGAAAATATTACTTGTATGTCTTAGAAAAATGTATATTCTGACTTTGGATGGAGAATCCTATGTATATCAGTTAGGATCAGTTGGTATATACCGTTGTACCAGTTGTATTTTCTTGTTGACCTTCTGACTAGTTATCCTATCCATTATTAAAAATGGCGTATTAAAACATCAAAATATTCTTGTTGAAACGTCAACTTCTCTCTTCAATTTTGTCAGCTTTGTTTCATGTATTTTAGAACATTGGTGTTTAGATACATATACATTTGTAGTTATTGTATCATCTTGATAAAATGACCATTTTTATAATAAAAATGTATTGACTCTAGTTGTCTCTAAGTTTTTACCAAAAGTATACTTTCCCCAATACCATTATAGGCATTTCAGTTCTATTTTGGTTGTTGTTTTCATAGTAATATTTAACATAATTTCCTTTTCATCCTATTTGGTCCTTATATCTAAAGAAATCCTGTGGTAAACATTTATATTTGGAAGAATATTTTTCTTAAGTTTATTAGGTATATACATATTTTTTCTTTTTCTTTTTTTTCCCCACCCTTTGTTCTGTTGCAACCGAGTATCTAGACATAGTTCTCAATGCTACTCAGCAGGATCTCCTTGTAAATCTATTCTAAGTTGTATCTGATAACCCCAAGCTCCCAATCCCTCCCACTCCCTCCCTCTCCCGTCAGACAGCCACAAGTCTATTCTCCAAGTCCATGATTTTCTTTTCTGTGCAGATGTTCATTTGTGATGGATATTAGATTCCAGTTATAAGTGATATCACATGGTATTTGTCTTTGTCTTTCTGGCTCATTTCACTCAGGATGAGATTCCCTAGTTCCATCCATGTTGCTGCAAATGGCATTATGTCATTCTTTTTATGGCTGAGTAGTAGTCCATTGCGTATATATACCACCTCTTCCCAATCCAATCCTCTGTCGATGGACATTTGGGTTGTTTCCATGTCCTGGCTATTGTGAATAGTGCTGCAATGAACATGCGGTGCACGTGTCTCTTTTAAGTACAGTTTTTTATCCGGATAAATGCCCAAGAGTGGGATTGTGGGGTCATATGGAAGTTCAATGTATAGATTTCTAAGGTATCTCCAAACTGTTCTCCATAGTGGCTGTACCAGTTTACATTCCCCCAAACAGTGCAGGAGGGTTCCCTTTTCTCCACAGCCCCTTCAGCACATGTTATTTGTGGACTTATGAATGATGGCCATTCTGACTGGTGTGAGGTGGTACCTCATGGTAGTTTTGATTTGCATTTCTCTAATACTCCGGGATGTTGGGCATTTTCTCATGTGTTTGCTGGCCATCTGTATATCTTCCTTGGAGAACAGTCTGTTCAGGTCTTTTGCCCATTTTTCCATTGATTGATTGGCTTTTTTACTGTTGGGTTGTATAAGTTGTTTATATATTCTAGAGATTAAGCCCTTGTCTGTTGCATCCTTTGAAACTATTTTCTCCCATTCTGGAAGCTGTCTTTTTGTTTTATTTTTGGTTTCCTTTGCTGTGCAAAAGCTTTTCAGTTTGATGAGGTCCCATGGGTTTATTTTTGCCCTAATTTCGATTGCTTTGGGAGACTGACCTGAGAAAATATTCATGATGTTGATGTCAGAGAGTGTTTTGCCTATGTTTTCTTCTAGGAGTTTGATGGTGTCTTGCCTAACATTTAAGTCTTTCAGCCATTTTTAGAGTTTATGTTTGTGCATGGTGTGAGGGTGTGTTCTCGTTTCATTGCTTTGCATGCAGCTGTCCAGGTTTCCCAGCAATGCTTGCTGAATAGACTTTCTTTTTCCCATTTGATGTTCTTGCCTCCCTTGTCAAAGATTAATTGACCATAGGTGTCCGGGTTTATTTCTGGGTTCTCTATTGTGTTCCATTGGTCTGTCTGTCTGTTTTGATACCAGTACCACACTGTTTTGATGACTGTGGCTTTGTAATATTTCTCGAACTCTGGGAAAGTTACCCCCCTGTTTGGTTTTTGTTTCTCAGGATTGCTTTGGCAATTCTGGGTCTTTGGTGGTTCCATATACATTTTTGGATTGTGTGTTCTAGTTCTGTGAAAAATGTCCTGGGTAATTTGATAGGTATTGCATTGAATCTGTAGCTTTTTTTGGGTAGTATGGCCATTTTTACAATATTGATTTTTCCAATCCATGAACATGGAATGTCTTTCCATTTCTTTATATCTTCTTTGATTTCTTTGATTAAAGTTTTATAGTTCTCGGCATATAGGTCCTTTACCTCCTTGGTTGGGTGAATTCTGAGGTATTTGATTTTTTGAGGTGCAATTGTAAAAGGTATTGTATTTTTGTATTCCTTTTCTAATATTTCATTGCTGGTATACAGAAATGCGACTGACTTCTGAATGTTAATCTTATATCCTGCTACTTTGCTGAATTTATTAATCAGTTCAAGTAGCTTTGGGGTTGAGTCCTTAGGGTTTTCTATGTATAGTATCATGTCGTCTGCATACAGTGACAGTATTATCTCTTCTCATCCCATATGGATGCCTTCTATTTCTTTTGTTTGTCTAATTGCTGTGGCTAGGTCTTCCAAAACTATGTTGAAGAGCAGTGGTGAGAGTGGGCATTCCTGTCGTGTTCCAGATTTGAGTGAAAAGGCTTTCAGTTTTTCCCCATTGAGTATTATATTTGCTGTGGGTTTCTCATAAATGGCTTTGATTCTATTCAGGAATGTTCCCTCTATACACACTTTGGCGAGGGTCTTGATCATGAATGGATGTTGGACTTTGTCCAATGCTTATTCTGTGTCTATTGAGATGATCATATGATTTTTGACTTTTCTTTTGTTAATGTGGTGTATGACGTTGATTGATTTGCGTATGTTGAACCATCCTTGTGAACCTGGGATGAACCCTACCTGGTCATGGTGTATGATTTTGTTGATATGTTGTTGGATTCAGTTGGCTAAGATTTTGTTGAGAATTTTCACATCTATATTCATCAAAGATATTGGCCGATAGATTCTTTTTTGGTGGTATCTTTGTCTGGTTTTGGAATTAGGGTGATGGTGGCATCATAGAATGCCTTTGGGAGTATTCCTTCTTCTTCCACCTTTTGAAAGAGTTTAAGGAGGATGGGCACCAGATCCTCTTTATATGTTTGATAGAATTCGCCTGTGAAGCCATTTGGACCTGGACTTTTATTTGTAGGGAGTGATTTTATGACCTCTTCAATTTCATTTCTAGTGATGGGTCTGTTCAGTTGGTCTGTTTCTTCTTGATTCAGTTTCGGCAGACTATAAGAGTCTAGAAAGTTGTCCATTTGGACCAGATTGTCAAATGTGTTGGCATATAGTTGTTCATAGTATTCTCTTATGGCTTTTTCTATTTCTGCAGTGTCCATTGAGATTTCTCCTTTTCCATTTATACTTTTGGTTATTTGGGTTCTTCCTCTCCTCTTTTTAGTGAGTCTGGCCAGGGGTTTGTCAATTTTGTTCACCTTTTCAAAGAACCAGCTCTTGGTTTTATTAATTTTCTCTTTTGTTTTTTGAATCTCTATTTTATTGATTTCTTCTTTGATCTTTATGATTTCCTTCCTTCTGCTGACTCTAGGTCTTTTTTCTTCTTTTTTTGAATTAGGTTAGGTGGAGGGTTAAGTTGTCGATTTGCGATCTTTCTTCTTTTTTGAGAAAGGCCTGTATTGCTATAAATTTCCCCCTGAGCACTGCTTTCGCAGCATCCCATAGATTTTGAGAGGTTGTGTCTTCATTATCATTTGTTTCAAGGTAGTTTTTAATTTCCTTCTTGATTTCCTCATTGACCCATTGGCTTTTTAGTAGCATGTTGTTTAGTCTCCATGTAGTAGGTTTTTCTCATTTCTTTTCCCATGGTTGATTTCTAATTCCATGGCATTGTGGTCAGAGAAGATACTTGAGATAATTTCTGTGCCCCTAAATTTGTTGAGGTTAGCTTTGTGTCCCAATATGTGGTCGATTCTCGAGAATGTTCCATGTGCACTTGAGAAGAATGTGTATTCTGATTTTTTTGGATGTAGTGTCCTGAAGATATCAATGAAGTCTAACTTTTCTATTGTTTCCTTCAAGATCTCTGTTGCTTTATTGGTTTTCTGTCTACAGGATCTGTCCATTGGTGTGAGGGGGGTATTAAGGTCTCCTACTATGATTGTATTCCCATCAATTTCTCCCTTTATGTCTGTTAGTATTTGTTGTATGCATCTGGGTGCTCCTGTATTTGGGGCATATATGTTGATGATAGTAACATCCTCTCCTTGGATGGATCCCTTAATCATTAAATAGTGTCCTTCTCTGTCGTTCTTTATGTCTTTTGTTTTAAAGTCTATTTTGTCTGATATGAGTATTGCAACTCTTGCTTTCCTGTCATGTCTACTGGCAGGAAATATTTTTTCCCACCCCTTCACTTTCAATCTATATGTATCCTTTGTCCTAAGGTGAGTTTCTTGTAGGCAGCAGATTGAAGGTTTTTGCCTTTTTATCCACCCAGCCACTCTGTGTCTTTTGATTGGGGCGTTCAGTCCATTGACATTTAAGGTGACAATTGAGAGATGATTATTTATTGCCATTTTGAACCTCATGTTCCAGTTGATTCTATGGTTCTCCATTCTTCCTTTCTTTTTTTGGTTGGATGGTCTCTGGTTATTATCTGCTTGAGTTTTTTTTTTTCCATTTTTTGCGAATGCAATGTTTCTTTTTGGCTTGTGGTTGCCCTGTTGTTTAAGTATGCTAACCCCTTCTTATAATTGTGTGTTTTAGCCTGATGATCTTGTAGGTTCAAACACTTCAGTACTGTTAAAATTATGAAGAGAAACCAACAGACAAACAATAACAAAAAAGGGTCTTTTTATTTCCTAACATCCCTTGCCCACATTTTATGATTTTGACGACATTTTTTTTTCTTTTTAATTTTATTTTGCTTGAAACTTGTTCGTGATTAAATCTGCATGCTGGCTTATTTGAGTGACTGCTCTCTGATTGTGGTTTCCTCAATCCTAGTTCTTCGTCTTCTTTTTTTTTTCTTTTTTTTCTTTTTCCTCCCTTTCCCTCCTTCCTTTTTTTTTGGTTTAGAGAAGCCCTTTCAGTATTCCTTTTAGCCTGGGTTTTGTATTGCTGTATTCTCTTAGCTTTTGTTTGTTGGAAAAAATTTTTATTTCTCCTTCTATTTTAAATGATACTCTTGATTGATAGAGTATTCTGGGTTGCATATTTTTTCCTTTTAGCACTTTAAATATCTCTTGCCATTCCCTCCTGGCATGTAGTGTTTCTGTAGAGAAATCAGCTGATATTCTTATGGGGGTTCCCTTGTAGGGAACATTCTGCTTTTCTCTTGCTGCCTTTAGGATCCTCTCTTTATCGCTAACTTTTGCCTTTTTTCTTATAATGTGTCTTAGTGTGGGTCTGTTTGGGTTCAGTTTGTTTGGGGCCCTCTGTGCTTCCTGTATCTTGAACTCAGTATCCTTTAGATTTGGGAAGTTTCCAGCGATAATTTCTTCAAATATATTTTCCATCCCCTTATCTTTTTCTACTCCTTCTGGAATTCCTATTATGCATAGATTGGCCCGCTTTATATTATCCCATTGGTCTCTCATATTGCTCTCCTGTTTTTTCATTTGGTTTTCTGTCTGCTGCCCTGATTGGGTGACTTCCATTATTCTATCTTCCACATCACTTGTTCATTCTTCTGCATTATTCATTCTGGTTTTTACTGCCCTTAGTTCAGTTTGTATCTCTGCAAATGAATGTTCTAGTTTTTCTTGGCTCCTCCGTATATTTTCTAGTTCCTTTCTGAGGGTGTCTGCATTACTGTTCATATCTTCTCTTAATTCATTCAGTACTTTCACTATTTCTCTTTTGAACTCCAGGTCTGTCAGACTGCAGAGATCTGTTTCATTGTAGACTGCTTTATGTGGTTTAACTGGGGGTGGTTTCTCAGTTTCTTCATCTTGCTTGTTGTTTTCTTTTTCCTGGTGGAGTTGTATTCTCCATGACTGGGCGGTGTTTGCCTTGTCACTGCTGTGGAATGTGTCCTGAGGGCTGGTATTGTTGGTCAGGCTTCTTTGAGGCAGTGTGGCTTTTCCGGAGTGTGGGTGGGGCTGACAGGGACTCTCTGAAGCAAAGGAGGACTTCCTGAGGGCAGACAGGACTGGGAGGTCCACACCACGATGGCAGCAGATTTCACTCGGCCAGGCAGAGCTTGCTCTGGTGTTTTTGGGCTGTGGGGCTCTTGCAAGGGGCTGGTGGTGCTGGGAAGCTGTTCCACAGGAGTGCAGCAGCCCCCAAGGGCTGGAGCAGCTATCTTGGTCACTGAGAACCCAAGAGGCTCTTTCCCAGGGCAGCCCGCCTCGGAAGGACTGTCCAAGAATGTAGGCAGATCTTTTCACAGCCTGGCCAAGCTTGTTCTAGCTTTTTTGGGCTGCAGGGGCTCCTGTAGGGGGCTGGCAGTGCTGGACAGCTCTTCCGTGGGAGTTCAGCACCCCCCGAGGCTGGAGCGGTTAGCTGGGCTACTGCAAACCCAAGAGGCTCTTCTCCAGGGCAGCCCGACATGGAAGGACTGTCTGAGAATTTAGGCAGACCTTTTCATGGCCCGGCCAAGCTTGTTCTAGCTTTTCTGGGCTGCAGGCCTATCCGTGGGGCCTGGAGGTATTTGGTGTTGCTCCGTGGGGGTGTAGCCCCTCCAAAAGGGCAAGCAGGCCTGGGCAGGGACAGCCCCTCCAGTGGTAGGCTTCCGGCAATTGTTGAGGCCAGCCCTCCCATTTGGCAGGCAGCCCCAGGTCTGGCATGTGCATAAGGGGTGGTGGCGGGGAATCACTGGGAAGCACAGCTTTCTGACACCCAGCATGCCAGTAAGCTCACTGTGGCATGGGGAGTATTCTATAGGGGCCCACCCCTTCTTCTCTTCCCTCCCCACCACAGGCAAAGACCCAGCTCTTCTCCCAGGTTCCCTCTGATGTGGCTTTCCACTTCCCTCCCCTTAAAATATTGCTCCCTCTCCCCATGACGCTCTGCCTTCTAGTCTCCCAGGCAGTCTCTGCCCGTCAAACTTGACAGACAAGTTCCTAGACCTCCCAAGCATTCTCCGCTTCACCCCACCCCCAGCCCTTTCCTGGGGACTAACCTTAGGAGCTGTGGTCTCAGTGCCCAGCCCCCACCACAGTGTCTCAATTTTTGGTGACTGTGCCAATAGTTCAGATGATCTGTTCAGTTCTCACTCTGCTTTTCAGAACTCCAACTTACTGCTACACTCTTGTCTGCATCTGGAGATTCCTCTGGTCTGTTGATCTTTCCGGCGAGTAGGTGGCTTTCCAGGGTGTGGATCGCTTTCTCCTCCACAGTTCCCTTTCAGGAGCGCCCGTCCAGCTTGAATTCACCTTCTCTCACTGTCCTCTTTTCTCTTGCTTTACCTAGTAATATCACGAGATTCTTGCCATTATTGGAGTTTAGGTTCTTCTGCCAGGGATTGGTTGCTGTTCTGTGCACTCATTTATCCTGTAGATGTGTTTTTTGTGTGTGTGTTTGTGGGAGAGGGCGAGCATGTCCTCCTACTCTTCCGCCATCTTGCCTCCTTACCACCTGAATTTCTTATGTTATGAACTTCTTAATCACTAGGTACCTGTGAGGAAGTCTTAGCAATAATTATTTTCATGCCTTCCAACATGGCCAAATATGCACCAGGAATAGCTGATTATAATACTAAGAAATAGTATTAAGCCTTGATTGAAACTTGATTCTTACAGTTCTTATCCTGTATTTGTGGTCCTAAATGCCTGAGGATAAAGTATGAAAGTATTTATTTTCACATTCTCATGAAGCTGATATGATAAGAAACAAAAAGTTAGGTTTACTTGAGGAATTTCCAGCTGGCAATTCTACAATCTTTTCTAAGCATAAGTAAAAAAGAGATATTGCAAATCTATATTAACCTTGTTTTCTTAGAAAGGATATCAATAGGTTATTTTTCATTGACTTTGAAGATATACCTCTCCCATTCACTTTAAAACTTGTGTTTCAGATTTAATATGTTAACCCATTCCCTGCATTGCTTATAAAATGCTCCCTTGCAGAATAGAATGTGCGTGAGGGGAGAGTAGGAAGTAGATTGTGCATCTGATTATTTAGGGAGTACATAATAGATATGTTATGCTTTTACCTGAATGTACAAACACACACACACACACACACACATATAATGTACCTATATATGCACACATAAGTACAAATATGTGTATTAAGTTTTGCTATTATCAAAAATATGACATATCAAGGGAAAAGAGAGGGATGTGTGCTTTTTCACTTTAAAATGTATTTTTTATTTTTCTTACCTTCTATTTAAATTTTTAGAATGTATGCATGTACATGTAAGTGGGTTACCATGCTGTACAGTTGAAAATTGACAGAATACTATAAACCAGTTATAATGGAAAAAATAAAAATCATTATATATACAAAAATAATGTTTTTCAGATTTATTGAAATATAGTTAATATATAACACTATGTAAGTTTTATGTGTACAAAATGTTTATTTCTAACATATATATATACTACAAAATGATTACCACTAGAGCATGAGCTACCATCTCTCTCACCCCACATAATTACCATTTCTTTTTTATGGTAGGAACATTGAAGATGTACTCTCTTAGCAAGTTCCAGTATATAACACTGTATTATTAACTATAATAGCTCTGTTGTAATTAGATCCCAATAACTCATTTGTCTTATAACTGCAAGTTTGTACCCTTTGACCTCATCTAGAGATTTTCTCCAACCACCAGCCCTTGGCAATCACCATTCTACTCTCCACCTCTTTTCTTATATGTCACTTCTGAATGAAGCCATACAATAATTGTCTTTCTCTGTCTGAACTTATTTCATTTAGCATAATGCCCTCGGTCCACCTATGTTGTGCAAATAGCAGGACATCCTCTTAGTGATAAATAACATTCCGTTACAAAAGCACAAACACACACAGAGACACACACACACAAACCATATTTGTTTTTAGAAAATGTGGATCACAGATCTATTCATCTATTGATGGATTTTTAAGTTCTTCTCCTTTCTTGGATATTGTAATTAATGCTGCAATAGACATGAGAGGGAAGTTATTACTTCAATATCCTGTTTTAGTTTGTTTTTTTTTAATATAACCTGAAATGGGGTTGCTGGATCATATGTAGTATGGTAGTTCCAGTTTTAATTTTTTGAGGAGCCTTTGTATTTCAATCATGTCAGTTGCAATGTCTCTTCTTTCATGTATGACTTTACATATTTGAATCTTCTTTTTCCCTTGGGTAGTCTATCTAAAGGTTTGTTAATTTTGTTTATCTCTAAAGAAAAAATAACACAGCTGTTAGTGTTGTTAATTTCTTTCTCTTTCTCTCTTTTTTTTTTGGTGGGAGGGGAAGTCTCCATATCATTTAGCTCTTCTCTGTTCTTTGTTATTTCTTTCCTTCTGCTAATTTTGGGCTTACTCTAGTTTTTTGTAATATAAAGCTAATTTATTTGAGAACATTTTTTCTTATTAATGCAGGTGTTAATACCTATACACTTCCTGCTTAGACTGACTTTGCAGCGCCAATATGTTTTGGTATGTTATGCTTTCATTTTCATTTATTTCATGATTCTTGTTTAGATTTGTCTTTTGATTTCTTAAGTGATTGGTTGTTCAAGAGCATATTTAATTTCCACATATTTGTGAATTTTATATTTTTATTCCTATTATTGATTTCATTTTCATATAATTTTAATTGGAAAAGATACTTAATAATCTCAATCTTCTTATATTGGCTAGGACTTGTTTTACAACCCAACATAGGATCTTTTATTGAGAATGTCCCATGTGCCCTTAAGAAGAATATGTATTCTGCTGCTTGGATGGTATGTTCTATATTTGTCTATTATAGCCTTTGGTCTAAAGTATGTTTCTAGTCCAACTTTTTAATTTCTTATTTTCCATCTAGATGATCTATCCATTGATGAAATAGGGGTAATGAGGACTCCTACTATTTGGTATTATTATCACTTTCTCCCTTTAGATCTGTTAGTATTAGCTTAGTATATTTAAGTGCTCTGATAACATATAAACATCAGATTCTTATATCTTGGTGAATTTATTATTACATTATGACCTTCTTTGTATCTTATCTTGTTTGGCTTAAAGTCTATTTTATCTAAGTATAGCTATCCCTACTATCTTTTGTTTTCAATTGTATAGAATATCTTTTTTCCACATTGTGGTTGTGTTCTTAAAGCTGGAATGAGTGTCTTGTAGGCAGCATATAATTGGATGTCATTTTTTTATTCATCCATTGACTCTATTTTTTTGATTGGAAAATATAAGACATTTACCTTTAAAGTAGGTGCTCTGTACTTCACTTGTTTGTATTTTCCTCTTTTATTGCCTTTTGTGAATTTATGATTTTCTAGAAGGATGTGCCTTGATCCCATGTTCTTTATCATTTGTGAATCTGCTACAAGTTTTTTCTTTGTGGTTGCCAAGAAGTTTATACAAAATAACTTGCACATATAGAAGTCTACTTTAGGCTAATAACTCGCAAATTGCATACAAAAACTATATATTTATCTCCATTTTATATTTCTGATGTCATAATTTACTTCTTTGTGTACTCATCAACAAATTATTATATCTTTGGTCATTTTTAATACTATTTTATTTTAACCTTAATACTAGTTAAGTGGTTTGATGCTCCAAAATATTACAGGATTATAATATACTGAGTTTGAGTATATACTCATCACTACCAGAGTGTAGTATATTTTCATATGTTATGTTACTAATAAGCATTCCTTCATTTTAGCTTGAAGAACTCCTTTAGCACGTCTTATAAGGAAGCATATGTTTATAAGTATGTCTTAGAAATAAATATGTCTAGAAGTATGTATGTAAGTATATATGTATGCATATAAGTATGTCTTATATAGGTATGTGTTATAAGGAAGGAGTGATGAATTCCTTCAGCTTTTGTTCATCTAGGAAAGTCTTTATCTCTCCTTTGTTTCTGAAGAATAACTTCCCTCTCAGCTTTTGGAATATATCATTCAACTCTCTCCTGACTTGCTAAGGTTTCAGTTGCAAAATCCACTGATAGCCTTCCTGGAGTTCCTTTGTAAGTTATAAGGTTTTACTTTCTTGCTAGATTCCAACTTTCTCTGACTTCTCATAGTTTTATTTAAATGTGCCTTTAAAAGGATCTCTCTAATTCAGTTTTGCTTGGTAAACTATGAGCTTCATGAACTTGGATATCCAAATCTTTTCCCAGATTGAGAGATTATTAGCTGTTATTTCTTTAAATAAACTTTCTGCCTCTTCCTCCCTCTCTTCTTGTAGCTCTCTGATGATTCATAAATTGGTCTTTTTGATAATATCCCATAGCTCATGCAGGCTTTCTTCACTCTTCGGCACTCTTTTCCCTTTTTTCTGTGATTGGGTAATTTTAAAATTCCTGTTTTCAATCTCACTGACCCTTTTTCTGCTTGATCAAATCTGATTTTGTTTCCTCTATTCCATTTTTTATTTCATTCATTATATTCTTCCACTTGGTGGGATTTGTTTGAGTCTTTGTGTTTGTTTGGTTCTATTGATTCTTTTGCATGATTATTTTGTTAAACTTCATTTTTTTCCTGATTTCATTTCATTGTCTTTCTGTAGGTTATTCTGTAGCTCACCAATTTTTCTTAAAACATGTATTTTTGATTTCTTTCTTTGGTAAAATGGATATTTCCATATCTTTGAGATCAGTTACTAGAAGATGATTCTGTTACTTTGGTGGAATCATGTTCCCTTGATTTTCCTTGTTTTGTGTGTGTGTGTGTGTGTGTGTGTGTGTGTGTGGTTTTGTGTTGCTATCTTCTCATCTGAAGTAACAATCACCTTCTCCAGTCTTAGTGACTTTGTGAGGGAAAATACTTAAGTCTGTCCTGCTAGAAATTCTGCAACTTTCTCCGACCATCCACAGATGCATTTTCTCTTCACTTTTTGCTTCCTCTTTTGGCACAATTTTTACACTTGTAAGCCTTCGCTGGATTCTGCAACACAACAGATTCTCCCAATTTTCTTCCCAGGCAAACCAGCCATCTGCTGAAGCTGACTTGTGCCACCACTAAGAGTGTGTACAGGGATCCGACCACAGGGTAGTGAGGGATGTGGTGTATAAGTGAGGTTCTTAGGGCATTGAGGGTGCCCGTGGGCCATTCCAGGGAATCCAATGATGAGACATTCTCAGCAGCTCATGAGTCTTTTTATTGATGAAATCTGAAACACAATTAGGATCCTTAACCCTGTAATATTTCCCACAATTCCTATTCACCATTCTCCCAGACTCTTACTGCCCTCTTCTCTGTAATGAAATCCAATTTATATTCTGGGTGGAGTGATAGGAATAGTCCCACACATTTGGGGAAACCAAGTGTTCACTCACACATTCTCTTTCCCTTTATGGGATAAATTATAGGCTGTGAAGTTTAGTCTTGGCTCAAAGCTGTGTCTCCTCGGGGTATCGCTGATATGCATAAAATCAAACTGTTCCTCCTACCCATTCCAATGTGTCCAAAGTCATATTTTTGGGGCCTAACAAAGTGCTGTAAATTTTTTGGAATCTGGGGACTTCCACAAAGGCTCTCTCATCATTGAATGATTGCCTTTGGGCTATAGGCCACGGAAGGGTTCACAGTCCAGAGTAAAATTTGTCTCCCTATAATCTGATGCATGGGTAGGTGAACCACTCCTGTCAAAACTTATTCTAAAGAGATAAAGTGTTGAGACAGTCTTGACTGACTTACAATGTTCTATCAATTTCTGCTATACAGCAAAGTGACTTAGTCATACATACATACATATACAATATTTTATTTTTTAATTTTAGTATTATTTTCCATAATGTTAATCCCAGAAGACTGGATATAGTTCCTTGTGCTATACAGTACTAATTGGTACTTCTAATAGAAAAGAGTTTATAGCCCTGAGTCTCAGTTTCTTTCCCTTTTCCTTTCCTTTTCTTTATGAAAAGACTGATATATTTTGCATATAATTTTGCAAGCCTGTTAAAAAAGGCCACAATTTGTCCAAATAAGTGGCCACATAATGACAATTATTCTCTAAAACTGTAGACCCAAAGCCTTTGTTGTCTTTCAATACTTTGTGGACTTGATTCACATTCTTGTTAGCCCCTGTCTGTCTCTGAGCTAAGAGTAATTTTTCTTTTTTCTAATAGTATCTTAGAAGTGAGCCAAGTATGGATCATCTTGACAAGTTTCTCCTGCTTGAGAAAGTGAGTGACTCAAGAGAAGCCAATGAGTCAATAGGAAGAGACACAATACCCCTTTCTTTCACATTTCAGCTTCCAATGGGAGCAGATATCCTGAACAAAATTTATCATTAGAAAGAAAGATCTTTTTTGTTTTATTTCTGGTAATACTGACCTGACCAAAGTGTGAGAAACTGATCTTTTGTAAGAGAGCCTATGAGATTTTGAAGCCTGAGAATTCATTACCCCTATCACTGAAGGTCAGCATTGAGTCTTTTTTTAGAAATTGAACTTTTAGAAGTTTAGCAGCTTAACTATACTACTGTAAATGAAGCTGAAGGCCTAAATAGAGAGAGAAATCAGACAAAGTGACATCATGTCACAAAATTAGACTCAATGCATCCTTATCCAAGTTTCCACTCTTTCTCCCATCTTGTATCATAACATGCACATGTACACAAGCTAAGAAAGGCAATCTTTTACTGGGAGAAAATGACAGACCTTGAAAAGAAGAATTATGGGTCTTGATGCAGGGCTCATGCTAATGTGTTTAAGAAAGATTTTTTAACATCTATTTACCCTTTTCAAGTTTACATCACTGAGGGTTATTGTACTTTTTTTTTTTTTTTTGAAGGCCCAAATCATTCTCAAAGTTGACTGGAAATTACCTCTTTAAAGTCTGCCTATCTTGTGCACTTGTATTGTGTTAGGTCTCTCCATTCCTCATCACTGAGCTGACTCCTGCACCTGGAAACATTTGTCATGAAATGGTCACTGTTTTATACAAGTGCTATCTGTTACTTGAAACCCTGTTTGATAAAAGAAATAAACCTGCTTAAAGAAGAGATTCATTGTACACTAGAGAGATAAATTAAATGTTCTCTAAACTCTTAGGAGTGTTTTCATTTTTTCTAACCACTTAAGTCATCTTTTGGAATTAAAATAAGAAATATCACTGACTAGCCTTGCCCCCAACATATTCCTCCTGACTCAGCAAAGCTCTAAGTATTAAACCAAATTTTTCAAAGATCAGCATACATTATAATTGTGTGGATATTATTTTTGTTTTATCTTGCTATAATTTATACAAAGAATTTGAAGGAATAAAGATTCACTCATAACGCAAAAAAAATTTAATAATTTTAAAGTAGACAAGAAAAATTAAGTACCATTATATAAAAGGGAAATTTTAGATTCAGTTAAAAATAAATTGTAATAGCTATTCACCTATAAATTTTCTTTCATGATAGTAATCGGGCTATATTTGTAGGACAGAGAGAAAATTCTATTTTATTTCAAAAGTTAAATATATTAAGAGGACTGTCTCTTTGAAGTTAATGTTTTTGGATTAATAATTATAAATGAAATTCCAGTAATAATATACACATATATGCACACTTCTGAGCAATACAGATATACAGAATTAAAATAAATATATGGAAATAGGAAATAGCCACAATAGTATTCATCATTAGGAAACTGCAAAATAAAAGATACCACTACATATTTACTAGAATGGTTAAATTCCAAACTTTGACAACATCAACTGCTGGCAAGAATGCCATGCAGAAGAAACACTCATTTATTTGTAAAACACCACAAAGATTCTGAAATCCTGTCTGATGGTTTATTATGAAATGAAGCTGATTCTTACCATATAATTTACTAATCATATTCCTAAGTATTTATTCAATCAATTTTAAACTTGTATCCAAAGAAAAATGAGCATACAAATTCTTGTAGCTTTCATAATCACCAAGAGCATGAAGCAACCCAAATGCTATTAATGGGTGAATGGATAAACAAGCTGTATTAATCCATACAATACTTTTCTGTGATAAACATATACATATGACTATAAATGTATAAAAAGAGCAGGCTTAAAATTCATATTGCTAAGTGAAATAAGACTGTCAGAAAATGGTGCATGTTATATAATTCCAATTTTATGACATTCTAGATAAAGTAACACTATAGATACAGAGAAAGGATAAATAGTTGCCAGAGATACCAGAGTGGGGAAGGAGAGGGTTAACTAGATGAAGCACAGAAGATTTTTAGGGCAAATAAATTATTTTGTGTAATACTGTAATGGTAGATACACATTATTATGAATTTTTGAAAATTCATGGAACTTGAAATACAAAGACGGGATTTTAATGTGTGCAGGATGGAATGCATAAATACCCACTTCAGAACTGAATGAATCAGTCTCTCTAAGGGATTAGGGGGAAATGAAGACTTGAGAGACTTTGAAAATGTATAAAGTATGTCAAAATAAAGGCAAAAGAAACTGCACATAAACATTGTACATTAGTTGGTCAAGTTGTTTTGCAAGGATAACAGTTTTGATATCACTATACACATCCGCCATGTTACATTTTGTTTTACTCTATATCTGTTTTTTCTTCTTTTCCTCTAATATGCTATTTTGCCTTAAGTGAACATATTTAGGGTAGTAATACCCCTTTAAGGATTTTTTTCGCTATACATTTTTTTACTTAGCATCTTAGTGTTTGCTCCAGGGCTTACAATATCAACATATTTTGCCAAAATCTGCTCCTGATCTATGCTAATTACAGTGAAACAAGTAATTGTCACTCTTTTATAGCTCTATTCTCTGTTGCCTCCCTTTTCTGTGCTATTATTGTTAAACATAATTTATATGTTACAAATGCGGCAATGAATTTATTACTTTATATAATTGGTCTTTTCCACATATTTCATGTTTCTTTGTTCCACAGTTCCTCCAATACTGCCTCTTTTCGTGTTAAATAGATATCTCACAATGTGCCATATTGTGTCCTGTGTTTGTTTTAATATATGTTTTGGGTTTCTTTTTAAGTGGCTGCACTGAGGATCACCATGAATATCTCAATTTACAAGATTCTAATTCAAGCATTCAAAAACTTACATTTTTTCATATTTTTTTCATATATCTGTTCTATCCTCCTTTACCATGTTATGTCACAAATTATATATTTATCCACCATAATTCCATCAAAAAGCTTTATCATTATTGCTTTTTACAGTTGTTTTTAAGTCCCATAGGGTAAAATAAAGGAAGTTTCAAACAAAAATACATTTATCCTATCCTTTTAGAAATAGCATTATTGAGATATAGTTAACATACCATAAAATTCATCCATGTAACATCATTAATTTGTTTTTGCTATATTCACAGATATGTATACCATAGTTAGAGCTAATTTTAGACCATTTTCATCACCCTAAAAAGAAACCCTAGACTTCTGGTTTCTGCATGCAAGGAGTTTGGAAATTGCCACTCCATTCTTGTTAGTAAGATGCATTAAAATATTTAAAAAATCATTGTTAAAAAAATCAACAACTTTGCCTGGATTAATGAGATAGGGGA
The DNA here is from genome assembly GCF_016906955.1 of Phacochoerus africanus. Classification (NCBI taxonomy): domain Eukaryota; kingdom Metazoa; phylum Chordata; class Mammalia; order Artiodactyla; family Suidae; genus Phacochoerus; species Phacochoerus africanus. The sequence goes on from NC_062545.1 coordinate 213,064,400, forward strand.
GAACAAAGGGAAATTATTACTTCCAAGGTTGGAAAGACAACCAAATAAGAGTCTTGACTTACCTGAGCACAGATTCGCCATTAGAAGCTGCCCTGGAAACCAGTGCTGGGGAAGGAAATCTTGAACTGTAATTGATAAGGAGCTGGAGGCTCATTGTGGACAATTTTGATAGTTAAAAACTTTAGGAAGATTCAGTAACAAGGGGAATCCCACAATATTGTGAGATTTGGTCCCAGGAGCTCAAACTGCTTCTCACAGTAAATGTCTGAGACAAATCCCTTCCTGCTTCTGTCAGGAGGAGGAGAATAGGAACCATTTGAAATGCCCAGACTGAACTATTCTTCTTAACAAAGCCTGCCAACAAAAGAAACTAGTTAACTGAAATGTAATCAGCTGGGTATTATCAGAGCCTAACTGAAGTGGGGAAGGAAAATAATGAACTGAAGCTGGCTCTAGCCTTCCCAACTCCCAACTACTCTTCCCATCCCGTCCCACACAACGGGAAAGGAAAAAAAAAACTGAGAAACTACTCTTATGAAATTAAAAGTTCAGAGGCATAACCTTACTAAAAGTCTAACATCTATTCATAGGCTTATAAGCACATTTCCCCTCCTTCAACTCCTCACCATCACGTTACTAAAGGACTATTAAAGCAATTTTTTTTACCGGTACATCGTGTCCAGCTATCAAAAGATTGAAATCCTGAGAAGACCAAAAAACAAACAAACAAAAAACAACAACACAGGAGTTCCCGTTCTGGCTCAGTGGAGACCAATCTGACTAGTCTCCATGAGGACACACATTTGATCCCTGGCCTCCCTTAGTGGGTTAAGGATGTGGTATTGCTGTGAGTTGTAGTGTCGGTCACAGACATGGCTCAGATCTGGTGTTGCTTCAACTGTGGTATAGGCCAGCAGCTACAGCTCTAATTTGACCCCTAGCCTGGGAACTTCAATATGCACAGGTACGGCCTTAAAAAGACAAAAAAAAAAAAAAAAAAAAGCACAGCATTACTATGAGTCCGCACCTATATTTAATTTTAAACCATCAAATGCCAAAATAGCTTAACTTAGTACTATATACTCAGGTTCTAAGAAGTATAATGAGTGACCTTTGATTTGAAGGAGTTTATGGACTACCTCAGGGAAATGAGAGATAGTAAACAAAAAGAAAAGAAATAATATATAATAGTTGATGATAATATGAGATATTATAAAGCGGTAAAGTGTTAATTACCTGATGGTTGGCACAGACATTAGGAATTGTAGGAGCTTACGAGAGAAAATGATCATAGACAACAGGAAGAGAAAAGCTTCACAGAGGGATAATTTGTATTAGGTTGTATATCTAGGTATTTAGTGTAAAGCACAGCTATGGACCTTGTATTGAATTTTGAATATTTATGTGCATAAATCCATCTTCTTTTAAATTTTTGCATTTGTGTATCTGGTAAAGGAAGTGTATATTTTAATTTATAAAGCCCACTTCTCAACACAATGAAACTTTTCTTCCCCAGTTATTCTTTCACTAATCATAATGTTAATATCAAAAAAACACACACCATCTTACATGCATCTTCTATAAAGCTATAATTTAAAAATACAATTGTGGGAACAGAAAAACATAACTTAAAAGTTTGGCAAGGAGCTTATAACAAATTTTGCCCAAGGCCTATCTATATTTAAGGCGATCTCTTTCATTTTCACCACAATTAGCTACCTGTGTATACATGCCAATTTTTTTTTTTTTTTTTTGCACATGGATGTTCCCAGGCTAGGGGTCGAATTGGAGCTACAGCTGCCAGCCTACACTACAGCCACAGCAATATAGGATCCAAGCTACATCTGCAACTTGCACCACAGCCCAAGGCAACGGAGGATCTTTAACACACTGAGCAAGGCCAGGGATCAAACCCACAACCTCATGTTCCTAGTCAGATTTGTTTCCGCTGTGCTATAATGGGAACTCCTACATGTCAATACCTTTTAAAAATGATCTTTTTAATCTGCTGTGTTATGATGCAGACATGTCATGATTAACTCTGTGATGTGCAACAAATTTATTTTTAATGATAATTTAACACTAAAATTCAACACTGTGCATTTGCTAATAACTGCCTCATTAACCCTAGTCAAAATCTCTACATAGTCTCTTGAATGTGAAATAGTAAAATATAGTCATAACTGTCAGGGAGAGAATTATGCACAACACAGTATGTGGTCATGAGAGTGTATCATGAGAAATGGCATGGGTATGTAGCATGAGTATGTGGTCATGAGACTGCTATGAATAATGTCTATTAGGAGACATATGTAACCAACTCCTTTAAAGAACTGTCTGGAGGGAGAGATGAATAAAAAATTGTAAGACTAAACTCAGACTCAGTGAAAGCAAAAATAAATGGTAAGCTTCAGTATGTTCCTTCTAAAACATGTTTTTAAATGCTGTATTGAACCATTTATTGAAAAATGTATATTTTTAAAGAAAAATTTCATATTGTAGTGGCAATTTGCCAAGGTAAAATAATTTTTAAAATATCTAAATGCACTGATGACATCATGTCAAGTAAATAGTATTATTATAGCAAAAAATACATGAGTATGAGTTTTATTTATACCAAGAGTTTTTAAGGTAAAGCACAATTATTTCTATTAATCAAGTAATCTGATAAATTATCCCACAATAATGTTTCATCATGGTATTTTTTTAATTTATCCATTAAAGGAATATATTATATATGCTTGTATAAAAATTTAGAAGAAATTTTAAAAAATTGTTTTGTCCTTTAAAATGATTATTTTTGATGCCCTATGTGACTGACAAATATTTAATTAATATCATGAACACTTTTTATCAAGGAAAATTAAAATGCAGCATTCAACTGAAAAAATTACATGAAAGGAGTCCTTAAGAAGAGTAAAACTAGAATAGAATGTCAGATGAATAGGAGAAATTCTCAGACATCAGATGATAGACTTTTATGTTTTTGTTTGTCTTGTTGATGATGTTGAAGCCAGTTTCAGTAATTATATATATCTTTTATATTGGTCTCCATGAGATTCTTATTCAGGATCAGTTTACTACATATTTTGTTTACCACAAGGGGCATGAATTAGAGCACTCTTCTGGCCTATTTCTTCAGATATTGTATTTTCAAGCCCCTATACAAATCTCTGTCCTCCGCAGGAATAATGCTTTCAGAAAACACCTGATAAAAGGAAGGCATCCATTGGTGGCTACGTAAATGACAAGTAGATAGCTTGACAGGAGAAACTGCAGCATTATCTAAAAGCTGACCTATCCAGCACAGCTTTCCCCACCAGTAATAATTAGCTGTTAGTTCTCAGTGATGTGTAGCATTGTTCAGTTCCCAGGTGTGATTCTCCCTGAAAATATACCCAGATGGTTATCTCCAGTACTTCTAAAAATCATTGTGCTTGTTTATACTGGTATAAAGGAAGTAAACATGTCCCTGAACAAGAGAACGTAGACAATATCTCAAATTCATGGAAGAACAGTCTAGTGCTTTCCTTGTGCATGTTTTATTCAATACTAAATTTCCTATTAACATTTACTCACCAAATGATTAGAACAGTAACTATTCCCAAAGCATGTTTTAGAAGACTTATCTCTTTCTTTCTTTTGTAACTGTAATCTCTTTCACCATGCATTTCCTCTGAGTGACATTCCTACACAGACAAAGACACACACATGCACTTATGCATGCATACATGCACAATGGTCAGCTGCATACCCTGCCAAATACAAGTACAAAATTATGGCAGTTATTCAGGTTTTGAATGAGAATATAAAGATACATAAGAAGAACAGCTAGAATACTCCACTGAAAATGATATATCTTCAACTCAGCAATTATACTGCTGGGCATTTTTCCCAGATAAATGAAGATCTATGTTCAAGCAAAAACTGTACATGAATGTTTACAGAAGTTATATTTGTGAGAGTAAAAAAAAACCTGGAAACATCTCTGATTTTTCTCTATTTTAAATGAAATAATATCTGCAATGCCCCTAGCATCATCAATATTGTACTAGTTTAAATTAATGAGTTTGTTCAGATTCAGAGTCAGCAATAGATACTTTTGATTGGTTATTTATGTCTATATATGAGCTTGCAAATTCATTTTATGTCTTGGTTAGAACTTCATGCGTTTCCCATGTGCCCCATGTTTTCTTTGCTATCTCAAGTGTCCCTATTTGCCTCAAAAATGATGGTAAACTTCCACTAATCTTCTAACACCCAACCCAAAAATCCCCTTCTTTAGGAGTGTTTTCTTTCACATCATTTGTATTATCTATACCAACATAGTTATATCTTCCCTCCATTTTATTATGATTATTATTTATTATATATGTTGCTAGCAAAGTACCAATTAGTGTATGCTATACATGTCTATTCATGTATAACCTATGTGTTCAGTAACCATATAACTTACTATCCAAATTGGAATACTTCTGAAAGCAAAATATAATACTGTTAGTAGTAATGCCAGGCTAACTGCTATAAATCCAGATGATAATTTAGAACCTAGGATTAAACTCAATACTAAATAATAATCATGTGGAGTCTGGGGACCATATATTATACTACTTATATATGAGGACTCAAGCAATTTGCTTTTCATGTAATTAATGTGTATTAATGCTCATGACACCTGAATATATAAATGAACCCAAAGATAACTCAAAGTGGACATACTCTCGCCATTGATTTCTGCTTACTCCTTTGGTACCAGTTTAGAAGCTTCTTTCTCTCAGTGATTTGTTTTATAATGCTGGGTAGATAACTCTATACACCGTATTTTTGTTCTGCTGTCTTGTTCCTTTTCAGGCTCTGCCAATAACAGACATTTGAGAGAGACTGAGAAGCCATGGGAGAGAGGAAGGCGTTGTTTTCTGCTTGCCTCCTATTCCTTTAGCAACCCTGCTTCTTCACCATAGCACCAGCAGTTACTTACAATGGAAGCAGTTGATTCTAGTTCACAGCTTTTTACAAAAGTCACAAATACAAGATTATTGTTTCTCCTCAGAGACCCTAGTACCTTAGTCTGCCACCTCATTTTCAAAGGTCTAATATCCAATATTTATTGTATTTCTATTTTTAGTTATCAGGCATAATATAATAATCATAACATAATATAATATAAAAATATACAGATTTATAAGGTTTTAACTATACCCATACTTAATTTCTGGACACCTTCTTATTTTAATTGATGAAGTGAGTTATTTCATTTAGCTCTTTTAATCACAAATAATTAACTATGTTCACATAATTTTTTTAAATGACCAAATAATTAACTATGTTAATATAATTTTTTAAAACTAGAAATAGTTTATTAATTTGGTATGTGAATATTTTTGTAGCCATACTCCAGCTTCTGGACATTTGATTATTTATACTAAACCGCAAAGAATATGTTTGCGCATATATATACACACATATACATATTTACATCTATTTTTCTTTGGAATGCATTTTTAGTGAAAATACCTATTTTTAGAAATACTGAGTCTGAGTGAATAAAATAACATGCCTGAAATAAACTCAGAATATGCTATCCTGATGATAGTCTCCTCTAGGCTCTTCTAAGACAGGGGAAATCATTGCAGCCTTTTCTTTTATAGCCAAAAGATTATGCATCAAAACTGGTACTAAGAAATAGCAGACTATATTCATGGAAAGCTTATTGTTTGTGTTGGGTTCTTCAGGTATTTGTTAAGTAGAAAAGGAACGGGTCTAGTCATGTTGGCACTGAGTAATCTAGTATGTTATTACTAGTAAGTTCTTTTTGATACCTAGCCTGCACATGAGATGAAGTTGATAAGTAGAAAGTTGAAGGTTCTTAAAAATACTTTAAGATTACATTTTGGACCTAGACTTGATAGTCAATTGAGAGAGGATGCATTATTGACAGAGAGATGTTGTAGAGACTCCATCTTCTGAGCACATTGGTAATTTGCTCTTTTTTACTTCCTTCGAGGTTATGCGGCTAACCATCTTGCTTTACCAGAGAAATATAAGCATAAATGACAGTTTCAATAACTTAGGTCAGAAAAAAGAAAGACATCATATATAAGAAATTCATACAGGAGTTCCTGTCATGGCGCAGTGGAAGTGAATCCAACTGGGAACCATAAGGTTAGGGGTTAGATCCCTGCACTCACTCAGTGGGTTAAGGATCCATTGCCATGAGCTATGATGTAGATGTGGCTTGGATCTGGTATTGCTGAGGCTGTGGCATAGGCTGGTAGCTATAGCTCCAATTAGACCCCTCGCCTGGGAACCTCCATATGCCGCAAGTGTGGCCCTAAAGAAAAGAAATTCATACAGCAACAGGTAGGAAAAGTTGAAGCAGAACCTCAATCAAACCCAGATAGAGATACAGGGAGCTAATAAATGCTTTTCTTGTATGAATACATTTTTTAATTGAATACATAGAGTTTTAAATCTATGAATATATAGATAGTAGTAGCAATAATGGAAGTGGATAATATAGCCAAATATTGTATAGAGTGACAAGAAAACATAATCCATGGGAATGAGGCAAAGAAATCTTCAAATTTAAAAAACACTTCAGAAAATCATTATGGTAGCCAGCTTTCAAAATGTACCTTGGAGGTCCTGTCGTGGCTCATCAGTTAACAAATCTGACTAGAATCCATGAGGACGCAGGTTTGATTCCTGGCCTTGCCCAGTAGGTTAAAATCCGGCATTGCCAAGAACTGTGGTGTAGGTCACAGACGTGGCTCAGATCAGGCATTGCTGTGGCCGTGGTGCAGGCCAGCAGCTACAGGTCCGATTCGATCCCTTGCCTGGGAACCTCCAGATGCCAGGGGAGTTGGCCCTACAAAAAAAAAAAATACACCTCAATGAGTCCATCCTCCTATAATCCACCCTTTGTATATCACTTCCCTTCAAGTTTGGGCTGGACCTAATGATTTGCTTCTAACATGTAGAAGACGCCAATGTAATGTAATCTCTTTCCAAGTTTAGACTATAAATCATCATGATCCCTTTTTTTGCTTACACTCATTTTCTCTCTGTTGTTCATTTCTGCTTGCTCAAATTGATGAAGCCAGTTGCCATGCTGTTAAGTACCTATGGAGAGGCTCATACTAGAAGGAATTGAGGACAATCTCTGGCAAATAGCCAGTGAAGAACTGAAGCCCCCAATCCAACAGCCTGCAAGGAGTTGAATGCTACCAACAAATAGGTGAGTACGAGTGGATCTTGACTCCTTTTAAGATCAAATAGCGAGAGCACTTCGGATTGTATCAATGTCACATATCGCTATGACTGTATCCTGGATGACAGGATGACACTTTGATTGCAAGTTTGTGAGAGTTCCTAAATCTAAGAATCCAGCAAGCCATACTCAAATTCCTGACTTACAGATATTATAAAATAATAAATATGTGTTTTTGTGTAATTCTAATTTTTAGACAATTTGTTATGCAGCAAAAAAACTACTAAAATAATATTGCACAATAAGACCTATAGCTACCATTAGAAAAATTAAAACATGACAAAATCAATGATGAAGAAGGTAATTCTTCTCTGCATCATGCCCTTAAAATTCACTATAACATCTTAAATGTTCTAACATTATACACACACCAGAAAAGAAAAACAGAAAGAAAATACTCTGGGAATCACTCACCTAATATAAGAAGGAAATCTCAGAAAACAGTATCTAAATATATGGTTAAAACTAGCTTATCACCATTACATCTACATTTTTTACTGTTGGAAGTATAAAGAAGATATACACAGCAAGGAGTTTTCCCTTAAAAACATGACACTGAAATTGTGTACATTTTTCTGTTCACATCCTCTCATCTAGACTTAGGAACATGGAGCACAAATATTCAAAGGAAGCTGGGAATGATAGTTTCTAGCCGGCAACTTATATGTCCAATAAAACTCTCAAAGCAAGCATGGACTTTGGGAGTCATGAGCAGTATCTGCTTCAAAACTCAATTCTTCACCAAGGATACTAGATATTCATGAAGAAAGAATAACACAGCAAGGTAGACAAAAGAGCTAAAAACGAGGTATGACAGAAGTTGTCATTTTCATATATTCTGTCTTCAGTGTAATGGTGTAATGATACATTATGGGTGAGAGAGTTTCAATGAGCTTTTTGTTGTTGTTGTTGTCTTTCTAGTGCTGCACCTGCAGCATATGGAAGTTCGCAAGCTAGGGGTTAAATCAGAGCTGCAGCATCCAGCCTATGCCACAGCCACAGCAATGCGGGATCCAAGATCCAAGCCACATCTGCAGCGTACCCCATGGCTCATGGCAACACCGCACTTCTAACCCACTAAGTGAGGCCAGGGATCAAACCTGGGTCCTCATGGATACTAGTCAGGTTTGCTACCACTTAGCCACCACAGGAACTCTGGATAGTTTTAAGTCATATTACAATTTGTGGTTCAGTTTTAAGGCACATTAGAAATAGAACCATGGAAGCAAGAAAGAAGAAAAGACAGTTTAAAGGATCCACTTGAAATAGAATAAACTAAATTAGGATAGGATAGGATAGGACATAATAGGACAACACGGGATAGAATAGGATAGGACAGACATCACAGCATAGCATAACGTAACATAACGTAAAATAACATAACATAATACATAACATACAAATTGATAAAATGTTGAATGCAAAGAATGATCCAGAGTAAAAATTTGACTATGACTGTGAAAGTTTCCAAGTTAAAATTCTCCCTGAAGAGATAGTACAATAGAAATGATAGGTTTGTTTGTTGGTTGGTTTGTTTTTTGAAAAAGAGATGATGTGTTCTGTTCCGCATGTATAGAATTACAAGTACTTATGGAATGATCTGATAGAAATTTGTGACTACAGTCATAAATTATATTTTGGTTTGCCCATGTTTATTATCTTGGATTTATTTTAGAACACAATGCTTTTATTGTGCTGAGTTGATTGATCTAATATTCTGTCACCAGGCCAGTATATCCAGAACCTATTACCCAGTTAATGCCTTTCACTAGCTCCCTTTCTCTCCATCAGCATGTGTTGAGCAATGAAGCACAAAAATTGCATATGGTACCTTAATTTTAATACTCAAATATATACTGCTTTACTGTTGTATTTATGATCTTTCTTTTCCTGAAAGCTTATTTGATTGAATTTTTGGCTCTAATTGAGAAGACTGAAATAAACCAGCTTTTACTTTGAATAATGATTTTCCACTACTTGCTCTTCTTGAATAATATGTACTAATATACCTAACCAGACAGAAATTAAATTTCTTTGGGAGATTCTGAACAACACTTTTAGGATTTATTTCCTTTAACTAATAATTTTAAATGCTGGTAAAGATTTAAAAAAAGAAAACAAAAGGAAAGGGTATATTGTAATAATAATGAGCTTTCTGTGAAATTACTTCAGTTTGAGACTCCTTTTTATTCTATCAATGAACTAATATACTGCCCTGTTAGACAAGGTCCTTAAACCAATTATATAAGGTTAATTGTATAAATTAGCATACCTAATATGATAGCAAATGCACTAAGTGGTTGAATAATGAGTGTTTTCTAACTGAAAGCATTACATTTGTCTCTGTTCATCTACTAATAAAAGCAATAACCTTTTAAACATTAAATGGAATAACTATTTTTATACGTATTTGGAATTTTAGAGAAAAAATATATGAATCATGCTCCTTCCTATTTATTTCTAATCTGGATACTATAGTGATGTTCTCACATATCACAATACTTGTATGTATTTCAAAAATAAAATTGCTATCTGATGATTAAATACAAATGCAGAACGTAAGCCTAAAGGATGACAAGCTATGTTGAGAATTTTATTTATTTGTGTTTTTTAAAACAGCTTGATAGATTTAGGCAAACCTAAGACAGCCATATTGAAATCTGTCAAGTGTCATAAGAGGACCTTCAACAGGTTTCTGGTCCATCTCCAAAATAGTTTTTATTCTGTACCCTTTGTTATTCTGTCATACAACTACTTCCTGTTGCTTGAAAGTGCCATGTTCTCTCATGACTATAAGTTTGATGATTTCCTTCATTCCTTCTGGTATTGTCATATCTCTCATTTCTCTATTTTGAGTTCTTACCTGCTCTTCCTTTCCTAGGCCATCATTTTGCTACACTTCTGCCTTCTTTTTCTCCTTCTCCTTCTTCTCCTTTATCTCACCAGAGTTATCATCTTTTTTGCATTACCAATTCATTACCTAACATTCAACATCATCATAAATAATTCTACACCTCTGTATGCAAATTTAAGACTATGTTTTTATTTTTCTAATGCCAAAAATCACTCTCTTGGGCTATGATTTATAGACATATGCCTCTTTCCAAGATTATATAGATTTGAAAGAGATTGACTATGTTTCATTCACATTTTTCTTTCTTAGTACTCAGCCATGAAACTTTCACATGCTTAGTCCTTAATAAGTACTTGTTATAAGTACATCTGCTGAATATAAATAGTAGCTACTAGCAAGTTAGACTCACTAAAGATTAGTGCTTTTTAATAAAATAAATAAAATTTAATTTTTCAGTTTATAAAGAAAAAAATTAAACAGGATAGCTAAAATTTTAGCTAGCTAAAATTGTTTCCACAGTGGATTCTAGTTAACCATAACAGCTTGGGTAACTGAAGTGAATCAATTATTTTTTTTGACAAAATGAGTTCATAAGAGCCCCCAAAAGAAAGAAAAAAGGTTTCCATTTATAAAAACAAACAGTGAAATTTTTGATAGAGATGGGAAGGGGGGAAAAAAAAGTGGAGGGAAAGTCATAGTGGAAGATTACAAGTGAGAAGAAAAGTAATTATATACATATAAACTATAAAATATACTATATAGCTATAATTATACATATAACTATACATATAAAGTTTATATATAAACTTTATTAGTTTATAATAAATAAACTAAACTTTCAGGCATTTTTTAAAAAAATGCTTCACAGGAAAAGTGATGTTTGAGATATGTGAAAGAAGTAAGAGAATAGAGTTATGTGAATATCTAGGAGGGGATAAATGAAAGGAAGAATGTAGAGGACATATTAAAGGAATCATATAAAGAGCTTCAACTGATTTCCACAGAGAGGTACTAATTTCTTAAATGGATAAATGATTCATGATTACTATACTTCATGGGAGGACACATGCATCAAAATACTTTATAATCAGTGAAATATATTTTATTTAGATTATTTTCAGTAATTTTTCATTTATAATAAGTATTCTTTTTTACTGTAAATCTAAACTATAATTAAAACATTAATATAATACAACTATAAAAGTATAAATATAAATATGAAATAATAAATGATAGCATTTAGTAGCACTTTTCTAGATTCTGAGATTAACAGGTGAAAGCCATCTAGGAAGACCATGGTAGTGTATATAGCGGGTGTTAAATACTTAAGTAGGTCATACAGATATACTATAAAAACTTGGGAAGATAACTTTGAATTCTTATTATGACCCACTCACTTTGTTCTCTCTGTCCTCTCTCTTTACTGTCTTGTATGTTTTGGTGACTGTGAAAACAATCCTAGCCTTTCAACCAAAGAATTTAAGAAGATATTTCTGTAAGAATAAGTTTATTGGTCTCAAATGTTATGCTCTTAAATAATTATAACCTTAACTTTCTTTACTGCCAATGATTTCAGCCAATACCCACACTGGAGCATGTTGACCTAGATATATCTTGCTCCCTAAGTTCAATCAACACCATATTTTGTTATCCCTTCTCAATTAGGAAATTCCAGAGGAACAGCAGTAGCCTGGTTAGTTAGTCAATGGCCTGAGTTATTTTTGTTGGAATCTTCTGTTTCTATAAGGGTATAAAATTTAACAAAGCAATGAACCCTATCAGCTGGAAATAAATCTGGCTTTTCCCTTCTATTGGCATATCCTCCTTGATCAATGCTCCAAAGGACTGAATAGCAGTAAGAGATCACAGTAAGAGATCAGGGAATCCACTGAGATCAAGGCTAAGGTTTTTCTCTCTGACGCATAATTTCATTATTTTAGCGCAAAGTAAATTATATCTATTATTTAAATGCAGATTTTTTTGTTAGTTTGCCAATTATTTTCAGAGGTAAAAAAGTGATTGTGAAAATGGAATAAAAACATAAAACCACAGAACTCTACTAGGAGTTAGGAGACAGGTTTATATATTAATTAAAAACACCAAATGGTGTTATGAACAATACTAAAACAGGTATATGTATCTACTAATACAGCCTCCTCACACTTACTCTCTAGACTGCTAACGTCATCAAAGCTGCACAACAGTCCACCTCCGGTTTCTTGCCCTGTGCATTCACACTCTTTTAAACCAGTCTTACAGTAGGATCAGGAACTAATTCATGACTACATTAAGGGATTTTAAAATCTTTTTAAATCCTTATGTCTTAACATTCAGGTAGACTTATTTCTGTTTCTATTAGTTTTGACATTCTCTACACATCTTCCTGATTGCCATGCATACTTTCCTAGAATATTCCCTCTTATTTGTCAAAAGACATGTTGGTTATATTGTTTCTACTATAGTTTTGTGGCTTCTACTCATAGCTTCTACTATGGTTTTGTTGCTTCTACTCACAGCTTCTAGTAGCATATGATCCGTTCTTTCAATTCTTCTATACATGGCATAGTTTCAACTCATCTTTCCATAGCTGTCATGCCAATCTTTTCTACTTTGCCTCCTTTTATTATTTACCTTGCATGATAGAGGCTACTATTTAGCAATTACAAAAGTGTCAAAATACTTTGAAACAATATGCATGGCTCATTATAGACTGTAATATTTACTGTTGAACTGAAAATTATTATTATTTTGCTAACAACTAAGTCACAGAAATAATATTTATGGAATCTGAAATTCAAATCAAAATATTTCTGGTTCTAAAGTCAATTAAGTTTCTGCTCTATTTCCAGCTTTATGCTTTTTATCCTCTATTTTATTTTCCCTTTATTCTATTAATTTCCTGCAGAGTTGATATAACTAATTACCATAAAATTTGGGAGCTTAAAATTACAGAAATTTATTCCCTCAAAGTTTTACAAGTCAGATGTCTGAAATCAGATCTCTGGGCCAAAATCAAAGAGTTGACAAAGCCATACTTCCTCCAGAAGCTCTATGAGAGAATCTATTTTTAACCTCTTCCAGATGTTGGTGGCTGTGAGCATTCTTTGACTTGCCAACGTATAACTCTAAGCTCTGCTCTTGTAAATACATCATTTTATCCTCTTTTGTCTCTGTCAAATCTCCCTTTGCCTTCCTCTTTTAATAATACATATAATAATATTTAGCCTACCTTATCATCTAGGGTATTCTCCTCATTTCAAGACCTTTAACTTAAGCACACATGTAAAGTCCTTTTTGTCATATAGGGTAACATCCACAGGTTCCAGTATGTAGGAGGTGGCTATCTATTCTTTTAAGGGGAGGGTATTATTTAGCCTACCACACTCTTCATCCTGCTCCACTCTGCTCTTTCCTAAGCTTCTGATAATCATGCCTTCCCTGAATTTCTTCTCATCTATAGGGAGTTACAGCTCCTTATTATTAACCCTGTGGTTCATCACTATTCCTCACACTTCCACTCACAGATTTGTAAATAATTTATTAAACTCTTCTTGAATTAACTTGATTATCTTAATTTGTGTATATATATATACCCTACTTGAATCTTTAAAGTGTTTAATATATAAAATGTAAGTTGGGGCATCAGCAATATGGGAAATGAGAAGTCCTGAAATCTCCAGTTCTGCTTCATGCCCAGGACAGGTCCCCCTATGATAAACCCAGAAACTAATTGAGAGGCTCCTGAATGTTTGGTGAGCACAGAAGTAGCTGAATCAAAACTGGTATGAATATTTCACAGCATCATACTATTGAAAGTAAACTCTCAGCTCCCAGATTCTTAATGGACAGGACAGGAAAGGTTTAGACCATACACCCAAAGTTATAATTATACTCAAGTCTTCCTGAGGCACTGACTTCTGTCTCACCTGTTTGGAGCTCAGATGAAACCTGGGGTACTCTAATTCTTGGGGACCACTGAGAACAAAAGCTGTTGTTTGAACTAGCAAACTAACACAGGGCACACCATACACCTCAGATCAGCCCAAAGCAAGCAGACAAAAGAAACCCAGCTCCCAGCTTCTTCCAGGGAGGAAAAAAAATATGTGAAATGTTTTGATTTAATATGAAAGTATTACAAATAACTATTACTAAAAATATTTAATGGATATATAATATAAATCAATGTAAACGGTGGTGTCAATGACATAAATTTTGGCAGACAAGGGAAATGTGTAGGGTTTGCATATGCCATTAAGTTGTAATCAACTTAAAACACTGTTATAACCATAGAGTGTTTTATTTATTTATTTATCTTTTCCAGGGCCACACCCATGGCATATGGAGGTTCCCAGGCTAGGGGTCTAATGGGAACTGTAGCTGCTGACCTGCACCAGAGCCACAGCAACACGCAATCTGAGCCGCGACTGTGACCTACTCTACACCTCACGGCAACGCCAGATCTTTAGCCCGCTGAGCAAGGCCAGGGATCGAACCTGCAACCTCATGGTTATTAGTCAGGTTCGTTAACTACTCAACCATGATGGGAATTCTCACCATAGAGTGTTTTATAAGCCACTTTATAACCCCAAAGAAAATGTCTACAAAAGATACACAGAAGAAAAATAGAATGGAATCTAATCATATTTCTATTCATATCAGTACTAAAAACATATATATAAATAAATAAAGGAAACACCAAGGAAAATTAGAAAATGAGAAGAACAGGAACAAAATACTGTGAGGCAGTCAGAAAAACAACTAAAAGTTACAGTAGCAAGGTATTCCATATCAATAATTACTTTAAATGTTAACAAATTAAATTCCCCAATCCAAAGACATAGAGTAACTGGAATAATTTTTAAAACCAAACACAACAAATATCTCAAGATTCAACTATATACTGTTTATAGAACACTCTAGCTGTAAGAATACATATGAACTCAAATGGAAGGAAAAGTACATCAATGCAAATGTTAATCAAAAGAAAATAGGTCTGATATTACTTATATCAAACAAAATAAAGTTTAAGTCAAACACTGACACAGAGATAAAGAAGGACATTCTATAACGATAAAGGGTCAAATCACCAGAAAGGTATAATTTTAAATATATAATACTTATTAAACTCCTCCATAAACTGAAGAAGAGGAAACACTTTCAAACTCATTCTATGAGGCCAGCCATACCCAGATACCAAAGCCAGACAAAGAGACTATTAGAAAAACTAAAGGCCAATATCTCTAATGGACATATATGCAAAAATATGTAAAAAAATACTAACAAATATTTCAGCAGCATATTAACAGGATCATATATCATGACCTAGTGTGACCTATCCCTGGGAGGTGAGAATGGTTTAACAAAAAGAAATCATTTAAAGTGAGAGGCCATGTGAACAGAAAGGATGAATGTTATATGCAGATAAGAAACACTGAATCACGGTGAATATCTTTTCATGATAAATATTGTAAAGAAACATGGTATAGAAGGATTATACCCCAACATAATAAAGGACACATATATTAAAAGCCTATAGCTAACAACATACTCAATGGTAAAAAAACTGAAAGCTTTTCAGGAAAAGCTAAAAAACAAGGCAAGCATGCCCACTCTCAGCAATTTGATTCAACTAGAAATTCTAATCAAAAAATTAAGCAAGAAAATACAATAAAATGCATTCAAACTGGATAGGAAAAAGTAGTATGTTTGCCAATGGCATGATGTAGAAAACCCTGAAGACATTAGAAAATATTCTCAGAACTAATAAAGGAATTCATTAAAGTTGTACTATAGAAAAACAATACAAAAAAGTTTCATTTCTATAAAAATGAGCTTTCTGAAAAGGAAATCAAGAAAACTATGTAATTTTAAAATACAAAGGAATAAACTTAAAGTGAAATATTTATAGACTTAACACCACAGAGCACTGATTACTAAAATTAAAGAGGAATCAAATAAATGGAAAGACTCTGTTCATAACCGAAAGATTTAATACTGTCAAAATATCCAGAGATGTTCATTCACAGATTCAATGCACTCTTCATCAAAATTCCATTGATGTTATTTTTACAGAAATAGAAAAAATATCCTAAAACTCATGTGGAACCAAAAAGACCCCGGCTAGTCAAAATAATCAAAAAAAGAACAAAGCTACAGTCATCACACTTCCTAATCTCAGGTTATATTATTATGCCACATTAGAAATAGTATATACTAAAATAAAGACAGACATTTATATCAATGGACCAGAGTAGAGGAACCAAAAAGCTTACATAAATGTGATAAATTCATCTTTGACAAAGATACTTAGAATGCACCCATGGGGAAAGAATAAACCCTTCAACAAATGGTTTAGGGAAAACTGGATAAAATTGGACCCTTATCTTAACTATACACACAAATCAACTCAACATGGTTTAAAAGACTTGAATATAATGCCTAAAATCATAACACTCCCAGAACAAAACATAGGAGAAAATCTTCATAACATTTTTACTGGCAATGATTTCATGGATATCACACCAAAAGCAAAGGAACAAAAACAAAAATAAACAAGTGGAATTACATTAAACTAAAAAGCTTCTGTACAGCAAATGAAAAATAAGAGTAAAAGGGCAACCTATGTTGTAAGAGGAAGTATTTACAAACAATGTTTTGATAAGGGTTAATGTCCAAAATATATAGGGAACTCCTTTAACTTTATATCAATAATAATAATAGTAATAACCCAATAAAGATAGGCAAAAGTCTTAAAAAAATTTCTCCAAAGAAGACATACAAATGGCCAACAAATATTTGGAAAGATGCTCAACATTACTAATCATGGAAATGACAAAACCACAGATACTACTTTACACTTGTGAGGATGACTATTATTTTTAGAATGACACGTGTTGGTGAGGATGTAGAAAAACTGGAAACTTTTACACTCTAGGAATGCAAAACTGTGAAGTACCTATGAAAAACAGTATAAAGTTTCCTCAAAAATACAGTTTTTGTTTTAAAAAAGGAGAAATTCTTGATTATTATTTGTGTGACTTCATAAGTCAAGATATAATTCAAATGGATGTCTTAGGATCTATCACCCTTGCTTTAAAGTGCTCTCCTGGTATACAATGTCAATCAAAAAGTATATATGTGTCCTGAAAAATGCCCAGCTTTTACTAATGACATAGAAATGGAAAAGAGAATCATCTAGTGATGGTTGAATTCTTATTCTCTTTATTTGTATATTTTAATTAATCTTAGTAACTTTATTTCATATTGCCTGAAAGTCCTCACTATATTAAAACACTTTATTTTCATTTTTTTAGATTACCATGAAATATAATTTATTTAATGTTTTTAAAAAATATTTAAATATTTACATATTTTCAGACTTAGAGAAATGTTACAACAATAATACAAAAAACTCCTGTATACCCATACTCCTGAATGTGATATAGTCTTTCCTCTCCATCTCTCTTTGTCTCTCTGTCTCTCTCTTCTTACCCTCTGAAATACTTCATAATGTATTTCTGAAAATAAGACATTTTCTGTGTAACCACAACGAAATAATGAAAATCGGGAAATTGACATTAACAGCTGATGATTCTTAAGCCCACCATTCCTTAGAAAGTTGTTAGATGGCTTTCTTTTACTTCAAGGGAGAGCTTTCCATTCCTCCCTATTTTCAAAATGAGATACAAAGATCTTCCAGGATGGTGGATGTCAATTAAAAAAATTGCATAATGTGAGAGTTGTAAGTTAAGTTTTATTTGGGGTGAAAGGAGGACTTAAGCCTGAGGGAGAGCATCTCAAGTAATACTGAGAAGACCTCTTGGAGGATGTGGGTGGGGGAGGGTTTTAGGATATAAAGGAGTTTTACAACCAAGGGTAGGTAGTAGGAACAAAAGATTACTGTTAATAACAGAAAATTAGATATCGACTTTCAAAGTATGAACAAAAATGACTTTTCAGATATTAAAATGAAAAACAAGGACTTACTGTATAACATAGGCAGCTATACTCAAGAGCTTGCAGTATACATCTACATATATATATTACTTTGTTGTACATCTTTAATGCAACATTGTAAATCAACTATAATTTAATAAAAAAACTTTAATGGGAAAGAAAGAAATGTAGCAACAGATACAACTTTATCATAAGGAAAAACTAAAGAGAATGAAACTTATACAGTATATACTATTATTGATTTTGAAAGCACCATTCTATTCCAGCCTATCGAGTTGACTTTCTAACCAAATTTTAAAAAGAAAATATAGTTGAGAAATGTAGTTAACAAAATTAGCCTCTCTTAAGGGAAATATATATAACTGCTCCAGAGACAATTTTATATGTGAATTATTGATCAATGAAACATATGTTTCTTGGAAACTAGACAATTTTTGAAACAGAGGGCAGAAAAGAAATCTGGAGGTTATCTTGTCTAGTTCATCTGCTTAGAAGCCTAGCCTTATGTCAAGCGGTGAAGAAGTATAACTTGAGTGCAAGAAACCTGTCCTTATACAACTGCTAATGCTCAAATGGATGTCTGCACAAATGTCAATGAAAAATGTGGGACCATTTATCTTTTAATGTATTCTCTTCCACACCTAACAGTTTAATTACCTTTAAACACATTTCTTAATTTTATGGGTCATTTTTGCCTTTAGCCTGTAAACATGTTATATACAGCTTAAATTCCTCCCTCCAGCTTATTAGCACACCAGATCTGCTCATCAGCCTCTCTGCATTAGTACTGGGATGGCTCAGGCCAAGTCAAGCAAGTAACCAAGTAGGAACACAGACTAACCCACCAGCAGGCAAGCTGCTGTAAGACCCCCTGAGCCTACAGCTACTCTGGGACACATCCCTGCACACTGGAGGGCCCAGGACTCAACCCCACATACCAGTACAGAGACAGCAGCCCTAGGACCCTGCGGGTCTGCAGCCAGAGACCTTGGGAAGCACTCTGCACACCAGCAGGCAGGAACCAGCCTAAGGAATCCCTAGGCCCCATAGAGGTTCCTAAAAAAAAAATAAATTATGGAATTACCATGTGATCTAGCAATTCCACTCCTGGAATACATCCTCAGAAAAGAAAGCGATAGTTTGAAAAGATATGTGCACCCTAATGTTCATAGCAGCACCATTTACAATTGCTAAGAAATGGAAACAGTCCAAGTATTCATCAAGACATGAATGGATGAGGAAGATGTGGTAAACACACACATATATAGGTATATATGCGTATATATACCTATATATGATTGAATATTAATCATAATAAAAGAATACATTTTGCCACTTGTGACATCATGGATGGACCTAGAGGGTATCAGCCTTAGTGAAATAAAAGATAAATACTGTAAGTTATCACTTATTTGTGGAATATAAAAAATAAAAAAAATGAATATGTTTAGCACAGACAGACTCAGATATGGAGAACAAATAGTTATTAGCAGTGAGGAGACAGAAGCGGGGAGGGACAAGACAGGTAGAGAGGATTGAAAGGTACAAACTACTATGCATAAAATAATCTACAAGAATATATTGTACAGCAAAGGGAATATAGCCAAAATTTTATAATAACCTTAAATAGAATAAAAGGGCTTGTCTTTTAATGTGAAGCTAAAATTTATGTTAAAGGGCTAATATTGAGCTCAATGTATCTGCCATTGTTGGCAACTAAGGAGTATATAGCTAATCATATCCAACTGCCTTCCCAAGTGAAGAAGGCTGCTTTGTCCAAATCATTTTCATAACTCTTTCTATGAACTCCAATAACTCTATGAACTCTAATTTGACCTCTAAGATCACAGAAAAATTTCCCTGCCTGGAATGCAATGTTTGACTTGAACATTTCCTCACTACCTTTAGCTCTTAGCCTCCTTGCATGCCCCTCTACTTATATTTCAAATCAAATTGTTCCACATCCATTAATAGCGTACTCTGAGACCCCCTGGTGTTTGTTTCAATACAGTTGTATGTGCTCTGAGAACAACAGGGTCTAATTATGCTTTAAGATCCTTTCTAATTATATTTTGGTATGAATTTTTGGGATATAAGCATATTAAAATGATAATGAAAGTAATATGAGTTAAAATACAAAATTCAAATGAATTAGAAGGTTATAAAGTGAATACAGGCCCCTCCTACTCTGATAACTTCTTCCATAGTCCCCAGGAATAATCTGTATTAACTGCATATGTTTACTAAAAATGTTCTACAGTAGGTGGAAGTGGGATCATACTATAATGAATTATCCTTTTTCACTTAAAAGTATATATAAGAAAGTTTTCAATGAGCTACGGTCCTGTGCCCATAATTTATTTCATTGATCAATTGGTTTTTATCTTCCTACTTCATAAGCCTTTCTTGGTTCCTCTCATTTTTGATCAATTCTTTAATTAGGTTTGTGTACTTACCTGAGAGTGGTCCAAACTTCCATCCCAGCAGAGTTTGAGACTTTGTTTTACTTTATATTTGTCAGGTAATGGGTTTCATCAAGTACACACTCAGGAGTATCATGTAACATGAAAACAGGAAGAGATTTCCCAGAGGAACCTGAGCTCTAGACAAGCTTATAAGTCCCTTTAGTGTAACACTATACTTGGCTCCTAATAATGTGAATTTGTTACCCATGTCAGTAGTATAACAAATTTCTCTTATTTTTGATAGCAGTGTACATTACTCAAAGTGACTGGAAAATAAGTCATTACTTTATGTTTATCATAATCTTTACTGAATTCTTTGGAGGAAGGGTTCTGCCTAGAAAGAACATCTATTCCATCAGAACTTAGAGTACCAAGTCAATGCGACAGAAGGCAAGACCTGTTCTACTTTCATTTTCCCTTCAACCATACCCATTTAACGTAAAACATTACAATTGACCAAGTGCATTTACTAAAATGTTGAGAACATCTCTCAAGGTTTTTTCCCTGAGGTAGCAATTTAGCTAAGGTTTCAGTAGGACACACTTTGATTCTTTTAGCCTGTGGGCTTCTAGTGATGTATTATATGGTAGAAACAGTTTGCCAATTCTGGCACTTCCTTTGCCACTAAATAAATACGTTGATCTGAGACAATATTATGTGACCTTCTATGTCAGTAAATGTAATTTTCTACAAGCCTTGACACTACTGTTGGCAATGACAGTGCAGGCAGGAAAGGAAAACCCATAACTGAATTAGTTGTCAGCTCTTGTGAGGACAAATTATTACCTTTGCCAAGATAGAAGGGATATAATTAAATTAATCCAAAACCAAGTAATACTAATTACCTGGAAGAATGGTACAAATGGAGAATTGTGAAAATCTCTTCCAGTAAAGATACCATATATGACAAACCTGCTGAAAACACCACTTGAATAACTTTAATAAGTTTCATTATTTGGGGTGGGGTGGGGTCAGGGAAGACAAACAGTTAAAATGAAAAGAATGTAATAGAGACCTTTAAAGTCATGGATTGCACTGAAAATTTCAACGATGTCTCCCGGGATGAAATATGTTAGAAATAATGGATGAAGAGCAGTTTTGGGGACTTCGAGCTGGCCTTTTAAAATACCATCTTTCCACATATCAGGTCAAAAAACTGTTGTGAGGACTCTTCTACCAGTGTGTGGACATATTAATAATGCACTAAAGTACCAAGAAAATAAATACAAATACATCTTGTGTACCTAACTGTATCCAATGTGAGATGTTTGTGCCAGAGGTCCATATATTATCTCATCCCCAAAGGCTCCCTCTAACAAGTAGGCTGTAATAGAATTCAGGATCACTGCTAGTGAGACTCTGTATATAACAGACTTAAAATATCTAGTATTCCTCCTTTCCCAATGGTCTTCTTTGAAGAAAGATTAAAGAGCATTGCAACAATGTCTTCCTTGAAGGAAGCCAATCTCCACTTCAATCAGTGTGTTTTAGGTCTGATAACAGGATTGGATCTAAAAAGTGAATGAAAGTTGCAATGATTTCCTTGTAGCAGCTGACTCAGCTTTCTGTTCACCACCTCTATTTTTTTTCCTAATCACACCAATGAAGCAGCATCCTAGATGACATCCTATTTAACTTTTAGCAGTTCAGGCTATTATCCTGCTCTTTGTTCTCCTAAATAACCCTTGATTTATTTGGTTAATTCAAAAAAAAATTCTCCTATTTTGTCTCTTCCATTTTCTCACCCACTCTAGTTCGAAAGATTTCATTATATAATCTTTTTAGGTACTTACCAAATAATTCAGTTAAAAGTGCCAAATAAACACAAAAATTTTGTCACTTTTGCCTTTTACTTGCTTCAAATTTTCTGCAGTTTTATCATAACTAAATCTTACACTATTCTGTTTGAGGATAAGTCTCATACCACTGCTTCAAATAGTTATATTCAAGTAGAGCATTCAACTAAAAATGTATAAAATTTCATTTGGAGCGTCAAATGGTCATTTAAAGTGCATTCATATTTTCCTCTTATAGATGACATGTAGAATAATTCAGAAATGGGAGAATTTAGATGAAATTATTTTTCTTAAATATATCCAATAGATAAATCATTTAAAATATACAATTATGATGAATCACCACATATATACAATTATGATGGCAAGTGGGTAATATATTAATGGATGGTATAGATATTTAAATTATTCTCTTTACATATTAGGTTTACATCAATTCATATTTTTTCATTTCAATAATGCTTTTATTTCCTACTTCTTTAGCAACTTATTTCATTTACAAAATATAAAATCCTGTTCAAATTGACTATTTTTTTATATTTCAGGCTATAAAAACATTCTATATTAAGCCCAATCACTTTAGTTTTAATGCATATTTTTAGAAATATGATCCATTTATTCTACATTATGTGCTGAAAATGAAAGCTGTTGCTGGAGGTCTTCAGCTACCTGAAATGGATCAAAGTTCAAATGTTAAGGGTAATCAGTGTCTACAATCAGCCATCATTTTCTGCAAGCTGAAGAAACCATTTAGAGTACCTCCAGCCATCAAAAAAAATTGTTTACTTCAGTTCATGTTCTATCAAGCTCAAATCTATTAAAAATATATTGATTGTAATTTTGTCCCAATTCCTAAAGGGTTCTGTGGGATGTCTTCTGGCAATGGTTGTCTGTTTTACTTTCTTGTATGCTTAACGAGTAAAACTAAGAGACAGCCAAGTGTGGCAAAGCTGAGGGTATTTTCTTTCATATAAGATGCTTCTTAGAAGTATGCAATGCACAAGCAATCAGCAGTAACACATTAACATACTTTTAAGTAAGCTGCAGCCTACTTTTCTCTAATACACTTAAAAGCATATGGTTGTTTCTGTTTTCAGTGTCAATTTGGTTGGGTGGGCAATACTTCGGCACAACATAAGACAATTTCATTGATTCTTAAAAGGTCTTTATTCACACTTGAGCTAAAGCAGCTGGTGGAGGGTTAGAGAGCACTCAAGTCACCAAATCTCTGGATATGGCTTTCTGCTGTACCATCTGTGCCCTGTTAAATATTCTTGATTTTTGCCAAGTTTGGGCCAATTTATATGTTAAATCAGTTACTGAAATCAGGCTCCAAGAAGCTTAAGGGAGAAAAAAAATGATATTAAACTGCACAACTCTTATACATTAATCATTAGTATTGGAATGGGAAGTTTAAGTACTGCCACTCAAATATCGTTGAGAGAAATCAGGCTCCCTGGATTTTGGGAGGACTGTGAATGTGAATTATTTTCAAAAGCATTCACCCCAGAGAAATATACCCCATCCTAATCTTTCAAGATAGTGAGTGAATTTTGTATGGGATGCTATAGAGCAGCTGCAGACTCAATTCTGTTCACAAATGCTTTTTAATCTTCTATGCACCATAGTCTAGTAAAGCCTAATATAACGGCTAATTACTTTGGTAGCTTAACAATTTACTGTCTTGTACTTGACAACAGCCCCCAGTAACACAAATTAGCCAGTATGTAACTTCTCACTTTAAGGAATTTCAGCATTCTACATTGCCACATTGAACAGGGCTCAGATTCGGAAGGCTACTGCCCTGCTTATTAGATACTGATTTTCAGCAGTGAACAAGACTGTCATTTCAAAATCAAAAGGATATCTTAGGATATAAAAGTCCAATTACATTTTTATATGCCTTTGACTAAATTAGATACAAAGTTTCACTGAGACCAATAGCCAAGAATGGAAAATACTAAAAACTGACTGGAAATTTTAGTGCGAATAAAGTAAAAGAGAAAGACTAATGGATAATTAAGAAAAAACAATATTAAAAAAGCATGTAGACATAATTTCCACAAATATTTAGCAAAGCTATATATATGAAACCATAATTAATCTAATAAGAAATTTCTCTAGTGAAAGATCAACATATTCTAATATGACTAATGAGACTGATATTGGTTAATATTTGTCAATTATTTTTGTGCTCACTGAATGCACTGACTCATTATCCAAGAATATAAGTGCATACACTCAATGTATAAATTAAGAAAATGTATAATTACAGCGTCTTGTACAAAGGAGATAATAAGGAAATATTTATTGATATCGAAGCAATTTCAAATTCATTCCCTGCTAAGTGTGGTAAATCTTATACAAATGTTGTAATGATGGCTTCATCAATTGTCTCATATTAAGTAACTGAGAAAACAACTTTTGATATCCTATATTAAGAAGGGCTTAAACTGTATCTTATGTTTTCTTTAAGAAAAGAAGTAGTAACATATTGTGCAAAGAGATAACATTCAGTATATTGCCCCAAAAAGGAACCAAAGATGAAAATGTTGGCCTACTACCAAAATATCAAAGAAAATTAGCCAAGCATATTTTAGAATTATTTGAATATTTGCCAAGTTTTCAATACTTAACATCTAAAACAACATTATTCTGTAGTATTAAATGTTTATTTTTGTTTGCCACAAGTAAAGTGAGGAATCACTGAGTCTCTACTAGGATGTTCACATATTCTGCCATGACTATAAAAATTCAGAGAGTACTACCAAGTTTCAAAGTATTTTAGGAAGCAAGGAGGTTGTGTTAAGTAAAATCTAAGTCAAAGAGTTTTTTTTAAGTTTCAGAAACAGAAACATAGCTATTTTCTTGGAGAGAGTAAATGTAACTTCATAAAATTCAGTATGATTTACAAGTTCCTGAGAACTTACTGTAAATAATGTTAAAATTGAGAAATGTTTCAAAGTTCATGCAATTTCTCCAGGACAGAATATTAAATTTAATGTAATTCCTAAAAGATCAAGCATTCCATACATTATTTTATTTAAATGTAAAATCTTCCCTATTTACTTAATCTCTGATAAGGAGACCAATAGCAAAGGTGGAGAATAATGTATACTTTTTGGAAACAAGTCAGGTAAAGAATTGCTTTCTATACCACAATCAGTCATGCCCTTCAAGCAGTAAAGCAAGAAATAAATGAATGGCAATGATAGTCTTATCAATAAGAATCAACCATATACACCAAGGTGGGTGTAGAGATTAAGATGGGGGAGTTAGAGGACATGGAACTCACTTCCTTCATGAACCAATGAAAATAAATATATGTGGAACAAATCTCATTGTTAAATAATGAAACTAGAAAAAGGACTCCTGTACAACCAGAGCTGTAAGAAAAATTTATGCACAGTTGCATAGGAAGGGAATGACTGGATCAAAACCTATGTCTCTGGAAGTGGAACTCAGAAGAAAAGGGAAGCTGTATGTGTGGAAACCCACTATAGGCAGTGAGCAGTTCCAGCTCATATCCTGGGGTCCTATGCAGGGGAGATAAGCCCCTTTAGCTGGATGGAGGGCCACTGGAACAGACAGAGTGGCTGTAGAGAGCCTGGACTCTGCTCATGAGAAGAGAGCTAGTGCTAGCTAGCCAACAAGACAAGGCAGAGAGTGGTCTGCCTTAGCCGTGTCCAGATTTCCTAGGTCAGCTTCATTCAACATCCCAGCCTAGGCTGAATGTAAATTTCAGATCCATTTACTCCACATCACAGCCAAATACTGAATCTGAGTCACCCTCAACCAAAGAAAAGCATTGACCATGGGACAGAGAAGAGACCAAGTCACAATTCAGAGCCTGGATAGGGCAGCCAGTGGCATTGGTGATGCTCACTCAAGCTGTATCTCAGAAGTTTCCCAGACCTTTTATGGTGGCCTGTCCATCACATCTTACCTCCTAATCTTAGAGTCCACATAAGTCCAGCCATGCTGAGTGATTCCACAACAGGATGAGGGTGGCAGAGGCTGGGGGAGTAATGATTGTAAGGAAAAAGGAGAATTGTACTCAAGACTAGGCATGATAGAGACATGGGAACCTATACAGGTTTTCCTATTGGACCCCTGTCCATGGGCCCCACTTGCCTCAGCACTCCCCACCTCTGGGACACCAGAGAGGGGAAAGGGAAAACCACATACTTAAAGGGAATATAGACAGCTTGAGCCTAACCCTCAGACATCTGCTTCAGCAACTTGGGATCAGATCCATCTCTGATAGGGCAATGATGGCCACTGAACTGAGAAGAAGTATTGCCTCATATTGGCTCCAGCTCTAATTTCTCCATTTATAGCTCCAACCTCTACCAACAGGTTAGTTGCTAGCATTCCTTGAGGGAAGACATGACTTTCAACCACATCAAATCTAGCTCACCCACCAAAGGCAAAGGACAAATGCAATGGGTACAGGAATGCTCCCTTATAAGAACACCCTTTCAAGACCGCAATAAGTAACTATTTCACCTAAATTCATAAAGCAGAGAAAGTTAAGCAAAATGATAATGCAGAGGAACAACTCTCAAATAAAATGACAATAGAATACCCCTGAAAAATAAATAATAAAACAGAACAAAAAATTAACTAGATAAATAATTTAAAACTTTGGTCCTTGGCAATAAAAAGTTTAACTGAATTAGAGAAAAAAAACTTATGTAAATCGTGAATATTTTAATGAACCACAAAAATAAGAAAGAATCAACCTGATATGAATAATTCAGTAGCTGAAAATTTTTTAAAAACACACTAGAAGTTCCCAAGTGGCTCAGCAGGTTTAGGATCCAATGTTGTTTCTGCAGTGGCTCAGGTCACTGTGCTAGCACAGGTTTGATTCTTGGCCTGGGAACTTCTGCATGCCATGGGTATGGTCAAAATAAATAAACAAACAAAAACACCCAAACAAACAAAACATACACACACTAGATGAAGTGAATACTAGGATTAAGTGATACAGAAGAACATATAAGTTAGCTGGAAGATAGAATAATGGAAACCCCCCACCTATAGCAGATAAAAGAAGAGCAAATTTTAAAAATGAGAACAGTTTAAAAGATTTCCAGCATAACATTAAGTGTACCAAGATTCTCAATATAGGGGTCCCAGAAGAAGAGAGAGATAAGACATTTGAAAATGCAGCTGAGGAAATTATGGTTGAAACTTTCCAAACTTGAAGAAGGAAACATATTTCCAGATATAGGAAGCACAAAAAGTTCCTAACAATATGAGCCCAAATATATCCACACTAAGACATAATCAAAGTGGCAACAGTTCAAGAGAATATTTTAAAGGTAACAAGAGAGATGCAAAGAGTCATATACAAGGGAATCCCCATAAGTTTATAAACTGATTTCTCTTTCTATGAAGTTCAGAAAGGAGTGGCATGATATATTCAAAGTCTTGAAAGGGAAAAATCTGCATCTTAGGGTACTCTACACAATAAGATCATCATTTAGAATAGAAGGAAAGATGAAGAACTTCTCAGAGAAGCAAAAACTAAATAATCTTATCAATAATCAGCCTACCCCCAAAAAATATGTTAAAGGGTCTTCTCTAAGTGGAAAATCTAAATCATACAAGAAAATCTAAGGAAAAAGAAAAATGTACCAGGAAGGCAAATACATAGGAAGCACTAGGAATTAACCACTTAAGCCAGTGAAAAGATCAAAGGACAAAAAAATATATAATAGCAACTATAATTAAATAAACAAATATGGGATAAACATGATCTAAAATATGACATAAAAAACATGACATATGGGGGGAGAATAAAAACCATAGATCTTTTAGAATGCATTTGAACTAAATCTACCAGTTTTTAAAAAGAGTAAATATAATTATAGGACAACATACATGAACTTCAGGGTTAGTACAAATCAAAAGCATACAGTAGATACACCAAAACTAAAAAGAAAGGAACAGAAGCACACTACTAAAGAAAATCTCAAATTACAAGAGAAGTAACAAAAATAAGAAGAAATAAACAGTTAAGAATTACAAAAGCAACCAAAAAACAGGTAGTAAGTACATATTTGTCAATAATTACTTCAAATGTCAATGCATAAAATGTCCAATAAAAAGACACAGAATAGCTTATAGAAAAACAAAAATATGCTGCCTACAAGAGTCTCAATTCCAGCTAAAGACACACACAGATTGGAAATGATGGTATGGCAAAAGATATTTCAAGCAAATGGAAGAATAAGAAAATGGGGGTAGCAATATTCTTATCAAACAAAATAGACTTTAAAACAAAGCCTACAACAAAAAAATGGGAATTGTATAATAATAAATGGATCAATAAAAAAAGATTTTATTTTCATTAATCTAAAAGTACAGAGTCAACTAAATAAAAAGGAAATAGTATTAGACATAAAAGGAGAAACTAACAATAATATATTAACAGTGGGGAAATTTAACACCCTACTCACCAAAATGTACAGATCTTCCAGACAGAAAATCAATAAGACAACAGTTGTCTTAAATGACCCAATTGGCTTTAATTGACATCTACAGGACATTCACTTCAAAAATAGCAGAATACACATCCCAGGAATGCATGGATTTTTCAATACCCACAAATAAATCAATGTGATACACCACATTAACAAATTAAAGAATAAAACCCAGATGATTACCTCAATAGACACCCAAAAGATTTTGACAAAATTTAACATCCATTTATGTTAAAAATTTTCAAGAAAATGGCCACAGAGGAAACGTACCTCAACATATAAAGGGCCATATATGAAAACTCACAGCTAACATCACACTCAAGGATGAAAAGCTGGAAGCATTTCCTCTAAGATCAGGAACAAGACAAGGATGTCCACATTTGCCACTTTTAATCAAGATAGTTTTGGAAGTGCTAACCACAGCTATCAGGGTAAAAAAGAAAGAAAAGGAATTCAAATTGGAAAGGAAGAGGTAAAACTGTCATGGTTTGCATATGACATGATATATACAGAAAATCCTAAAGGTACCACTAAAAAACTCATACAGCTTATCAATGAATTTGGTAAAGTTGCAAGATGCAAAATTAACATACAGAAATGTTTCATTTCTACACACTAAGGACAAAATATCAAAATGAGGAAACAAAGAAAAGATCCCATCCAAAAAAAAAAGAAAAAAAAATAAAATACCTAGTAATAAACCTATCAATGAGGTGAAAGAATTCTACTCAAAAAAAACTATAAGACACTAATGAAATAAGCTGAAGATGATAAAAACAGATGGAAAGATATTTATGGCTTGGAGGAACTAATCCTGTCAAGATGACAATATTGGGTCCCTCTGTTCAGAATCTGAGTGCAGCAGCTCAGGTCACTGCAGGATGCAGTTTCAATACTCAGCCTGGTACAGTAGACTAAAGGAACAAACATTGCCACACCTGAGGTGTATGTTACAGCTACAGCTCAGATTCAATTCCTGGCCAATGAAATTCCATGTGCTATGGGTGTGGCCATAATAAATGACCATACTACCCAAGGTGATCTACAGATTGAATGCAATCCCTATAAAAACATCATTGACATTTTTTACAGAACTAGAACTAAAACCATTCAAAATTTGTGTGGAAACACAAAAGACCCTAAGTTTCCAGAATAACCTGAAAAAGAAGAACAGAGCTAGAGGAATCACATACCCTGGCTTCAGACTGTACTACAAAGATACAGTACTAAAAACAGTATGGTACTGACACAAGAACAGAAATATAGATTAATAGAACAGGATAGAGAGCCTAGAAATGAACCTGCACACTTAAGATCAATCAATCTACAACAATGTAGGCAAGAATGCATAATGGAGAAAAGACAGTCTCTTCAATAAATGGTGCCAGAAAAACTGGATAGCCACATGTAAAAGAATGAAAGTGAATATTTTCTGTCACCATATAAAAAATAAAATCAAAACAGATTAAACACCTAAATGTAAGAGTGAAAATTATAAAATTCTTAGAGGAACACATAGGCAGAATATTCTTTGACATAAATTACAGCAACATGTTTTTGGATCTGTCTCCTAAAGCAAAGAAAATAAAAGCAAAAATAAACAAGTGAGACCTACTTGAATTTAAAAGCTTTTATACAGCAAAGGAAACTGTCAACTAAATGAAAAGACAATCTACTGAATGGGAGAAAGTATTTGCAAATGATATGACTAATAAGAAGTTAATATCCTATTAATATTAACAACTCATTTAAAGCAATATCAAAAAAGCAAATAACCCAACTTTAAAAAAAAGGCAGAAAAACTGCACGACTTTTTTTCCAAAGAGGAAATGCAAATTGCCACTAAGCACATGGGAAAAAAAAATGCTTGACATCACTAACCATCAGATAATTGCAAATGAAAATCACAATGTAATACTACCTCACAGTGTGAGAATGGCTATCAACACAAATAACAAATTTGAAGAAGTGAAGTAAAGTGAACTTTTGTACACTGTTGGTGGGAATACAAATTGGTGCAGTCACTGTGGAAAACTGTATAGAAGTTTCTCAAAAAACTAAAAATAGAACTAACATATAATCCAGCAATTCCAATCAAGGGTGCATATGCAGGAAAAAAATGTAAACACTAATTTGAAAAGATACCTACTCTAATGTTCATAGTACCACTATTTATCATATCCAAGATATGGAAACCCAACTGTCCATAAAGAGACCAGTGGATAAGGAAGGTATGGTATATATTTTTACGAAGGACTATTATTGAGCTGTAAAAAGGAATGAAATTCTGCCATTTGCAGGAATGTGGATAGATCTAGTGAATATTACACTTGTTGAAGTAAGTTTCACAGAAAAAGACAAACACTATATGATGCCACTTATATGTGGAATCTAAAAATAATATAAATGAATGTACTTGCAAAAGAGAAACAGACTCACAGATATAGAACACAAACTAATAAACTACCATGCGTGATGTAAATAAGAAACAAGTGTATCTTGTATTACACATGGAATTATGGTCATTATCTTGTAATAACTTTTAATGGAGTATAATCTATAAAAATACTGAATTGCTATGCTGTATACCTGACACTGATATAATATTTTAAATATTTTATGTTTAAATAAGTTAAAATTATAATTTAAAAAAGAAGCATAAAAAGAAATAGATAAATGGAAAAATAAGCAAACCAAGGTGATCATAGCAAGGCTGATAGTGTGGTGATTATTTTCCATAATATATCATCATATCAGTGAAAACTTTATTCAGGATTTATGCAGTACCATTTCTAAAATTCATATCAAAATTTCAAATATTAAAAATTTATACTACTTGACAATATTAAAGGATATAGTGGCAATTTCTGTAATATTTACTGATGTTATAGAATTATTAAATGTCTTTCAGTTTGATTCTACTTCAGAATTTAGGCAGCCACTAAATTTAATATGATGGGATTATAATGCCATAACATTTCATAAATACCCTATGTTTCCATATACTTTAAAAATTCAGATAAATAACACAAAAGTTATTCCAAGTTGAATTGCTATGGCATTTCAAAATTTAGATATTGCAACCCAGCCCAATAAAGAATTTGCATTACATGGGGCAAAGCCCAGTTACCTCAGGGCTACTGTTTCAATCCCTTGGGACCTGGCCTCACCCAGGATAGGTCACCAAAGCCACTGAGACTGGGAGAAATCATGTCTCATATGTGCCTCCAGCTGTAGCCCCTCAAAGTTCAGCCATTCCTCTCATCAGTGCAGTGACTGCCAGTATGTCATGGGAGAAGATGAATCTTCTCCTAACTTCAGATTCAGTTTTCTCACTAAAGCCACTGGGCACATGCAAACTGCAGAGGTATGTTGCCACAAAAGGACATGCCTTAAGACCAAGATAGGGAACTGTTTCACCTAATTTCATAGAGACAAACTAAGAAAGTCAAATGAAATGAGAAGGCGGAGGAATAAGTTTCATACAAAAGAAAAAGACAAAACACAAGGGAATGAAAAAAAAAACCCTAATGAAATGTAAACAATCTACCTGATAAGGACTTGAAAGTTAATATAATAAAAATGTTCACTGAACTCAGAAAAACTTCAACAAAGAACTAAAAAACATAAAAAAGAACCAACATTAGATGAAGAATATCACAACAGAAATGAAAAATACACTAAAAGGAGTTAACAGAAGACTAAATGATAAAGAAGAGTGCATAATCAAACTAGAAGATAGAAGAGGGAAATAGAAGAGCAAAAAAAAAATCAAATGTGGATAGGGGACATATAGGACATCATTAAGCATACTAATATTCATGTTATGGGTTCCACGAAGCAGAGGAGAGAGAGAAAGGGGCAGAACATGTATTTGATAAAGTTATGGCTGAAAACTTCCCAAACCTGAAGAAGGAAACATTTCAAAAATATTGTAGCCTATAGTATTTTCAAGATTAATGGTCACATTTCCCCAAAATAGTATTTTGATAGAAGGAGATGAATGGGTAATTTCCTTAACTTAATAATAACAAGCTGTGCATTATGAAGCATTATTTTCTTTTTATGTTTGTTTTGTTTTTGCTTTTTAGGGTAGCACCCTTGACATACAGAGGTTCTCAGGATAAGGGTTGAGTCAGAGCTAAAGCTCCTGGCCAACATCACAGCCACAGCAACACCAGATCCTGGCCATGTCTGCAACCTACACCACAGCTCACAGCAATGCTGGATCTTTAACCCACTGAGCAAGGCCAGGGATCAAACCCACAACCTCATGGTTCCTAGTCAGCTTTGTTTCCTCTGTGCTACAATAGGAACTCCAAAGCATCATTATCTAAAGAGATCAAAATGATTTTTTGGATTCACAAGGCCTAATATTAGGAGAAAATTTAGCACATCTCCATACTAATTTCCATATAGGTTATAGATACTGATTAAGGTGGTGAGGTACAATTGATTTGTTTAATGCTTACTTTTTAGATTAACAAGAAAAGGAAGCTAAGAGCTCAAAGCAAAACTTTTGGCCACTTCAAAACCAATGTTTTTCTTAAAAGTAATCAACTTAAGAAGAAAAGTAAAGTTACACTGTCCA
Source organism: Phacochoerus africanus (assembly GCF_016906955.1). Lineage (NCBI taxonomy): Eukaryota > Metazoa > Chordata > Mammalia > Artiodactyla > Suidae > Phacochoerus > Phacochoerus africanus. The sequence goes on from NC_062545.1 coordinate 213,097,826, forward strand.
TTCTAAATTACTATGAAGTGTGTAGTCTTCACTTTTTAAAATATAAATAAATATCAACCTTTTAAATTCTTTTTAAGTTTTTCTTAAAATTATAATATATCTTTGCAAATAATGTAAATGAATATATAATATAAAGAGAGGAAGAACATTTTAGGATACATAAAAAAAAAATTTTGTCCAAGTTAAAATATTGGAAAGAAAAATGAATAAAACCTGGCTCACAGATCTCTTGTCTAGATAATTAGGATAGTGTCAACATCATCTAAGTTAAAACTGAGAGAAGCAGTTTTTCCTGACTGACACGAGTATGATTAATACAAAGAAATGAAATTTTACATGCAACATGTAGAATTTGAATCAGGACCATAAATACAGATTTGAGAGAAATCAGAGTTAATGTTGAAGCCAATGTAGTGCTGAGGAAAAGGACAGAACAAAAAGTCACTGAGAGGCTAAATTTTAGAAATTTTTCTTGTATTTCTTTTTTTCCAAATTTACATTCTGAGGTGAGCAACCCCACCCAACCTATTTTATAGAAAACCGACAGTGAACTCAGTATCTCCTCTATATAGCTAGGAAAAGGAAATCAACCTTTAAGAATCTCAAGCTTCTAGTATTTATAACACATCATTATGCTGGGAAAGAGTTGTTTTAAAGGAAGGGAAAGAATGAAGGTAAAATATTTTTACTGAAGATGTTAAATAAGTATCACTCAAATGAATTAACATAGAAAATTAAAATATTACATTATGATTTAATTAGCCTCTACTTTAAGACTGATAAAATTATCCAGATTCTATAAATGATATGATTTCAGGGAGATTGGAAGGTCATCAACATATATCTAAATAAGCATTTAAAAATGAAAACATTTATAGATATAGATTTAAAAATTAATGAAAATCTGATTTTGAAGAGACGGAATTAAAAAGTGATTTATGGAGGTTTAATATAGCTACAGATGATACCTTATTTGTACAGTCAGAATTTGATCGAAATTTCCAGCTAGGCTGTTACTGAATACCAGGCTACTAAACAGCCATGGGCATATGCAAAAACCATCTCCAAGTCGAGAAGTAAAATCTTTTTTTCTTTTTTTTTTATTTTCCCGCTGTACAGCAAGGGGATCAAGTTATCCTTACACGTATACACTGCAATTACATTTTTCCCCCAGCCTTTCTTCTGTTGCAACATGAGTATCTAGACAAAGTTCTCAATGCTATTCAGCAGGATCTCCTTGTAAATCTATTCTAAGTTGTGTCTGATAAGCCCAAGCTCCAAATCCCTCCCACTCCCTCCCCCTCCCATCAGGCAGCCACAAGTCTCTTCTCCAAGTCCATGATTTTCTTTTCTGTGGAAATGTTCATTTGTGCTGGATATTAGATTCCAGTTATAAGTGATATCATATAGTATTTGTCTTTGTCTTTCTGGCTCATTTCACTCAGTATGAGATTCTCTAGCTCCATCCATGTTGCTGCAAATGGCATGATGTCATTCTTTTTTATGGCTGAGTAGTATTCCATTGTGTATATATACCACCTCTTGCCAATCCAATCCTCTGTCGATGGACATTTGGGTTGTTTCCATGTCCTGGCTATTGTGAATAGTGCTGCAATGAACATGCGGGTGCACGTGTCTCTTTTAAGTAGAGTTTTGTCCGGATAGATGCCCAAGAGTGGGATTGTGGGGTCATATGGAAGTTCTATGTATAGATTTCTAAGGTATCTCCCAACTGTTCTCCATAGTGGCTGTACCAGTTTACATTCCCACCAACAGTGCAGGAGGGTTCCCTTTTCTCCACAGCCCCTCTAGCACTTGTTATTTGTGGATTTATTAATGATGGCCATTCTGACTGGTGTGAGGTGGTACCTCATGGTAGTTTTGATTTGCATTTCTCATAATCAGCGATGTTGAGCATTTTTTCATGTGTTTGCTGGCCATCTGTATATCTTCTTTGGAGAAATGTCTATTCAGGTCTTTTGCCCATTTTTCCATTGATTGATTGGCTTTTTTGCTGCTGGGTTGTATAAGTTGTTTATATATTCTAGAGATTAAGCCCTTGTCGGTTGCATCCTTTGAAACTATTTTCTCCCATTCTGGAAGCTGTCTTTTTGTTTTCTTTTTGGTTTCCTTTGCTGTATGCTGGCTTATTTGAGTGACTGCTCTCTGATTGCGGTTTCCTCAGTCCTAGTTCTTCCTCTTCTTTTTTTTCTGTTTTTTCTTTTCTTTTTTCTTCCCTTTCCTTCCTTTCTTTTTGGTTTAGAGAAGCCCTTTCAATATTTCCTTTAACCTGGGTTTTGTGTTGCAGTATTAAGTTTTTGTTTGTTGGAAAAAATTTTTATTTCCCCTTCTATTTTAAATGATATTCTTGCTGGATCGAGTATTCTAGGTTGCATATTTTTTCCTTTTAGCACTTTAAATATCTCTTGCCATTCCCTCCTGGCCTGTAGTGTTTCTGTAGAGAAGTCAGCTGATATTCTTATGGGGGTTCCCTTGTAGGGAACATTCTGCTTTTCTCTTGCTGCCTTTAGGATCCTCTCTTTATCACTAACTTTTGCCATTTTTATTATGATGTGTCTTGCTGTGGGTCTGTTTGGTTTCAGTTTGTTTGGGGCCCTCTGTGCTTCTTGTATCTTGAACCCAGTATCCTTTAGATTTGGGAAGTTTCCAGCGATAATTTCTTCAAATATATTTTCCATCCCCTTATCTTTTTCTACTCCTTCTGGAATTCCTATTATGCTTAGATTGGCCCGCTTTATATTATCCCATTGGTCTCTTATATTGCTTTCCAGTTTTTTGATTCGGTTTTCTGTCTGCTGACCGGATGGAGTGATTTCCATTATTCTATCTTCCATGACACTGATTCGTTCTTCTGAATTATTCATTCTGGTTTTTACTGCCCTTAGTTCCGTTGGCATCTCTGCAAATGAGTGTTCTAGTTTTTCTTGGATCCTCCTTATATTTTCTAGTTCCTTTCTGAGGGTGTCTGCATTACTGTTCATATCTTCTCTTAATTCCTTCAGTATTTTCACTATTTCTCTTTTGAACTCCAGGTCTGTCAGACTGCAGAGATCGGTTTCATTGTTGACTGTTTTAGGTGAATTCTCCTGTTGGTTTGACTGGGGGTGGTTTCTCTGCTTCTTCATCTTGCTTGTTGTTTTCTTTCTCCTGAGGGAGTTGTACTCTCCGTGACTGGGCAGTGTTTGCCTTGTCACTGCCGTGGAATATTTCCTGAGGGCTGGCGTTGTTGGTCAATCTTTTTTGAGGCAGTGTGGCTTTTCCAGAGTGTTGATGGGGCTAACAGTGTTTCTTTGAAGCAAAGGAGGACTTCCTGAGGGCAGACAGGACTGGGAGGTCCACACCACGATGGTAGCAGATTTCACTTGGTCATGCAGAGCTTGCTCTGGTGTTTTTAGGCTGTGGGGTTCTTGCAGGGGGTTGGCGGTGTTGGGCAGCTGTTTCTCAGGAGTGCGGCACCCCCTGGGGGCTGGAGCAGCTATCTGGGTCACTGAGAACCTAAAAGGCTCTTCCCTAGGGCAGCCCAACTCAGAAGGCTGGCCTGAGAATGTAGGCAGATCTTTTCACAGTCTGGCCAAGCTTGTTGCAGCTTTTCTGGGCTGCAGGGGCTCTTATAGGGGGCTGGTGGTGCTGAGCAGCTATTCTGCAGGAGTGGGGCACCCCCTAGGGGCTTGGGTGGGTAGCAGGGCCATTGGGAACCAAAGAGGCTCCTCCCTGGGGCAGCCCAACTCAGAAAGACCATCTGAGATCTTTTCCCAGCTTGGCCAACCTTGTTGTAGCTTTTCTGGGCTGTAGGGGGTCCTGCCTGGAGCTGGCAGTCCTATGCAGCTGATCCACCAGGGCACCCCCTGGTGGTGTGGGCGGGTAGCAGGGCCCTGGGAAACCGAAGAGGCTCCTCCCCGGGGCACCCCGACTCAGAAAAACCATCCGGGAATTAGGCAGATCTATTCACTGCCTGGCTAGGCTTGTTCTAGCTTTTCTGGGCTGCAGGCCTTTTCTCGGGGGCTGGTGGTGTTTGGTGCTACTCTGCGGAAGTGTAGCCCCTCCAAAGGGCAAGCAGGCCTGTGCAGGGACAGCCCCTGCAGTGGTAGGCTTCAGGTAATTGTTGAGGCCAGCCCTCCTGGATGGCAGGCAGCCCCAGGTTCAGTGAGAGCATAGGGGGTGGCGGGGGGGAGGGGATGCACTGGGAAGCACAGCTTTCAGCTAGCTAACAGGCCTGTAAGCTTGCTGTGGCATGGGGGGTATTCTATGGGGACCCACCCCTTCTTCTCTCCCCTCCCCAGCATGGGCGCAGACCAGGCTCTTTTCCCAGGTTCCCTCTGATGAGGCTTTCCACTTCCCCGCCCCTAGAGTATTGCTCCCTTCCTCTGCGACAGCTTTGTTTTCTAGTCTCCCAGGCAGTCTCTGCCCCGTCAAATGGTTTCTAGACGTCCCAAGCAGTTTCCGCTCCACCCTACCCCCCCAGCCGGGGACTATCCTCTGGAGCCTAGGTCTCGGTGCCCAGCCCCCACCCAGGCGTCTCAATTTTTGGTGACTGTGCCCGTAGTTCAGATGGTCCCTTCGGTTCTTGATCAGCCTTTCCGTACTCCAACTTACTGCTACACTCTTCTCTGCATCTGGAAATTCCTCCGGTTCGTTTGATCTTTCCCCGGTGTAGGTGACTTTCCAGGGTGCGGGATCCCTTTCTCCTCCACAGTTCCCTTTCGGGAGCGCCCGTCCCGCTCAGATTCACCTTCTCTCACTCTCCTCTTTTCTCCCGTTCTGCCCCGTAATGTCACGAACTTCTTGCCGTTATTGGAGTTTAGGTTCTTCTGCCAGTGATTGGTTGCTGTTCTGTGCGAGTCATTTATTCTGTAGATGTGCTTTTTTTTGTTGTGTTTGTGGGAGAGGGCGAGCGTGTCCCCCTACTCCTCCGCCATCTTGTCCTCTCCAGCCAGTAAAATCTTTTTTGTAAAATGCAAAGCTTATATATACTTAAGTTATGTTGGAAAGTCTGTAGAAGAGTTTAATTTGCTTATGTCTTAGAAAGATACCCTTGAAATAAATTATTTTTTTCCTTTTAGCTATAAGCTTTTTAATATTTCATAGTGTGCTGTTGATGATGGGAACTATATGTAAGATCAGAGTTTAACATTGATAATTGGTTTTCTTGTCTGAAGAATGTAGAAGGTATATCTGCTTCTATCTACACTACCTCTGAAGTATTCTGGCTCCTACTGCATTCCCTCTCCCCTAGCTTTCGGAATTTTAACATGCATGAGGATGGGGGGAAATGTTCTTCCTACATGATTCACTAGGCTGACAATGGGTAATAAAAACCTGATGTAAATGTCTTACTAGGCAAAGGTGGTTCAATAACTGAAGCTAAATTAGAAAAAGAAAACTAAGCTCCAATAATGTACTTAATATATTTGTATATGTTTGCTGAAGAGTGAGATGGAGAGGGAAAGAGGTTGCTTTAAAGGAGCAATGAAGGCACACAATTAATTTAATTGTTAGGGTACATATTTTTAGTGTAACTTTAGTGAACACAAAATGTATATTTTTATTGTGCAATCACAGTGTCATATAAACAATACCACAAAAAAACACAACAGGAACAAGAAAACCAATGTATTCTAAAATCAAAAACCTAAAAGTTACTAAGAATTAAGGGAAAAAATAAGCTATTTAGTTTTTTTATTTTAGTTTGTTTGTTTTGCTCTTTAGGGCCGCACCTGCAGCATATGGAAGGTTCCAGGCTAAGGGTGGAATTCGAGCTGGCTCCAAGCCTATGCCACAGCAACTCAGCATCTGAGCCATGTCTGCAACATATACCATATATACCACAGCTCATGGCAATGCTGGATTCTTAACCCACTGAAAGAGGCCAGGGATTGAACCTACATCCTCATGGATACTAGGCAGGTTTGTTACTGCTGAGCCACAACAGGGATCTCTGGTTTTTATATGTAATTAGAAACTAAGATTAAAAAAATCATTCAAGAAAAAGAGACTCTGAATGTAGATGAAAATACTCTGAAAACTTATAAATGTGTTTAATTTAAAAAATCATAAAAGCCCTTTTTGAATCATAAGTCAGAGTCTCAATTAAGGCAATATTAAAATATGTTTTAAGAGAGGCCAAGAACTCTTAGGATAATAAAATAAAATTACTAAAAACCACAAAGATCAGCACAAAAGCTGGATCTTCTCCAAGAAAACTTGGCATGACAAAGTAGATCAATTTATAAACTGCATCTACTCTCCTAGAATGCTAGGCAATTAGTATTTTTCCTGCATATACTTTATAGTTTTAGAGAAGCAAAAACGTGAAGCATTTATTTTATCAAGCTGGTTCAGAAGTTTTTCTTGAAAATCAGATTTACTACTAAATTTTATTTCAGTATTTCTAATGTTTAATATGTTGTGAGCCATAGGAGTTACATAGGATAACTTCCTGCTCCGTTATTTTACAAATATCAATGTATCAGCTCTTGTTCACATATATTTTCATGCCAATATACTGGAAAAAGATATATTCTTAAATATTGTTAAGCGGTGATGAAGAGAACATTAAGGTGCATGTATCTTTTCAAATTATGGTTTTCCCCAGATAGATGCCCATGAGTAGGATTGCTGGATTGTATGGTACTTCTATTTTTAGTTTTTTGAGCAACCTCCATACTGTTTTCCCTAGTGGTTTTATACCTCATTTGTTACGGAGTGTTCTTTACAAGGTACTAGAGCTAATCTCATCAGTGATAAACTACAATACTTCTTTGAAAACATATAAGCTCGATTCTTTTCCTTTACCTTTTCTTTGATAGGGATTTGTACGAATCATTTATTTTCATTTTATTTTTTATAGGCATCCATAGGTACTTTCATTATATATATATACATTATACATTTGTACATTACAATCAATCGTTGTAGTGCCCATTAATGCATTTTAATTTTTACTATTTTGCTATTAATTTTATTTTATTTTATAATGCTTTTTATTTTTTCCATTATATTTGGCTTACAGTGTTCTGTCAATTTTCTACAGTACAGCAAAGTGACCCAGTCATACATAGATATATACATTCTTTTTCTCACATTATCCTCCATCTTGCTCCATCAAAAGTGACTAGATATAGTACACAGTGCTATAGAGCAGGGTCTCATTGCTGATCCATTCCAAAGGCAATAGTTTGCATCTATTATTCTCAGATTCCCAGCACATCCCACTCCCTCCTCCTCCCCCCAGCAACCACACATCTGTTCTCCAAGTCCATGATTTTCCTTTCTGTGGAAAGGTTCATTTGTTCCGTACATTAGATTCCAGATATAAGTGATATCATATGGTATTTGTCTTTCTCTTTCTGACTTACTTCACTCAGGATGAGAGTCTAGAGACTCTCCACTCTTTGCATCCATGTTGCTGCAAATGTCATTATTTCGTTCTTTTTTATGGCTAAGTAGTATACACACACACACACACACACACACACACACACACACACACACACCACTTCTTAATCCATTCATCTGTTGATGGACATTTAGGTTGTTTCCATGTCTTGGCTATTGTGAATATAGTCAATGAACATAGGGGCGCATCTGTCTTTTGCAAGGAGAGCTTTTCCTGGATATATGCCCAAGAGCAGAACTACTTGGTCATATGGTAGTTCTATATTTAATTTTGTGAGGTTCCTCCATACTGTTTTCTATAGTGGTTGTATCAGTTTACATTCCCACCAACAGTGCAGGAGGGTTCCCTTTTCTCCACACTCCCTCCGGTATTTGTTATTTGTGGACTTATTAATGATGGCCATTCAGATTGGTGTGAGATAGTATCTCACAGTAGTTTCAATCTGCATTTCTCTAATAATCAGTGATACTGAGCATTTTTTCATGTGCTTGTTGGCCATCTGTGTATCTTCTTAGAAGAAATGTCTATTCAGGTCTTTTGCCCATTTCTCAATTGGGATGTTTGTTTGTTTTTTTGCTGTTGAGGTGTGTAAGTTGTTTTCATATTTCAGATATTAAGCCCTTGTCAATTGCATCACTTGAAACTATTTTCTCACATTTTGTAGGTTGTCTTTTTTTATGGTTTCCTTTACTATGCAAAAGTTGTCAGTTTGATTAGGTCTCATTGGTTTAATTTTGCTTTCATTTCTGTTGCCTTGTGAGACTAACCTAAGAAAACATTTGTTTTGCCTATTTTCTTTTCTAGGAGTTTGTTGATGTCTTGTCTTATGTTTAAGTCTTTATGCCATGCTGAGTATATTTTTGTACATAGTGTGAGTGTATGTTCCAGTTTCATTGTTTTACATGCAGCTGTCCAGTTTTCCAGCACCACCTGCTAAAAAGACTGTCTTTTCCCTGCTTTATATTCTTGCCTCCTTTGTCAAAGATTAATTGATCATAGGAATCTGAGTTTATTTCTGGGGTCTCTATTCTGTTCCATTGGTCTGTATGTCAGTTTTGGTACCAGTACCACACTGTCTTGATGGCTGTGGATTTGTAATATTGCCTGAAGTCTGGGAGAGTTTTGCCTCCTGCTTGGTTTTTGTTCCTCAGGATTGCTCTGGCAATTCTGGGTCTTTTATGGTTTCATATAAATTTTTGGATTGTTTGTTCTAGTTCTGCGAAAAATGTTATGGGTAATTTAATGGGGATTGCATTGAATCTGTAGATTGCTTGGGGTAGTATGGCCATTTTTATGATATTAATTTTTCCAACCCAGGAGTATGGAATATCTCTCCATTTCTTTGAATCATCTTTAATTTCCTTGGTTAATGTTTTATAGTTCTCAGCATATAAGTCTTTCACCTTCTTACTCAGGTTTATTCCCAGGTATTTGATTTTTTGGGGGGTGTGAATTTAATAGTCATTGTATTTTTATATTCTCTTTCTAATATTTCATTGTTAGTACACAGAAATGCAACTGATTTCTGAATGTTAATCTTGTATCCTGCTAATTTGATGAATTGGTTGATCAGTTCAACTAGTTTTTTTGTGGAGTCCTTGGGGTTTTCTATAGATAGTATTATGTCCTCTGCATACAGTGACAATTTTACCTCTTCTCTTCCTATTTGTATGCCTTCTATTTCATTTGTTTGTCTGATGGCTATGGCTAGGACTTCCAATACTATGTTGAATAACAGTGGTGAGAGGGCATCCACGTCTTCTTCCAGATTTTAGCAGGGAGGCATTCATCTTTTCTCCATTGAGTATTATATTTGCTGTGGATTTGTTATAAATTGCTTTCAGTATGTTAAGGTGTGTTCCCTCTATTCCCAGTTTGGTTAAGTGTTTTTATCATGAAAAGATGTTGACTTTGTCAAATGCTTATTCCGCATCTATTGAGATAATCATGTGATTTTTGCTTTTGTTAGTGTGGTGTATGATGTTGATTGATTTGTGTATATTGAACCATTCTTGTGAACCTGGGATGAATCCCATTTTGCCATGGTGTATGACCTTTTTTTTTTTGTATATTGTTGGATTCGGTTGGCTAAAGTTTTGTTGAGAATTTTTGTGTCTATATTCATCAAAGATATTAGTATATAATTTTTTTTCATAGCATCTTTGTCTGGTTTTGGTATTAGGGTGATGGTGGTTTCATAGAATGTCTTTGGGAGTGTTCCTTCTTCAACCTTTTGGAAAAGTTTAAGGAGGATGGCTATAAGTTCCTCTTTGTATGTTTGGCAGAATTCTCCCGTGATGCCATGTGGTCATGGACTTCTGTTTGTAGGGAGTGTTTTTATGACATATTCAATTTCATTTCTAGTGATTGGTCTGTTCAGTTGATCTATTTCTTCTTGATTCAGTTTTGGCATGCTGCAAGTCTCTAGGAAGTTGTCCATTTCTTCTATGTTGTAAAACTTGTTTGTATATAATTGTTCATAATATTCTGTCTTGTTTTGCTTTTTGTATTTCTTCAGTATCCAATGAGATTTCTTTTTTCATTTCTGATTTTGTTTATTTGGGTTTTTTCTCACCTCTTCTTGGTGAGTCTGCCCAGAAATTTGTCAAATTTGTTTACATTTTTAAAGAACCCATTCTTGGTTTTGTTGATTTTTTCTATTGTTTTTTTAATCTCTAACTTATTGATTTCCACTCTGATCTTTATGATTTCCTTCCTTCTGCTGACTTTAGGATTTGTTTGCTCTTCTTTTTCTAATTCATTTAGGTGGTGAGTTAAGTTGTCGATCTGAGATTTTTCTTCTTTTTTGAGGAAGGCCTGTATCACAATGAATTCCTCTCCAAGCACTGCTTTTGCAGCATCCCATAGATTTTGAAAGATGGTGTCTTCATTATCATTTGTCTCAAGTTATTTTTTAATTTCCTTTTGATTTACTCATTGGCCCATTGTTTTTTTTTAATAGGATGTTATTTAGTCTCTGTGTAGTAGAAGTCAGTTTTTTCTCATTTCTTTTATTGTGGTCAAAGAGGATACGTGAAATAATTTCGATACTCTTAAAATTGTTGAGGTTAGCTTTGTGCCCCAGTATGTGGTCAATCCTTGACAATGTTCCATGTGCACTTGAGAAGAATGCATATTATTTCTGATTTTTTGGATGTAATGTCCTGAAAATGTCATTTAAGTCTAACTTTTCCTATGTCATTTAGGATCTCTGTTACCTTATTGATTTTCTGCCTAGAGGATCTGTTCATTGATGTGAGTGGGGTGTTAAATAAAGTCTCCTACAATTGTTGTATTCCCATCCATTTCTCCTTTTATATCTGTTAGTATTTGTTGTATGTATCTGGGTGCGCCTATATTCATGGTATATATATTGACAATGGTAATATCCTTTTCTTGAATGGATCCTTTTATTATTAAATAGTGTCCTTTTTTGTCTTTCTTTATGGCCTTCATTTTAAAGTATATTTTGTCTGATATGAGTATTGAAACTCCTGCTTTCCTATCTTGCACATTGGAATGAAATATCTTTTCCCATTCCCTCACTTTCAATCTATATGTGTCCTGTGCCCTATGGTGAGTCTCTTGTAGACAGCATAAGGTAGGCTTTTGCTTTTTTATTGAACTGCCACTTTGTGTCTTTTGACTGGAGCAGTCTAGTGACATTTAAGATAATTATTGTTAAATGTGTATTTGTTGCCATTTTAAACCTTGTTTTCCAGTTCTTTTTATTTCTCCTTTGTTTCTTTCTTTTTTTGTTGTTGGATAATTTACATTTATTTTATGCTTGTTTATTTTCTTTTTAGTTGTTTTGAATGTAATGTTTGGTTTTGATTTGTGGCTACCCTGTTTTTTAAGTGTGTTAACCCTTTCCTATATCTGTTCGCTTTAAGCTATAGTTATATAGGTTCAAATACATTTTTTTAAAAAAATGAATTTAGATTTTCTTACTTTCCTTCCCCACATTTTATGATTTTGAAGACCTTTTTTTTTTCGGCATGTTCATGTTTGTCCTTTTGCTATTGCTTGTGTTTATCATCATTTTTACAATAGTTTTTTTCCCCTTTTAGATCTGGATACTGGCTTTTTTAAGTAATTGCTTTCCAATTGTGTTTTCCTCCATCCTAATTCTTCTTACTTCTTTGTTTTATTTAAAGAAGCCCTTTTAGTATTTCTTTTAGAATGGGTTTAGTATTTCTGTACTTCTTTGCTTTTTGATAAGACAATATGTGTCATATTTTTCTTGTAATTTCCCTTATATACAGAAATACTCACTTCTCTTAGCACTATCCAAGAGAGGAATGATGCTTAGTCTCTAAGATTTGCTGTTTACAGTTGTTCACTTCTAATGATGTTTCTGTATGTAGAGCTCAGAAGTAATTTTAAAAAATTAGTTTATATAGACATACTGAATTTAAAATTAATATTAAATATTTTCTTAATTTTTAGAACTATGTATTTATTGGTTTATTAATTTTAAAACTTTGTTTTAAAAATTGACATTTTATGTATTTGCTTATGCTATAATAAATATTAAATAGTTTCAATATTACAAGTAAAATTACTATAATATATCACAATAGTATTATATTTGTATAGTACTTGTGAGGGAACTTTATGATTATAATCTTTTTTCCCCTTCAGCTATAGCTCCATAATGATCTGCAGATTACTATATTAAAGTGTTATTTAGTGTGTTAGGATTTTATTGTCTTCCTTTATGAGTGCTTATAAATGTTTTTGAAAATAATTAATTACATTGCTTGCATATCATCTTAGTCCTTTCAAGTCTTGTTTGAAAGTTTTGTAAGGTCAGGTCTAAAGTATCCTTTACTATAAGCTAATTAAGCCCTACTGATATAGTATGATCTTCTGTGGTCTCTACTAAATTTATGATGTTTTGACTACTAGGGCTGGTGAAAACCCAAATATCACCCAGCATAATCGGAGCTGTGATAATTGTTTAGCTTACACATTGGGTTTTGTTTGTTTGCTGGTTTTGTTGTTTATTCACATGTGCACGTGTCTGTGTGTGTGTGTGTGTGTGTGTGTGTGTGTGTGTGTGCGTGTGCATACATGCATGCACTCTTGAAGTTGTGTAAATTACAGGGTTTTTTTTTTAGTACCTAGCCTCATTTACATGGCCAAACCTTTAGCCTGAAATCCATAAAAACTCTATGCATATTTCTGAAGCCCCAACTCTGTAGTTTCCTTCTCTCTGTTACTCAGCTGCATAAATTTTCTGGTCTTTCCAAATATTACTTTCAGTTTCATCAACTTAGAGAAACCAATGACCAGTTTGTATTTCATAGACTCCCTGATATAGCCATAGGGCATGTGGGCATGAGAATGGTCTCATTTGTTTCTTTTCTCTGGCATCTATAATTGCTATTTTTATCTTTTGTTGAGTTTTTTTTTTAATAGTTGACTAAAATGTGAGTCCATGGAAATGTAAGCTGGTACAACCACTGTGGAAAACAGTACAGAGGTACCTCAGACAACTAAATATAGAATTATTGTATGACCCAGCAATCCCACTCTTAGGCATATATCTGGACAAAACTTTCCCTGAAAAAGACACATGAACTGGCATGTTCATTGCAGCACTATTCACAATAGCCAAGACATGGAAACAACCCAAATGTCCATCAACAGATGATTGGATTAGGAAGAGGTGGTATATATATATATATAATGGAATACTACTCAGCCATAAAAAAGAATGAAATAATGCCATATGCGGCAACACAGATGGAACTAGAGACTCTCATACCAAGTGAAGTAAGTCAGAAAGAGAAAGACAAATACCATATGATATCACTTATATCTGGACTATAATATACGGCACAAATGAACCTTTCCACAGAAAAGAAAATCATGGACTTGGAGAACAGACTTTGTGGTTGCCAAGGGGAAGGGGGAGGGAGTGAGATGGTCTGGGAGTCTGGGGTAAACAGATGCAGACTACCACATTTGGAATGGATAGGCAATGAGATCCTGCTGTATAGCACTAGGAACTATGTCTAATTACTTATGACGAATCTATAAATGCATGTGTAACTGGGTCACTGCACTGTACAGTAGAAAATTGACACAATACATAAACCAGCTATAATGGAACAAACAAAAATCATTATTAAAAAAATAAAAATTAAAAATCAGTACTATAAAAAAATAAATTGTGAGTCAAATATCAAGACATTTTTTATAGGTAATAATGGAAATCCTTCCTATTCATCTTTCATTGCTTGATAGATAATATTAGCTCAATGAGGAATGTGTCTCAATATTTTTCCTAGATTTCATTAAATATATAAATGAATTTAGGTGAAATCATAATCATTAAAATTTTGAACCCTCTTATCCAAAAACATGTAAGAACATTCCCTTTGTTCAAGTCTACTTTTTGTCTTTCGTTTGCTTTAAACTTTCTAACATTTATTTGAATAACTTTTTAAATGTATTACTATTTCATATTTTTCTTGCTATTATAAATATGTTCTGTTTCATTACATTTTATAATTGGTTATTTTTGAAAATATGAATGAGTTGTATATTACATTTTATCCTATCTTTTAAAATTAATTTTTCATTGATTTTGTCAATCATTTTTGGATTTTCCAGTTATTGAATCATATCATCCAGAAAGAAAAAAAGTATTACTTTTTTGAATGCATTCTTTTTTTTCTTTCTAAATTAATTGTGTTGTCTAATAATTCCAATAATATTTTAAATAGCACAGAAGTCAGTGGTCAACTCTGAACTTTTCCTTTCCATGGTGGAAATAATTCAGTTTTCCCATTAAAAAAGATGTTAGTCAAAAATAAATTATATATGCTTTGTTAGCATAATAAAGACAGCAACATTTAATATATTCATCCATGTGGGTGTTTTAACCAGAAATGGGTATTGCAATTTGGTGACAGTCTTTTCATCCTCTCTGAAGATAATCATAATATTTTATCTTAGGCCTATTAATATGAAAACATTAATATTTTCATGTTCTATTCCCTCAGTTATAAAACACCATAATTGTGTAACTAGGTATTTCTTTAAACATACCTTTTAAGGCAAGACATGTTAATATCCATTACACTCCTATAAATATAAAAATAAACATCATGTCATTAATAAATTATGATAATTTGTGTTTAAAGAATAAAATATATTGAGATGAACATCAATTATGTCATCTTGAGCCAACTTTCTGAATAAAACATCAGATAAAATTTCATTTATATTTAACAGATATGGATTATTCAACATCATTTTAAATGAGTAAGAAGCTAGTTCTTTAGTTTGACTATTGTTCTATACTTCAGACTTCTGATTCTCAATTCAAAAATTAATATTTAAGCCTAAAATTTTAAGAAGGATTGGCTAAACATGTAGACTAATAGAAATAACTAAATATAAGAATCTGAGTATATCTACAAAAATATTACAAATATATAGCTTTCATCTTAGCAAGTCCACTTAAAAATTATAAAATATAATTTTATAAGTGTAAAAATATATATACAATAACATTAATTATAAATATAGAAATAACTTAAACAACTCAAAGCAAAAAAAAACCAACAACCCAATTGAAAAATGGGCAAAAGACCTGAATAGACATTTTTCCAAAGAAGATGGCCAACAAGCACATGAAAAAATGCTCAACATTACTAATTATTAGAGAAATGCAAATCAAAAATACCATGAGATACCACCTCACACCAGTCAGAATGTCCATTATTAACAAGTCAACAAATAACAAATTCTAGAGAGAGTGTCGAGAAAAGGGAACCCTCCTACACTATTGGTGAAAATGTAAATTGGTACAACCACTATGGGAAACAATATGGAGGTACCTCAGAAAACTAAATATAGAACTACCCTATGACCCAGAATCCCACTCCTGGGCATATATTCAGACAAAAATTTCCTTGAAAAAGATATGTGCACCCCTATGTTCACTGATGCACTCTTCAAAATAGCCAAGACATGAAAACAACCCAAATGTCCATCAACAGATGATTGGATTAGGAAGAGGTGGTATATATACACAATGGAATACTACTCAGCCATAAAAAGAATGAAATAATGCCATTTGCAGCAACATGCATGGAACTAGAGACTCTCCTACTAAGTGAAGTAAGTCAGAAAGAGAAAGACAAATACCATATGATATCACTTATATCTGGAATCTAATGTATGGCACAAATGAACCTTTCCACAGAAAAGAAACAAACACATGGATCTGGAGAACAGATTTGTGGTTGCCAAGAAGGAGGAGGGAGTGGTATGGACTGGGAATTTGGGGTTAATAGATGCAAACTATTGCTTTTGGAATGGATAAAAAATGAGATCCTGCTTTATAGCATAGGAAACTATCTAGTGACTTTTGATGGAATATGATGGAGGATAATGTGAGAAAAAGAATGTATATATATATGTATAACTGGGTCACTTTGCTTTACAGCAGAAATTGACAGAACAATATAAATTAACTATAATATAAAAAATAAAAACCTAAAATAAAAAATAATAACTTGTTTTGCAAATATCAAAAATTCAAAAGAATCAATATATTCATCTAGGACTGCTTATGTAAATTACAGTGTATATATACAACTGAATATTCTTAAGCCATTAAAAAGAAAGTGAAAATTAGTAAGTGTTGACATGGAAGGATCTCAAAAATATGATAAAAATGAAAGTAATTTTAAAATTTGCACAGTATGATCCCATTTGAAAATTAATACACACCCAAAAAATTTCTGAGCGAGATATACAAAAATTTTTATCTTGTAAAGAAGAACTCAAGTCAACATGATGGCGGTCTTTTTTTTTAAGAATATTAAATATGTTCACATATTTTATAATAAGCAGTTTAAGTTAAGAATATGCAAAGGTATATCATTAAATGTGTTTAAATAAGAAGAATCAAATCATGCATAGAAAATCCATGATTCAATTTTCATAATCAAACAGAAATTTTATTATTTTGTCCTAACAATTAGACTCAAGCAAAATTTTCCAAATTATATAAGCTTTAGAAATTGTGGACCTCAAATAATCACTTCATTTTTTTTTTCTTTTCTGGCTTTTTTTCTTCAGAATCAGAGAATTCAAAGTTGAATATATTGGGTTGTTTGGTAATGTACCCTGCAGAGGTGAACTATTTTTTCCTTCCTTTGCTCTTATTTCTGTATGAAATTTATTTTTCTAGTATGCTAAGAAATAAGAGCTAAGGGGCTCTGTCTATGCTCCTCTATACCTTACAGGTGCATAGTAATCGGAGATGTCATTGAAACTCCAGTGGCCAAATAGTTTAGATCCTGTATCTGAGATGTGCTGGACTCTTTGATTGCTTACCAAAGAGCCAAATGAACCTATGAGAAGCCAGCCTAAAATTCAGAGGCAGCATATATGCATCTAAAAACTGCTGAATCTCAAAATAACCACACTACAGATCCCAAAAGTGAAATGAAGCTAATAAAAAATGTCCTCTGGCAGTATATTTTCATTAGCTACTCTGGCTCTCAAGGTTTTAAAAAATGATTCTCCTCCTCTTGCCTTTCCTCCCAGTGCAGAAGTTTCTAACCAAGTAGTTTTCCCCTTTTTTACCTGGAAAAAAAAAAAAAAAAAAAGCTGATCTGTTAAATACTCTTCAGTGTCTAGTTATTGAACATACACAGTGGGGATCACTTTTAGATAACTTTTATATTTTTCAGTTCAGGGTGGGTGAAACAAGAACATTTTATAAAGTTTTCACTATGTGATGAGCTCTTGGGGAAATAAATAACCTAAATAAAGTCAAGTTTGCCTATAGGGGTAGTATTAGAGAAAATATTAATTTCATTGACTATATAAGCTTTAATGTATTTTCGGCCTTAAATGATACATTTGGGCACCATAGTAGATCATGAAATTATAAGCTCTTAGTTTGGAAATGAGCTTTACTGGTCACAGAGTGTTAGTCCAACTTTTCATCTTAAGTACCACTTCTCCCTCTTGTGTGGTGGGAAAAAAAATGAGAATTTATCTTGAACACAAATATTTTCAGTGGGACTTTACAATTCATGAGGTTGCCATAATAATTAGAAATATCTTTTTTGAGCTAAATTCTGTGTCATTGTGTCTCTACCCAATAGTCTTTGGTTTTCCCTCTAAAAAACATAGAACCAAGTCTCCCAATTTTATAATACAACTCATTAACTATCTGAATATTTCTACTTTAACTCCACTTCTGTTCTACAAGTTAGTAGTCTTCTGAGTGTTAAATCATTTAAATCAATCTTCTTTGAACATGACAGCCAAACAATTCAATGTTTAAGTGTAATACAGTGTTTTAGACATATTTTCTTCTGGTTTTCAAATTCTTGGCCATTCTTAAGAATCATATAGCATATGCTGGAGTTCCCGTCATGGTGCAGTGGTTAACAAATCCAACTAGGAACCATGAGGTTGCGGGTTTGATCCCTGGCCTCGTTCAGTGGGTTAAGGATCCGGCATTGCCATGAGCTGTGGTGTACGTCACAGACATGGCTCCAATCCCGAGTTGCTGTGGCTCTGGCTGTAGGCCAGCGTCTACAGCTCCGATTAGATCCCTAGCCTGGGAATTTCCATATGTCGTGGGAGTGGCGCTAGAAAAGATAGCATTGCTACCTCTTGCTCCAATGTCAACTTTAAAACACCACTTTTTGTCCACTCCATCACTCCATCATCATATAAATTTCAAAGCATTGAGAACTCTGTATCTAATTTAAAAATCCATGCTTCATGTGAGGTTTTCTTCACTTTGGAACAAACATTCTACAACAGTTGTTCTCAGTTTAGTTTAGCATGGCTAAGACAATTTTAAGGGACTTAAAATGTCAAAATTATTTTTTAATAATACTAAGACATCATTTTTCTTTCACCGCAGTACAAGAAAAAATGATAGATAAATCTGAATACGTTCTACAAATCATGGTAGTGATGGCCATTTAATTTTCACCACCATGCTCTTAAAAGAAAAAGACTGTTTAACTTAATATTACCTTGTAAGTAGTAAAAATTATTATTTTATTAAAGCTCAATCTTTATTTTTCTATAAAATCAAAATGTATATATATATATATATATAAAACTTGGGAAATGATAAAAAAAAAATAGGTATGATCAATTCCAAGGTGTGACCATGAGAGAAAGGGACAAAATGGAGAAAAATGAAATTGAAAGTGAATAGTTTTAAGAGACTGAGGAACCAAAGTGTTTGTAGATCCCACTATGGATGATGAAGTCTTTGAAGTGATGACAGCAGAGATGGAGGAGAAAAAAGCAAGGTAGAATACAAAACACTCTTCCATGATTAAAAAAAAACTCTTCCATAATGTAGATATCTAAGGGGTTTGTAAATTATAAATTGAGCTAATGTTTATCTTTTTTTTTTTTCTGTCTTTTTGCCTTTTCTAGGTACACACCTGTGGCATATGGAAGTTCCCAGGCTAGGGGTCTAATCGGAGCTGTAGCCACCAGCCTATGCCAGAACCACAGCAAGGTGGGATCCGAGCCACATTTGCGACCTACACCACAGCTCATGGCAACACGGGATACTTAACCCACTGAGCGAGGCCAGGGATCGAACCTGCAACCTCATGGTTCCTAATCGGATTTGTTAACCACTGCGCCACAACAGGAACTCCAACTAATGTTTATCTTTTAGTAGTAGATGGCATGAGTTTCAAAGATGCTGACATTTTTAAGGAATAACTTAGATAAATGGTTTTCATTTTGGAGTGAAATACAGGAAAACAGTGATACTACCCCTGGTGTCTAGTTATAAGGAATAAAAGGGATAAAACATCTTCCACCAGAGAACTCTACAAGGGAAAGTGATTCATCAAGAAGCAAGATAACTCCAGCTTTCACTAAGAGTGGAAAGATTAAAGAAACATTAAGAGAAGGTCTTTAAGTTAGAAAGGCCTGCTAAAAATCACATGTCTAAACAGTGGGGGAGGAAAAGAGTATGGCATTAGGTCTATGAGAATGAGTGGACTAGTATGATAATGAGTGTTCCCTGGATAGTTGATGGCCTGAGATAAATGGGGATAAAAAGGATGATGATATAAATCCTGCTTTAAAGTAAGCAGTTGAGTCAATTCAAACTGTGGTCCTGAGCTAGATTTTAGCATGGGGAGCTCATTGCAAATTCTCCATCTAGAAACTACTAAAGATATGTCTGTGAGGGTAGAAGAATGAAATAGTTGGGTTTTGTTTGTTTCTTTGGGGTTTTTTTGTTGTTGTTGTTGTTTTGTTTTGTTTTTGTCTTTTGGGGGCTGCACCCGAGGCATATGGGGTTCCCAGGATAGGGGTCAAATAGGAGTTGTAGCTGCTGGCCTATGCCACAGTCAGAGCAACGCAGGATCTGAGCCTTGTCTGCAACCTACCCCACAGCTCATGGCAACACCAAATCCTTAACCTACTGAGCGAGGCCACGGATCGAATCTGTGTCCTCATGGATGTCAGATTTGTTTCTGCTGAGCCATGATGAAAATTCGGAAGAGCAGGAGGAAAATCTTTTTTCTTTTCTGTATTCTGTGTCTCACCTTAGGTGCTAGTAAAATACCACAATGTGAAAAACTCCCATTGTTTCAAATATGTTGCTACTTCTGGTAGTACAAGCCCTTTGATGTGATGTAAGAGGGTGGTTGACAAGAAAAGAAGAGAAAAGTCTTCTTGGCTCATATCAGTGTGATAAATGAACACAGCCGGAAAAAAAAGGGCCAAGATGTACTTGACTGGGGGCTGAAATTGGGTGTTACTATGCGGTGGCTTACTTGAGAGAAGCTGACTAAGAAGGATGAAGTTGAAAACAATGAAGTGATATTTAACAAGCATGGGAGCATGGCTCAATGAGGAGTAGAAATCAATGAGGCAGAAACAGACTCCTCTTGAAAACAAATGAGGATAAAATGGACCAACTCCCAGCCCTTTTCAGGATTATTTTTTTGTTTGCAACTAAGTCAGCCAAGCTGAGTTTTAGTCATATTTCTTCCCACTCTGAATTGCCTATATTTATGTCCAGTTATGGACATGAAAAATAGCCCACTAGAAGCATAATTGCCCATCCTCTTTACTCCTCAGCCAAAATTACTCTTTATACTGCACTCGTTCTAACTCACAATGTGCTTAAATGTCATCACTCAGTCAGTGTCCAGCTTAAACCAAATATATCATCCCATTTCTCTTTTCAGAATATTGGGTTTGGAGTAAACAAGGACATTAGGACACTGAGCTAATGGATAGGAGTAGAAGTCACACAAAAATATAAGGATCCAAAGGAAATATTCAGACCAAACATTATGTTGTATTCCTAGGAACAGGTCTGCAATTTTGTAAGGGTTCTGTGAATGATATTTTTAGTTTAGAGTTAAGGGGCCATCTTTTTAAAAAAAAATGGTTGAAAAGCATAGTATGAGTTCACTGTTTTGTAGGAAATAGTCAAGCAATGATATGGGGAGAGAAGATTAGTGTATTAGAAAAAACTATGGAACTTTAAAGCAGGCAAGAATAATTCACTCTAAAGTTCCAGGTAAAAGTTCAAATTCTCCAGCACGGCTTTCAAGGCTTTCTATGATCTACTGTCTACTTCCTTACCAGACATATTTCCCACAAAAGGCATCAATTATATATAAGATAGTATATACTTCCCTTGCAACTTTTCTCATGTTGTTTTCAGCATGGAATGCAAAGTCCCAATGCTCAGAATATAAAAACATTACTCTCCAAATCCAGTATTACCTCTCTTTTTCCCACCCTTATAAGTCCATAAATGACTGGGGGGAAAAGGCTGGGACATTTTTTCCCTCTATATTGAATATAACACAGTGTTTTGAAATAATATACATTGAGTTTGAACTTAGAGATGACACACAACATGGAGAATAAAAAGTCTTCGGGACTTGGAGCCATAGATCTGATACTTAATTCTGCCTTTACCATGTACAAAATATGACACTTTATAAAAATTTAGACTTTCTGTGTTTATATAATGATAGCAGGTCAAATTAAGTATAGCATATAAAGGGGCTTAACACAATATAACACTAATGTTAATTCATTTTATTTTCAAGCCTAAAATAATACCTCAGACAAAGTAAAAGGGAATAATTCTGGACTTTGAAAATGGATATCAAGCTTGACTAAGCTTTTTTTTTTTTTTTTTTTGTCTTTTTGCCCTTTCTTGGGCCGCTCCTGTGGCATTAGGAGGTTCCCAGGCTAGGGATCTAATCGCAGCTGTAGCTGCCAGCCTATGCCAGGGCAATGCAGGATCCGAGCCACGTCTGCGACCTACACCACAGCTCACAGGAACGCCGGATCCTTAACTCACTGAGCAAGGCCAGGGATCGAACCCGCAACCTCATGGTTCCTAGTCGGATTCGTTAACCACTGCGCCACGACAGGAACTCCAAGCTTGGCTAAGCTTTTAAACAAAGTGTAGAGACAGTATACCTCTGAGAAGAAAGATATTTCTTTTTTTTTTCCAAAATTTTTGTCTCTCTACATTGCAATAAAAAAGGAGAAAATCTGACTAGAGCATTTTCCAATGAATTTTTAAAAATTATTTTATGTGTAAGGCCAGTGTTATGTATACAGTTTGGGGCAAAGATTGAGGCCCAGGGGGGGTTCTGTTGTTGTTTTGTAACTTTAAATGAGGAATGGAGTGATGTGGTCTAGATTCCCTTATATTCCCTTAAAGGACAAAGAACACAATTCTTTATGATCATAGCATCTCTTATGATTGTACTAGTGTCACTGAGCAAACAATATTAAGACAATCAGTCATGGAGTTGTAGAAATAGATGTAGTAATGTTTTATAATCTTAAATTTTATTATTTAAAGAACAGCTACTTTTAAGACAGACATAGATTTAATGATATTTCAGATAATTACGATTCAGAATGGGCTCAGTTTGAGCTCAGAAGTAGATACATTGTAAAAAGGGAGTATCATTGCAGTTTGCCATTTATGTCTTCACATTTATTAATTTATTTATTTTTTGCTGTTAAGGAAACAAATTTATTTTTTAATTACTCAATGAATTTTATTACATTTATAGTTGTACAATGAATATCACAACCAAATTTTACAGCATTTCCATCCCAAACCCTCAGTGCATCCCCCCACCCCCCCAACCTGTCTCATTTAGAAACCATAAGTTTTTCAGAGTCAGTGAGTCAATATCTGTTCTGCAAAGAAGTTCAGTCTGTCCTTTTTTCAGATTCCACACGTCACTGATAGCATTTGATGTTGGTGTCTCATTGACTTACTGACTTTACTTAGCATGATAAATTCTAGGTCCATCCATGTTGCTAAAAATGCTGGTATTCCATTCCTTTTAATGGCTGAGTAATATTCCATTGTGTATATGTACCATATCTTCTTTATCCACTCCTCTGTTGATGGGCATTTAGGTTGTTTCCATGTTTTTGTTATTATATATAGGGCTGCAGTGAACACTGGAGTACATGTGTCTTTTGGAGTCATGGTTTTCTCTGGATAGATACCCAGGGGTGGGATTGCTGAATCAAACGGTAGTTCTATTGTCAGTTTTCTGAGTAATCTCCATAGTGTTTTCCACAGTGGTTGCACCAATTTACATTCCCACCAACAGTGCAATAGGGTTCCTTTTTCTCACACCCTCTCCAGCACTTATTTTTTGTAGACTTTTTGATGATGGCCATTCTGGCCAGTGTAAGGTGGTACCTCAGAGTGTTTTTGATTTGCATTTCTCTAATGTTTAGTGATATTGAACTTTCTTTCATGTGTTTTTTTGGCCATCTATATGTCTTCTTCTTTGGATAATTGTTTGTTTAGATCTTCTGCCCATTTTTTTGATGGGGTTGTTCTCTCTTTTTTTTTTTTGAATGGTAGACAGTGTTTATAAATTTTGGAGATTAATCCCTTGTCAGTCACTTCATTTGCAAATATTTTCCCCCATTCTGTGGGTTTTTTGCTTAGGGTTTCCTTTGCTGTGCAGAAACTTTTAAGTTTAATTAAGTCCCTTTTTTATTTTTTTTACTCTCATTACTCTAGGATATGGATTTGAGAAGATGTACTGTTGTTTATGTTGGAGAGTGTTTGGCATATATTTTCCACTAAGACTTTTATAATATCTTGTCTTATATCTAGGTCTTTAATCCAGTTTGAGTTTATTTTTGTGATTGGTAAGAAGTGTTTTATTTCATTCTTTTACATGTGGCTGTCCAGTATTCCCAGCACAACTTATTGAAGGGGCTGCCTTTTCTCCATTGTATATTCTTGCCTCCTTTGTCATAGATTACTTGACTGTAGATGTGTGGGTTTAATTCTATACCTTCTATCCTGTAACACTGATATATCTTCTGTCTTTGCACCAGTACCATAAGGTTTTGAGACTGTAGCTTTTTAGTATAGATCAAAGGATCAATCCAAGAAGAAGGTATAAAATTTTAAAATATTTATGCACCCAGCACAGGGTCAGCACAATATATAAGGCAACTGCTAACAAAATTAAAAGGACAAATAAACAATAACACAATAATAGTGGGGGACTTTAACACCCCACTTATAGCAATAGACAGATAATCCAGACAGAAAATCAATAAAGAAACACAGGCCCTGAATGAAGCAATAGACCAGATGTACTTAACAGATATTTATAGGACATTCCATCCAAAAGCAGCAGAATACAAATTCTTCTCAAGTGCACATCGCACATTCTCTAGGATTGATCACATCCTGGGCTACAAATCAAGCCTTGGTCACTTTAAGAAAATTTAAATCATATCAAGCATCTTTTCTGACCATAACACTATATGACTGGAAATCAACAACAAGAAGGGAAGTACGAAAAACATAAACACATGGATACCAAACAACATGCTACTAAACAACCAATGGATCACTGAAGAAATCAAAGAGGAAGTTAAAAAATACCTAGAAGCAAATGACAACAAAGATACAACACTCCAAAACCTATGGGAGGCAGCAAAAGCTGTTTTAAGAAGGAAGTTTATAGCAATAGAAGCCTACCTCAGGAAACAAGAAAAAGCTCAAATAAACAAGCTAACTTTACATCTAAAGCAGCTAGAGAGAGAAGAACAGATAAGACCTAAAGTTAGTAGAAGGAAAGAAATCATAAAGATCAAAACAGAAATAAATGAAATAGAAACAAAGAAAACCACAGAAAAGATCAACAAAACTAAAAGCTGGTTCCTTGAAAAAATCAACAAAAATAATAAACACTTAGCCAGACTTATCAAGAATAAAAGAGAGAAGACTCAAATCAATAAAATTAGAAATAAAAAGGAGAATCAACAATGGACATCACAGAAATACAAAGAATCATAAGAGACTATTACATGAAACTATATGCTAATAAAATGCAAAACCTAGAAGAAATGGACAAATTTTTAGAAAAGTACAATCTTCCAAGTCTAAACCAAGATGAAATAGAAAAGATGAATGGACCAGTCTCAAGTACTGAAGTTGAAACTGTGATTTTAAAACTTCCAACAAATTTCCAGGACCAGATAGCTTCACAGGTGAATTCTATCAAACATTTAGAGAAGACCTAATACCAATCCTTCTGAAACTATTTCAAAAAACTGCAGAGGAAGGGATACTCCCAAACTCATTTTATGAGACCACCATCACCCTAATACCAAAACCAGACAAAGATATCACAAAAATAGAAAACTACAGGCCAATTTCACTGATGAACACAGATGCAAAAATCCTTAACAAAATACTAGCAAACTGCATCCAACAATACATTAAAAGGATTGTACATCATGATCAAGTGGGATTTATCCCAGGGATGCAAGTATTCTTCAATATCTGCAATAAATCAGTGTGATACTGAACAAACTGAAGAATAAAAACCATATAATCCTCTCAATAGATGAGGAAAAACACTTTGACAAAATCCAACATCCATTTCTGATGAAAAACTCTTCAGAAAATGGACATAGAGGGAACCTAGCTCAACATAATAAAGGCCATATATGACAAACCCACAGCTAACATCATTCTCTATGGTGACAAGGTGAAAGAACTCCTGCTAAGATCAGGAGCAAGACAAGGATGTCTGCTCTCACCAATACTATTCAACATAGTTTTGGAAGACATAGCCATGGCAATCAGAGAAGAAAAAGAAATAAAAAGAACCCAAACTGGAAAGGAAGAAGTAAAACTATCACTATTTGCAGATGACATGATACTATACCTAGAGAATCCTAAAAACTACCAGAAAACTGTTAGAGCTCATCCATGAATTTGGCAAAATCACAGAATTTACGCACAGAAATCGACTGCATTTCTATACACTAACAATGAAGGATCAGAAAGAGAAATTAGGGAAGCAATCCCATTTACCATCACATTCAAAAGAATAAAATATCTAGGAGTAAACCTACCTAAAGAGACAAATGATCTACACTCTAAAAACTGTAAGACAGTGATGAAAGAAATCAAAGATGACACAAATAGATGGAAAGACATGCAATGCTCTTGGATTAGAATAGTCAATATTATCAAAATGACTATTTTATAGTACCTAAGGCATTATATTTTATACTACCTAAGGCATTCCACAGATTCAATGCTATCCCTATTAAATTACCAAGGACATTTTTCACAGAACTCGAACAAAATATGTTAAAGTTTGTTTGGAAGCATAAAATACGCAGAATAGCCAAAGACATCCTGAAAAAGTAAAATGGAGCAGGAGGCCTTAGGTTCCCTGACTTCAGACTATACTACAAAGCTACAGTCTTCATTGATTTTATTTTATTTTGTTTATTTTCATTTTTTGCATTAATTATACCTTCTTGGCATTTTATTTATTTTTTTCATTTTTTAAATTGTTATTTCCCAATACAATTTTTTTTTCTACTTTCCAGCATAGTAACCCAGTTACACATGCATGTATACATTCTTTTTTCTCACATTATCATGCTCCATCATAAGTGACTAGACATAGTTTCCAGTGCCTCACAGCAGGATCTCATTGCTAATCTATTAGTTTGCATCTAACCCCAAGTTCCCAATCCATCCTACTCCCTCCCTCTCCCCCTTGGAAACCACAAGTTTATTCTCCAAATCTATGATTTCCTTTTCTGTGGAAAGGTTAATTTGTGCCATATATTAAATTCCATATCAGTGATATCATATGGTATTTGTCTTTCTTTTTCTGACTTATTTCACTCAGGATGAGAATCTCTAGTTCCCCCCATCTTGCTGCAAATGGCATTATTTTGCTCTTTTTTTCTTGCTGAGTAGTATTCCATCATGTGTGTATACCACCTCTTCCTAATCCAGTCATCTTTTGATGGACATTTGGGTTGTTTCCATGTCTTGGCTATTATGAAGAGTGTAGCAATGAACATGCAGGTGCATGTGTCTTTTTTAAGCAAAGTTTTGTCTGAATATATGCCCAAGAGTGGGAGTGGTAGTTTTATGTATATTTTCTAAGGTATCTCAATACTGTTTTCCATTGTGGTTGTATCAGCTTACATTCACACCAACAGTGCAGCATTTGTTATTTGTGGACTTAACAAATGATGGCCATTCTGGCTGGTGTGATGTGGTATCTCATGGTAGTTTTGATTTGTATTTCTCTTATAATCAGGGATGTTGAGCATTTTTTCATGTGTTTTGTCTTCCTTCGAGAAATGTCTATTCAGGTCTTATGCCCATTTTTCAATTGGGTTGTTGGCTTTTTTTGCTGTTGTGTTGTAGAAGTTGTTTGTATATACTAGAGATTAAGCCCTTGTCAGTTGCATCCTATGAAAGTATTTTCTCCCACTCTTTAAGTTGTCTTTTTGTTTTCTTTTTGGTTTCCTTTGCAGTGCAAAAGCTTGTCAGTTTGATTAGGTCCCATTGATTTATTTTTGTTGTTATTTCTGTTGATTTGGGAGACTGACCTGAGAAAACATTTGTAAGGTTGATGTTAGAGAATGTTTTTCTTAAGGTCTCTTCCGGGAGTTTGATGATGTCTTGTCTTATATTTAAGTCCTTAAGCCATTTTGAGCTTATGTTTGTGCATGGTGTGAGGGTGTGTTCTAGTGTCATTGCTTTGCATGCAGCTGTCCAGGTTTCCCAGCAATCCTTGCTGAAAATACTATCTTTTCCAAATTGTATGTTCTTGCCTCCCTTGTCAAAAATTAATTGACCATAGGTGTCTGGGTTTATTTCTGGGTTGTCTATTCTGTTCCATTGGTCAATCTGTCTGTTTTGGTACCAGTACCACACTGTCTTGATGACTGTAGCTTTGTAATATTGCTTGAAGTCTGGGAGAATTATGTTTCCTGCTTGGTTTTCATTCCCCAGGATTGCTTTGGCAATTCTGGGTCTTTTGTGGATCTACCTAAATTTTTGGATTGTTTGTTCTAGTTGTGCAAAAAAATGTCACGGGTAATTTGATAGGGGTTGCACTGAATCTGTAGATTGCTTTGGGTAGTATGTCCATTTTTCCAATATTAATTTTTCCAACCCAGGAGCATAGAATATCTTTCCATTTCTTTACATCTTCTTTAATTTTCTTGATTAACGTTTTATAGTTCTCGGCATATAAGTCCTTTACCTCCTTGGTCAGGTGTATTCACGGGTATTTGATTTTGGGGGGTGCAATTTTAAAAGGCATTGCATTTTTGTATTCTTTTTCTAATATTTCATTGTTAGTATACAGAAATGTGACTGATTTCTGAATGTTAATCTTATATCCTGCTACTTTGCTTGAATTTGTTGATCAGTTCAAGTAGTTTTGGGTTGAGTCCTTGGGGTTTTCTATATATAGTATGACATCATCTGCATGAAGTGACAGTTTTACCTCTTCTCTTCCTATTTGGATGCCTTTTATTTCTTTTTTTTTTTTTTTGGTCTGATTTCTGTGGCCACAGCTTCCAGTACTATGTTGAATAACAGTGGTGAGAGTTGACATCCTTGTCTTGTTCCAGATTTTAGTGGGAAGGCTTTCATTTTTCTTCATTGAGTATTATATTTGCTATGGGTTTGTCATAAATGGCTTTTATTATGTCAAGGTATGTTTCCTCTATACCCACTTTGGTAAGAGTTTTGATCATGAATGGATGTTGGACTTTGTCAAATGCTTTATCTGCATCAGATTTTAAAAGTGATTAATTTTGCCTGTTATTTGACACACTAATTAGACATTTTGCTTATCAGAGGTGATTAAAAGTTCACCAAACAATCTTCATGTTTAATATTAATGGTTTAACAAATATGGTATCATCATTCTATTTTAATCTATCTATGCACAATTCTAATAAAAAAATTATCTTGTTCTATATAGTAGTTGTGTTTTCCACCAACAATTACTGTTCTCTTCTATCCTAATACATGGAAAGTTACACTTCTTGGAACCGTGAAACTAACTGTAATCATGTGACTTACTTGGCTTATAAAATGTTAAGGGAAATGACATATATTGCTTCTAGGGAGAATTCTTTTAACAAGATGAGTATTTAGGTTCCTTTCCCATGCTACTCTAAGTGTTCTGCCTGTGTGAGTGGGAAGGACATAAAGCAGAGTCACCAGTTTACATATTGTATACTTGTCACATTACTCTAAAACTTTTTAGGTCATTCATGTAGTAAGGCTATTTTCAACTGCAGCATTATACTCTTTTCAGTTATCAATAAACTGAAACCAGAAGTTGAGTGTTCTCATAGCAAAATCATAGGATACATTGCATAGACTTAATGGTTAGGTGACTGATGGCAAGGAAATTATAATCCAGGATTTGAAATATGGCCATCCATATAAAGTAGTAGCAAACTTTTTGGTAATACTGTAGCCTTTGTATACTAAACAGGCACTCTGGGATAAGTCAGACAACACAATATTAGTTCTAGATATTGCCTGTAGAAGACTGTCATTGGTAGAGTATAACAGGAAGGAGATGACCTCAGAAAACTAGTGGACAGTTTGATAACAGGAACGAAAGGGATTAGAGAGACTACTATTGAAAACTCTTAGGTTTAGAAGAGACAAGTTATGCTCAATTTAGCATAGTAAAGTTCTAGGTAAAAAACAGCTTAAAGTAACAAAGACTTATTAAGGCCACCAGTAAAGGCCATTAAACCATTATGAAAACCTGTAAGTAAACCAAAGCCTGTGAGAGTAAATATCCAACCATGTGTGTATTGCAAGTGAAACATGACCATTGAAAATGGTAAATATGGCCTATAAAAACTAAGAAGCTGTGCTTTCCATTACATGATGGGCTTTAGGCACTCATAGTTACCTTGAGAGAGAGAGAGATGGGAAAAAGAAAGGAAGGAAGGAAGGAGAAAAGAAAAGAAAGAAAGAAAGAAAGAAAGAAAGAAAGAAAGAAAGAAAGAAAGAAAGAAAGAAAGAAAGAAAGAAAGAAAGAAAGAAAGAAAGAAAGAAAGAAAGGGAAAAATTTTAATATGATAAATATAGAGAGAAAGAAAAAAGGAAGAAAGAAAGAAGAAAGGAGGAAAGAAAGAAAAATTGTAGATATGAGAATTATAACTCACAAGACACTTGGACTGTAGCTACTGATGCATGGAGCTCTTTGGAACCAGATAAGAAGTTCACTCAATTTTTGAAAGCGATATAAGGACAAATTAAAGTACCAATTTGGCTTAAAATTACTTATTTGCTAAAAATAACCATTGGGCCCCAAACTATTTGCAGAGTAGATGAGCTGAGAAATCAGTTGAGTTTTTAATAAGTGCAAATATATAATTATCTACTTGAGTATGTACCCATATTACATTATTTACATGAATGGAAAAGTCTCCTAGGTGTCAGTGTCAGGGCTAGAAGCAATGGACCAAAAAGCTATGTATTAGGGTAGCAGACTAATGAAAATCATCTCTTACAGGATAGAATGGGAATTTCTCAAAAAAAATTTGCTCTTTGAGGTGTCAAAATTCCTATGGTGCAAGAATAAAGGACCAATGTTTGTGTCCTTTTTTTTTTTCCACTTTCCAGGGGAAGTTAGTTATTTTAATTATTTCCTCTCCTTTGCCATGGACTATTGAGGGATGGGAGCATACCCTCTTTTTTTTCCTTAATTCATAAGTCTCCAGACCAAGTAAAACCACATCTAGAACTCTAGAACCAGTTTAGAATCACTTCACAGCACCCAACTCAAAGGATGCCATGAACTCTCAGAGAATCTGTTCTTGGATATGAAGAAAGTGACCTACATAGAACTTTTGGACTTCCTCCTTGAAAGGGGGTGTGATTTGGTCTAGGAAAAAGAAACAACATTTGGTGAGTAGAAGGCAGATTATGGCAGTCATTTGTGTAGTTTACATTACTTCATTACATTATGTAGCTGTTCTGCATACACTTATAATTAAATGAAGGCATGAGACCTGCTTGAAAAAATGAAAAAAAAAAAAACTTTATGTGTCACTTTCAGGTTGAGAATTTTAAAGGCAAGTATACAACTTTCCATGCTCTCTTTTCTCTTACTCAGTAACGAATGATGTTCAGATGGTGGAGGTTTTATTAGGCTATGTATCTCAAAGAGGAAAATATGGAACAGAGCCTCAATTAAATCATAATAACCACATGAAATACAAACAATAAGTGAACTTGGGGTTGTTTATTACTGCAATATGTCCTAGCTTGTTCTAACTAAAGGTTTGAATGTGTAAAAGAAATGGTCTCTTTCTTTTAATCACTTCAAATTATTTCTAAAGGATGTGCGTATCATGTGATTTAAAAATAAAGCTAGACATATCCTTGCATTCACCATATGAAAATGCTGAAAATGCGGATATTGAACAAGTTATTATACTCTTTCTTTATAAAATAAAGAACATTTACAAAATTTGATTACAAGTTTCTATGCTTCTTAAATGTAAAATGAATTTTAAAATTTACTGAATTTAACCTCTTTGAATGCAACTGATTTGAATTTAGCAATAGATTATAGGTATAATCACCCACAGTATATGTATATTACTGAGAATTTATCCAGAAATCAAGATAATATACTATAAATTTTGATTAAAAAATGCTGTTCATTATTCTTAACATCTTTCTTCCTCATTGCTGTCAGTGAGGTAAGCTAAATGATACTCATTTTAGCTTTCCAAAACTCAGATCCTCACCACTATTATCTGCCTTGAGATCACAAAGAGCAGTATGCCAGTCACCAATATACACCCCATATTCCCAGATCCCTTCTCATCTTCTACATTAAAATTCCCATAAGGCTTTATATTCTTTTATTTCAATATCACTTTCTCTCCCCAAGTTCTGAAACTCTTCAGCTTATCACTTTAGAAATCAGTCAGCTATGAATAAACTCTTTTATATCTTTACTTTTTGTTTTTTTATTTTTATTTTTCCATTACAGTTCTGTCAATTTCTACTGTACAGCAAAGTAACCTGGTCATACATATATACACACATTCTTTTTCTCACATTATCCTCCATCATGTTCCATCACAAGTGACTGGATATAGTTCCCTGTGCTATACAGCAGGATCCCATTGCTTATCCACTCCAAATGCAATAGTTTTCATCTATTAACCCCAGACTCCCAGTCCATCCCACTCCCTCTTCCTCCCCCTTGAAAACCACAAGTCTGTTTTCCATGCCACGATTTTTGTATCTGTGGGAAGGTTCATTTGTGCCATATATTAGATTCCAGATATAGGTGATAACATGTGCTATTTGTCTTTCTCTTTCTGACTTACTTCACTTAGTAGGAGAGTCTCCAGTTCCATGCACGTTGCTGCAAATGGCATTATACTGTTCTTTTTAATGGCCAAATAGTATTCTATTGTGTATATGTACCACATCTTAATCCATTCATCTGCCCATGACTATTGTGAATGGTGCTGCAATGTACATACAGGTGAACTTTTTTTCAAGGAAAGTTTTTTCCAGATATATGCCCAAGAGTGGGGTTGCTGGATCGTAAGGTAGTTCTATATTTAGTTTTCTGAGGTACCTCCATATTGTTTTCCAGAGTGGTTGTACCAATTTACATATGTCTTTAATTTCTTGCAAGAGTCAGGGTTTTCCAGAGAAACAGAACCAATAAGATAGATAAAGAGATACAAAAGGAGATTTATTATAGGGACTAGCTAATGTGATTATAGAAGTTAAGAAGTCCCATGATCTGCCATCTATAAATCTACAAACTGAAGAACCAGGGAAACAGATGGTATAATCTACTCCGGGGCAAAAGACCTGAAAATTTAGGGAAATGGGGGCCAGGGGATAGTGTAAATCCTGTTCCAAGTTGGAAAGCTCAAGAACCAGAGGCACTGATGTCCAAGGGCAAGAAAAGATGAATGTCTCAGCTTAAATACAGAAAGAGAATTTGCTCTTTCTTGGGACTTTTGCTTCTATTCAAGACTTTAATGGATTGGATGATGTTCATCCACATTGGTGAGAGTGATCATTTACTCAGTCTAACTGATTAGAAATGCTGATCTCTTCCAAAGACAACCTCACAAGCACACCCAAAAAATAAGATTTTACCAGGCATCTGGGCATCCTTTTGGCCAGACAAATTGACTCAGAAACCCACCATATTCCTTCTACATTTACTAAGTACCTCTATTTAAATATCAATCTAGATCTGCCTAAGGGCACAGCTTCCTCTGCATATTTCCTTGGTGATGATTTTTATCTCCAACAGTCCCTATACCCCTGGTCTCAGATTTAAAATAGGTATCACTCTTTACACTGTGGTTTCTATACAGATAATTCTTTCCCTCTTCTCAGGTATCTCACCATTATTTTTTTTTGATAATGAAGCTTCTGGATCACTATAAATCTTTCTAAAAGTCCTTTGCCTAATGTTTAGTAAATTCAAAATATATATCTGAAAAAATTACTATGTAAAAGTTCTGGATTTGGCCTAGATATCTTGTCTTCTGATTTTTTAAATGATTTTCCTTGGATACTGCATTATCAGCTGGCACTCAAGGCCACTGTTAGGAAAAGTAATAGATCATTAAATGTGATATTAATGATAAGACACAAAATAGCATATTTACTGTATCATATAGTCCTCATTTAAGGACATGATTTCCCAAATAACTGGTTTGCTTACAACATAATAATTGTTACAAATGTTTGTGATAACCTCTTCATTTTGCTAACAAATCCAAAACCTATTTCCAATCTACCTTTAACAATTACACTTGATTACATGGAATCTTTGTTCCAATTTCTTCTTATTTTATAGCATTGTTTTTCTCATGCTCCAGACCATTCATAAATGTGTTTGCTTTATTTTATAGTAATATGTCTAGACAGATTCACTCTCTAGAAATCAGGTTTATGACATTCAGACTCAGAGATTAGTCAAAATTCTATTTCTCAGGAATAAAGTATACAGCTACTTAAATAAATATTACCTAATGTGAGAGAAAGTTGATATATTTAGATAGGACACACAGTGCTGAGGGAATTGTTAGTGGAACTCATGTCAACTGAGTTGTCTTGTCCTAGGTCGGTTTTTCAAAGATGTATTATAAATTAACTCCTCTTTCCTGAACTTAAACCCAGGTACCTGCTCCCTCACTTAAATCACCTTGAAACTGATAACAGTTCCTTGTGCGTTTTCTTTAAGTGTAGTCCTACTGTTATGCCATGAAAATTTATCTATAACTTTATGAGGAGAGTATTCTAGAATTTAACTGAATTTTACTTTATGTCTGATCACTTTCACAAGCAAAACAACCCAACGTACATATCATGTATTCAAATATGTATTCATATATGCATAATTTAATGTTCAGCAAGTGTAGGGTATTTGCTATGATTGAAACTATTTACATCTACAAAACTTAATTATTGTGACTAAGAAGGGAAACTACCTGTTTCAATAACAGTTGACTATTCCAGAGTTTTTATTTTATTTTATTTTATTTTTATTTTTATATTTTTGTCTTTTTAGGGCTGTACCTGTGGTACATAGAGGTTTCCAGGCTACAGGTCCAATCAGAGGTGCAGCTTCTAGCTACACCACAGCCACAGCAACGCTGGATCCTTAACCCACTGAGCAAGGCCAGGGATCGAATCCATGTCCTCATGAATACCAGTTGGGTTTGTTAACCACGGAGCCACGATGGGAACTTCTATTCCAGAATTATTTCTAAGGTGGATTTCTTCATTTGATTTTGGAAAATCTTGCAAATCAATTTTCCCAGACAAAAATTTGCTAACAAGGGCCAGCAGTTGGCTTTATCAACCATTTTATGTATCAAAGATAACTTGAAGAACTACTCCTTATTGTGTACATGAATTCTTAACTTTTTTTTTTGTCTTTTTGCTTTTTCTAGAGCTGCTTCTGCAGCA
Source organism: Phacochoerus africanus (assembly GCF_016906955.1). Lineage (NCBI taxonomy): Eukaryota > Metazoa > Chordata > Mammalia > Artiodactyla > Suidae > Phacochoerus > Phacochoerus africanus. The sequence goes on from NC_062545.1 coordinate 213,132,586, forward strand.
CATGGAGGTTCCTAGGCTAGGGGTCTAATCAGAGCTGTAGATGCCAGCCTATGCCAGAGCCACAGCAACTGGGGATCTGAGCTGCGTCTGCAACCTACACCACAGCTCATGGCAATGCCAGATCCTTAACCCACTGAGCAAGGCCAGGGGTCAAACCCACAACCTCATGGTTCCTAGTTGGATTTGTTAACCACTGCACCATGATGAGAACTCTGATTTCTTAACTATTATGTTATTAATTTTTCCCAATTAGTGCCCAATAATATGATAAACTGGCTCCTTTCATGAAAAGTATAACTTAAGCTGAGTCCAAATCCTAAAGACTATAGATTTCCCTGACCATTCTTTCCTAAACATTATCATTTCATTCCCCAAGTTTATGTTCTTTACTTAAGCTGTTTTAATGAACTTAGTTTTTCCTAGTGATCTTTGGTGGGAAGCTGTCAGCTGATCTGACAATGTAATGCCAGAAAGCACTATATCCTTGTATATATGCCAGAAAGGATTGCCTGTAATTTTATGACTACCATTGGAAGACAAACAGCTAGAAATTAACAGACTTTATAATACATGTTTGGTTGGAGACTATATTATCCACTAAAACCTACTGTATCATATTTATGATATATACAGTATATATCACTGTATATGCTACTGGCATGTAAATCCAAAAGTTTGAATTAAATAGAAGGCAAAGTTATAATTAGGAGAAAGAGCAAGGAATAAAATCAGGCACTATGGGAATGCTGGGTCTGACAGGCAGCAAAAGTAGGTTTCCAAGGAGTCAGATAAAAGAAGGATTGTTGTAAACAATCACCTCGAGCATGAACCAAATTCTTAGAGGAGGATCTTTGTAACTTCCTTTGCAGGGACAAAACTGTTAATAACAAATTTGCTGTAGAAAACCACAGAAATTCTCGAGTTGTTCAGAAGCAGAAAGCCAGTGGGTTCTAGAAAAATGCCCTAATAATATCCAGCTAAATATTAGAACAAACAAATCCTCTTAGAATCACCTAATTTGATACAGTCTTGGAAAGGAAAGTGTAGTTGAGAATGTGTAAAAATTTGCTGCCTTCTTTTCATTTTACCAAACTGTATGAGAAGGGTGAAAACTTTATAGCTTTTCTAGCTTTTAATGCTCTCTATGAGGAGATTCAAGCTAGATTATTTTCTTTTTCAGCATCTTCACTTGCCCAGGGAAGTTAAACATTTCATATCACTGACATATCTGACAAACATTACATCAGTTGAGAGAGTACTTTTCCAAAAGCATTGAATTTCTATTATGCCAATTACTATTTGAAGATACGATACCTTCTTTCCCTTCAACTTAGCTGTCAGCTTTTTTCTTTCATTCCATTTCCACAAAGGCAGTGGCCATCAATGCATATGAGCTATCTATGCTTCTTTGCTGAGAAGTATTAACACTCTGTGGAGTTCATGTTTCATACTATCACACTTTGTCAATGTATTGAGATCATTTTTATCTGAAAAACAATTCATATTTCTGAAAAGAAACACTAATTTCAAAGCTATTTCTGCTTGTTTTGTTAATAAATTCTTTTTTGTTTGTTTGTTTTGGCTTTTCAGCACCACACTTGCAGCATATGGAGGTTCCCACGTTAGAGGTCAAAACGGAGCTACAGCTGCTGGCTTACACCTACACCACAGCCATGCAGGATCAGAGCCGCGTCTGCAACCTACACCACAGCTCTTGGCAAGACCAGATCCGTAACCCATTGAGTGAGACAAAAGGATTGAACCCACAACCTCACAGTTACTAGTCAGATTCCTTTCCACTACGCCACAATGGGAATTCCTATTTTGTTAATGAACTCTTAATAGTACTTGCCATCCTCAAAGGATTTTTATTCTGAATGATTATTTTCCATCTTGGCACATCTTCTTGTTGAAATGCAATTTCCATGTTCCAGTTACAGTTGTCATGTTTTGTTAAAGGGAAAAAAAACTAAAAACATAGAGCCAGAACTGAGCTTTTTAATTTATCCTGTTTAACCTTAAAGACATTATTAATTCAACCATAAAGTACAAAAAAAAATTAAAGATGAAGAATCAAAATGAAATTTTAAGGAAAACTTTACACATTTTTTCTATAAAATCAAATATTTGCCCCAAATTATTATGCAAGTTTGAGCGTTTAGTGGTTTGTTTTTTTAGTTTTTATGCTTATTAGATTTTGTAAAAATTTATCTCAGGGCTTTTGCACAAGCAATTTCCATGCTTTGGAACACATTTCTCCTATTTACCACCTAAATCTTAATCCGTCTTCAGTTCTGTTTTTCATTTTAACTAAAAACTCTCTTTAAACCTAATCTACATCAGGTACCATGATTTTCCATCACAGCTTGCATATTTACCCTTCTGGTTTGATATTCTTTTTTTTTTTTTTAATTTTATGGCCACACCCTCAGCATATGTAAGTTCCCAGGCCAGGGACTGAATCCAAGTGCCGCAGCTATGGAAATATGTGGCAACATCAGATTCTTTAATCCACAGCTCTGGACTGGGGATTGAACCAGAACCCTGACCAAAGCTGTTGCAATTGGATTCTTAATCTACTGCACTATGGCAGGAACTCCCCCTAGTGTAATTACTTTTTAATATTTGTCTCTATTAAATCTTTACATTTATGAGGAATGCATACTGACAAAGACTATGCTGTGATAACTATGAGTTTGTGTTCTGTTTTCCTTTGTGTTATGTTGCTTCTGATATTAAATTTGGGTAATGAAATGTGGTTCTGGATTTTGTTTCATTGGGGTGAGGAGGAAACTAATTGCTCATATACTGTGACCTACTGGGCCTAGAATTAATAGATCTGAAAAGTTTTTGGTAGAAGCTCTCTTCCTGAAAACCATCTGATACTGTCAGTTTGAAGTCTCTGGCTAAAACAGTTTTCTCGTATTTCACAAATTCCTGAAAAATACGCATGTGAGAATCATTGCCTTAGTATTCTACTGCCTGATTTTATAATACCCAACAACATCCTGTATTGAGGTTCAAGTGCCATCTTTCTCTGAAACGTCTTTCAGAAGACACAGTCTCTAGATTTTAGATTACACAGAGGTTTTTAGGAGGATATTGAGGAAAATCTACCTGTATTGTTTGGTGATAACAGAGTGTGAGTTTCATAAGCCACTTGCAGCTTTTTGCCATGCTTGTTTGAGACAGAGCAGTCTAGTGTTAAAGGTGGCATTTCTAGATGCATGGGTGGCATGTTACTAATTCATAAATGTAGGAAAAAAATAAACAGAAGTAGTTGATCTCATTGTTCATAAAGCCATTGACACTACATTTTGGACGTGGAAGTTTGACAGTTTCTGAATGTTTTCTATTTTTAATTCACGATGACATTTGTTCTTTATATTTTTTAGAAGACTGCTGTATTATGAACAGTGAAGCTTTTGAGTACATTCCAAGGCTTTTCAAAGATTTTTAAATGAAACTCTCAGTAAAATGGGCATATGGACCCTGGAGGAAAAGGCTGGAATTCTCTAGAACAAGAACACAAAATCAAACAATTCTGTTTTGGTTGTTACTATCAGAGCTAGGAGTTTCTGACAAGGAATAGGTTCAATCCACTTTGGGAATGAAAAAATAAAAAACAGTATATATTAAAAACCCAGTGCATGGGTATAGTTCTATAAATGCACTTGGAAATATTCGAAGTAACCTTAAGCTGCCAAGGTTTTGCATCTAGCCTTTACAGTTTTACAATGATTAGATTGGTGGCAGATAGGATGTGAACAGAAGAGAGTCTCAACACTTTTGAAGTTAAGTCAATGCTTTGTTTTATTGGTTTGTTTTTGTTTTTAATAAAATTTATTGCAGTAAAGATGACTTACAAAATTGTGTTAGTTTTAGACGCACACGTCAACAGTGTTGATGGAGTACACTGGTGATTTGTCTTTTGTGTGGTGATTGATTTTACACATGATTTTTACAGGGTTCCATGTCAGACCACTGGCATTATATAGAATGCCATCCTGAAAACATCAGAGGTGATCATCATGTAATACTTAAAAATATTAGTTCCTGAATTATAGAGTGAGTTACTGACATTCCATCACAGCCTCTGGGAACTTTTTTACAGATTTAGCTCATAGGGTAACACAGGGATAGTGCTTGGTCTTAGTTATAAACCTAGTTGATAAATTTGGACACGTAATTTAGTCTCCATGTTACTTGATTATAATGATCACTTTCTTATGGAGCAATAGGGGAGAACTTAAAAAGTCTCGAATCCGATAATATTTCTTAGTTGGGTCTCTGCTGAGGTTATCAATACCCACTCTTTTCAAAGCATTTCACCATTATGCATTACTTTAAAGATGCACTTGTTTGTTTTTAATTGGCAATCTCTACTGAGTGCAAAAGTTCTATTTTTCCTGACTTAGACTATGGAAAGGTTTATTCTTTATGAGTGAGTTGAGGCCTTTTAAAATGTTATCTAGCTTGATAGTTTACTCTTCTAGGTGTAAAAAACCAGGAATATATTTGGATTTGGGGGGAGTTATATAATAATTTCTTTGGAATTATTATTATCTAGTCAATTGTAAGTTTGTTCTATTCCCAATAGTGGAAGGAGTGGAGTATGGTTTAGAAATTTACAAAGACAGATTTTCCTTAGGAGAAAGATCCAAAAAAATATTACTAAGATGCATGTCTTAAGAGTGTTTTGTCAATAATATCTTCTAGGAATTTTATGTCTACAAGTCTTACATTTAGACCTTAAATGCTTTTCTTTTCTTCTTCTTCTTTTTTTTTTTTTTTTAGGGCAGCACCCACAGCATCTGGAAGTTCCCAGGCTAGGGATCAAATCGGAGCTACAGCTACCGGCCTATACCACAGCCACAGCAATGCCAGATCTGAGCTGCGTCTGCAACCTACACCACAGCTCATGGCAACGCCAGATCCTTAACCCACTGAGCGAGGCCAGGGATCAAACCCACAACCTCATGGTTCCTAGTTGGATTTTTTCCACCGTGCCACAGCAGTAACTCCTAGATATTAAATGTTTTTAAAGGTTTTAGTATTGTTGTTTTTTTGTTTGTTTGTTTTTTAGTTTGGTTTTGTGTATGCCATGAGGAAATGTTCTAATTTAATTATGTTACATGCAGGAGTCTGAGTTTTCTAGTACCACTTATTTAACAGACTGTCTTTTCTCTATTGTATATTCTTGCTTCTGTTGGTAGATTGAGTATAGGTTTGTAGGACTATTTCTGGGCTCTCTTTTCTGCTCCATTGATTCGTATGCCTGTTTTTGTGCCAGTACTCTGATCTTTTGATTACTGTAGCATTGTATTATAGTAGGAAGTCAGGGAGTACAAAACCTTCAAGTCTGTTTCCTTTTTCTCAAGGTTTCTTTGGCAATTTGGGATATTTTTGTGGTTCTGCATAAATTTTAGCATTATTTTTTCTATGAAAAATGGTTATTTTGATAGAGATAGCATTGAATCTATAGATTATTCAATTTTAACATTTTAACAATATTAATTCTTTCAACCAAAGAGGATTAGCTATGTTTCCATTTCTTTGTATAATCTTTAATTTCCTTCATCATTATTTTATAGTTTTCAGAGCATAGTCCTTTCACCTTCTTGGTTAAATTTATTCCTAAAATTTTGTTCTAGCTGTTGTCATTTTATTTATTTTTCATTTATTTATTTTCAAATTATAGTTTATTAACAGTGTTGTGCCAATTTCTGCTGAACAACATAGTGACCCTGTCATAAATATACATTCTTTTTCTTGTACCATGTTCCATCATGTTCTATCCCAAGAGACTGGATATAATTCCCCATGCTGTACAGTAGGACCGCATTGCTCAACCATTCTAAATATGATAGTTTGCATTTACCAACCCTAAACTCACCATCCATCCCATTTCCTCCCCACTACCTTGGCAACTATGTGTTTGTTTTCTATGTCTGTGACTCTGTTTCTGTATTGTAGACAGGTTCATTTGTACTATATTTTAGATTCCATACATAAATTATAGCATATGTGTATTTGTCTTTCTTTTTCTGACTTACTTCACTTAGTATGAAAATCCGTAATTGCATCCATGTTGCCACGAGTGGCATTATTTCATTCTTTTTTATACTGAGTAGTATTCCATTGCATATATATGTACCACTTCTTATTAATCCATTCATCTGTCAGTGGACATTTAGGTTGTGTCCATGCCTTGGCTATCGTCAATAGTGCTGCAGTGAACATATGGATGCATGTATCTTTTTGAATGAAGGTTTTATGTGTATATATGCCCAGGAGTGGGATTGCAGGATCATATGAGAGTTCTATATTTAGTTTTCTGATGTACCTCCATATTGTTTCCCATAGTGGTTGTACCAATTTTCATTCCCACCAATAGTGAAGGATGAGTCCCTTTTCTCCACACCCACTTCAGCATTTGTTATTTGTAGACCTGTTAATGATGGCCACTCTGATCAGTCTGAGGTGTTACTTTACTATAGTTTCGATTTATATTTCTCTAATAATTAGTGATGTTGAACATGTTTTCATGTGTCCACTGGCTCTGTATTCTTCTGCCCATTTTTTGATTGGGCTGTTTTTTGTTGTTGTTGTTGAGTTGTATGAGTTTGTATATTTTGGAGGTTAAACCCTTGTTGGTTGCATCATTGGTTTGTCTTTTTTTTTTAGGGCTGTACTCAGGGCATATGGAAGTTCCCAGGCTACGGGTTGAATCAGAGCTGCAGCTGCAGGCCTATGCCACAGCTACAGCAATGACACATCTGAGCCAAGTCTGTGATCTATGCCATAGCTCATGGCAATGCCAGATTCTTAACCCACTGAGCAAGGCCAGGGATTGAATGTATGTCCTCATAGATGCTACTCAGATTTGTTTTTACTGAGCCACAATGGGAACGTTTGCATCATTTGTAAATATTTTCTCCAATTCTGTGGGTTGTTTTTAATTTTTTAATGGATTATTTTGCTTTACTAAAACTTTTTTTTGTTGTCTTTTTGCCTTTTCTAGGGCCACTCCCACAGCATATAGAGATTACCAGGCTAGGGGTCTAATCGGAGCTGTTGCTGCTGGCCTATGCCACAGCCACAGCAACTCAGGATCCGAGCCACATCTGTGACCTACACCACAGCTCACTGCAATACCGGATCCTTAACCCACTGAGCAAGGCCAGGGACTGAACCCATAACCTCATGGTTCCTAGTCAGATTCATTAACCACTGAGCCACAATGGGAACTCCTACTAAAACTTTTAAGTTTAGTTTCCAGTGGTTTATTTTTGTTTTTATTGTCATTATTCTAGAAGGTGGGTCAAACAACATGTTGCTATGATTTCTGTCGAAGAGCATTCTGCCTATGCTTGCTCTAGTTTTATAGTATCTGGCCTTACATTTAGGTTTTTAATCCATTTTGTGTTTATTTTTGTGTATGGTGTTATGAGAACATTCTAATTTCATTATTTTACATGTAGCTGTCCAGTTTTCACAGCACCACTTGTTGAGGAAACTATATTTACTCCACTGTATGTTACCACCTTCTTTTTCATAGATTATTTGACCATAGGTGCTTGGGTTTATTTCTGGACTTTCTGTCTTGTTGCACTGATCTATATTTCTGTTTTGGTGCCAGTACCATACTGTTTTGATTAATGTAGCTTTGGAGCATAGTCTGAAGCCATGGGGCCTGATTCTTCCCTATTTTTCAATATTGTTTTGGCTATTTGGGGTCCTTTATGTTTCCATACAAATTTTAAAATATTTTGTTCTAGTTCTGTGAAGAATGTCACAGATAATTTGATAGGGATTGCACTGAAACTGTAGATTGCCCTGGTGGTGTGAGTTTAATCAAGTGTATACATATATATACATATATATATATGAGTTCCCATCATGGCTCAGCAGAAATGAATCAATGAATCTGACTGGCATCCATGAGGATGCAGGTTTGATCCCTGGCCTCATTCAGTGGGTTAAGTATCCAGCATTGCCATGAGCTGTGGTGTAGACTGAAGACATGGCTCAGAGCCAGCATTGCTATGGCTGTGGTATAGGTCAGCATTTCCAGCTCCAATTCTATGCCTAGCCTGGGAACCCCCATATGCCATGGGTGCAGCCCTAAAAAGGTTAAAAAAATATATCTATAAAGAGATAATATATATTTCAAGAATATATATATATAATCAATAATATATATATAGTATTCTCTTTTTTGGTAGTTTACTAGTGCATAGAAAAGCAACAGACTTCTGTATTTAATTTTGTGACTTTAATGAATTATTTTATTCTAAACTTTTTTGGTGGAGACAGAGTTTTTGATGTATAGTATCCTGTCATTTGCAAATAGTACAATTTTAATTCTTCCCTTCCAAATTGGATGCCTTTGTCTCTTTTCCTTGACTGATTCCTTTAGCTAGGATTTCCGATATCAAGTTAAACAAAAATGGTGAGAGTGGGAAAGCTTATCTTGCTCCCGATTTTGTAGAAAAGGCTTTCATCTTTTTACTGTAGAATATGATTAATTTTGGATTTGTTATAATGGTCTTTATTATGTTTACATATGGTTGCTGAATACCCACTTTTATGAGAGTTTTTATCATGAATGATTATTGAATTTTGTCAAATAATTTTCCTGTATCTATTGAAATGATCATGTGATTTTCATCCTTCTTATTTTTAACCTGTTATGTCACAGTGATTGATTTGCAAATATTAAAACATCCTTGCAATCCTGGAATAAACCCAACTTTATGGTATATGATACTTTCAATATAATGTTAGCTTTATTTTCTAATTTATTGTTGAGCATTTTTACATCTATATACAGAAAAATGTATTGGCTCATATTTTTCTTCTTTTATGGTGTCTTCCTGGTTTTGGTATTACGGTAATGATATCACCCTGTAAATTGAACTTAGGAGTGTTTCATCCTCAAAAAACTTTTGCAATAATTTGAGAATAGGTATTATCTCTTCTTTATAATTTTGGTAGAATTCCCTGTGAAGCTATCTGGTCCTGGGATTTTGTTTGTTGGAAATATTTAAATAATAAATTCAATTTCACTACTAGTGATGAGCCTACACAAATCATCTGTTTCTTCCTCATTGTCTTTGAAGGTTGTAAATTTTTACCAATGTGTTCATTTCTTCATTGTCTAATTATTGACAAATAATTGTATGTATGTATTCTCTTACGATTTTTTTGTATCTCTGTGTATTGGTTTTTATTTTTCCTATTTCATTAGTTATGTCATTTATTTGGCCTTGTCTCTTTTTTCTTCATGATAAGCCATGCTATAAAATTTATCAATTTTGTGGGTTGTCTTTTTTGTGTTCTTTAGGGTTTCCTTTGCTGTGCAGAAACTTTTCAGTTTGATTAGGTCCCATTTGTTAATTTTTGGTTTTACTGTCAATACTCTGATAGGTGGATCTGAGAAGATGTTGCCGCCGTTTATGTCCGAGAGTGTTTGGCCTATGTTATCCTCTAGGAGTTTGATAGTGTCTGGTCTTCTATCTAGGTCTTTAATCCATTTGGAGTTTATTTTTGTGTATGGTGTTAGGGAGTGTTCTCATTTCATTCTTTTCCATGTGGCTGTCCAGTTTTCCCAGCACCACTTCTTGAACAAGCTGTCTTTTCTCCATTGTATAGTCTTGCCTCCTTTGTCATAGATTAGTTGGCTGTAGGTGCGTGGGTTGAGTTCTGGGCTTTCTATCCTGTTCCACTGATGTATATGTCTGTCTTTGTGCCAGTACCATGCAGTTTTGACGACTGTTGCTTTGTAGTATAGTCTGGAGTCCGGGAGCCTGATTCCTCCAGCTCATTTTTCTTTTTTCAGAATGTCTTTGGCTATTCTGGATCTTTTATGCTTCCAAGCAAACTTTAAAATATTTTGTTCAAGTTCTGTGAAAAATGTCCTTGGTAATTTGATAGGGATTGCATTGAATGTGTATACTGCCTTAAGTAGTATAGTCATTTTGATAATATTAACTCTTCCATTCCACGAGCATGGTATATCTTTCCATCTATTTGTGTCATCTTTGATTTCTTTCATCAGTGGCTTGTAGTTTTCAGAGTACAGGTCTTTTGTTTCTTTAGGTAGGTTTACTCCTAGGTGTCTTATTCTTTTGGATGAGATGGTAAATGGGATTGCTTCCCTAATTTCCTTTTCTGCTCTTTCATAGTTAGTATAATGAAATGCCATCAGTTTCTGTGTATTGATTTGGTATCCTGCGACTTTGCCAAATTCGTGGATGAGCTCTAACAGTTTTCTGGTAGAGTCTTTAGGATTCTCTAGGTATAGTGTCATGTCATCTGCAAATAGGGATAGTTTTACTTCTTCCTTTCCAGTTTGGATTCCTTTTATTTCTTTTACTTCTCTGACTGCTGTGGCTAGGACTTCTAAAACTATATTGAAGAGTAGTGGTGAGAGCAGACATCCTTGTCTTGTTCTGATCTTGGTGGGAATTCTGTCAGCTTTTCACCATTGACAATGATGTTTGCTCTGGGTTTGTCGTATATGGCCTTTACCATGTTGAGGTAGGTTCCCGTTATGTCCACTTTCTGAAGAGTTTTTATCAGAAATGGGTGTTGGAAGTTTTCAAAGGCTTTTTCCTTGTCTATTGAGAGGTTTTTAGTGTTCAGTTTGTTAATGTGGTATATCACACTGCTGGATTTGCAGATATTGAAGAACACTTGCATCCCTGGGATAAATTCCACTTGATCATGATGTACAATCCTTTTAATGTATTGTTGGATGTGGTTTGCTAGTATTTTGTTGAGGATTTTTGCACTGATGTTTATCAGTGAAATTGGCCTATAGTTTTCTTTTTTTGGGGGGGAGAAAATCTTTGCAAGTGAATCAACTGACAAGGGATTAATCTCCAAAATTTATAAACACCTTCTGCAGCTCCATACCCCAAAAAACAAACAACCCCATCAAAAAATGGGAAGAAGATCTAAACAGACAGTTCTCCAAAGAAGACATACAGATGGCCGAGAAACACACGAAAAGATGTTCAACATCACTCATTATTAGAGAGATGCAAATCAAAACCACTCTGAGGTACCACCTTACACCAGCCAGAATGGCCATCATCCAAATGTCTACAAACAATAAGTGCTAGAGAGGGTGTGGAGAAAAAGGAACCCCATTACCATGTTGGTGGGATTGTAAATTGGTGCAACCACTGTGGAAAACAGTATGGAGATGCCTCAGAAAACTAAACATAGAACTACCATTTGATCCAGCAGTCCCACTCCTGGGCATCTACCCAGAGAAAACCGTGACTCTCAAAGACATATGTACTCCGATGTTCACTGCAGCACTATTTACAATAGCCAAGACATGGAAACAACCTAAATGTCCATTGACAGAGGAGTGGATCCAGAAGATGTGGTACATATACACAATGGAATATCACTCAGCCATCAGAAAGAATGAAATACCAGCACTTTTAGCAACATGGATGGACTTAGAAACTATCAGCTAAGTGAAGTCAGCCAGACATGAGACCCCAACATCAAATGCTTTCACTGACATGTGGAATCTGAAAAAAAGGATAGACGGAACTTCTTTGCAGAACAGATGCTGACTCACAGACATTGAAAAGTTATGGTCTCTAGAGGAGACAGATTTGGGGGTGGGGGGATGTGCCTGGGCTGTGGGATGGAAATCCTGTGAAATCAGATTGTTATGATCATTATACAACTACAGATGTGATAAATTCATTTGAGTAATAAAAAAATGGAAAAAAAATTATCAATTTTATTTTTCTAAAAGAACAGCTCTTGTTTTTGTTTCTTGTTTTTAGGGCCACACTCATGGCATATGGAACTTCCCAGGCTAGGGTTTAAATCAGAGCTACAGCTGCCAGCCTACACCACAGCCACAGTGACACCATATGTGAGTTGCATCTGTGACCTACACCACAGATCATGGCAATGCCAGATCCTTAACTGAGGGCCAGGGGTTGAATCTGTGTCCTCATCGATACTAGTCAGGTTCACCACCATTGTACCACAAAGGTAACTTCAGCTCTTGATTTTATTGAACTTTTCTATTGGTTTTTCAGTCTCTGTTTTATTTATTTCCTCTCTGACCTTTATTATTCCTTCCTTCTACTGACACTGGGCTGTGTTCTTCTTCTAATTCCTTTAGAAGGTACTTAGATTTTTTATATGAGATTTTTCTTGTTTCATGAGGTAAGCTTGCGTTATATAAACTTCCTTCTTAAAAATGATTTTGCTGCATCTCATGGGCTTTGGCAAGTTGTTTTTCTATTTACATTTTTCTCAAGGTATTTTATGGATTTCCTCTTTGATTTCTTCATTAACCTATTTGTTTTCTAGTAGCATACAGTTTAGTCTCCATGTGCTTTTTTTTTTTTTTTGAATTTTCCCCTTTTTCTTTCTGCAGTTTATTTTTAGTTTCATACCATTCTTGTCATAGAAAAATGCTGGAAATCATGTCTCTCCTTTTAAATTTAGTGAGACTTGTTTTGTGAACTAGGATGTGTTCTATCCTGAAGAACTTTCTATGTCCATTCTGCTGATATTGGATGGAATATCTTGTACGTATCTAATAAGTCCAATTTGTCTGTTGTGTCATTTTATCATTACTATTGTCTTAATGATCTTCTGTCTGGATGACCTTCTCATTGATATAAAAAGGGTGCTAAAGTTACCTCCTATTATTGTATCATTGTTAACTTTCCCTTTATGTCAATTAAAAGTTGCTCTATATATTTCAATGCTCCTATATTGGATGCACATATATTAACAGATATGATATCCTCCTCTCATACCAATTCCTTGATCATTTGATAATGTCCCTCCTTGTCTTTTGTGGTAGATTTTCTATTAAAATCCACTTTGTTTGACATAAGTATTTCTACCCTTGTTTTTCTTTTCCATTTGCATAAAGCATCATTTTCCATCTCATTTTCAATCCATGTGTGTCTTTAGCTCTGAAGTAAGCCTCTTGTAAGCACTATATAGATATTTTTTGTCTAATCAACTACCTGTATCTTTTGATTGGAACATTTAGTCCATTGTCATTTATTACTCGTTTTCCTGTTGGTTTTTCAGTTGTTCTTAGTTAATTTCTTCTTCTGTTTCTTCCTTTGTTGTTTGATGATTTTCTTTAGTGGTATACTTCTGTCCCTTTCTAGTTTTGTGTATATATTGTTTGATTTTAATTTGGAACTATCATAAAGCTTATATATTTTGAACTACAATTCTGTCTGCTTGTCTTAAACTGGTGGTCATTTAAGTTCAAACACATAAGATCTACATTTTTTTTTTACTTCCTGCCCCTACATTTTGTATTTCTGATGTCATATTTTACATCATGTTTATACTTTTAATATTTATTGTAATCACAGTTGCTTTTACAATTTTTTACCTTTTGATATTCATATTAGTTTATTTAAGTGGTTGGTATTCAGCCCTTACTATATATTTGCCTTTATTAGTGGAATTTTTTTTCTTTCCTATACATTACTTCTTGTTATATCCTTGTTTATTTCTACTTAGAGAAGACAATTTAACATTTCTTTTAAGGTGGGTTTAGATTTGATGAACTCTTCTAGTTTTTGCTTGTCTGAGAATTTCTTTATTTCTCCTTCAGTTTTAAATCATAATCATGCTTGGTAGAGTGTCCTAGGTTGCAGGGTTTTTTGCCTTTTAAGATTTTGAATATATTATGACACTTCCTGTGACCTGCAAAGCTTATGCAGCAATATCAGCTGATAGCCTTATGGAGGTTCCACTATATGTGACTCTATTTTTCTCTAACTACCTTTACAGTTGTCTCTTTATCTTCAACTTTTACCATATTAATTATGGCATGTCTTACTTCGGATCTGTTTGGGTTCATCTTATTTGGTAGTCCCTGTGCTTCCTGTGCCTCTAGATCTATATCCTTCTTCACATTTGATAATTTTTCAGCCATAACTTCATTAAATACATTTATGACTTCCTTATCTATCTTCTACTTCTGAGACACCTATAATGTGAATGTTTGATTTTTTTTCCTAGTGATCTCTTAAAATGTCCCTATTTTTCTAAGTTATTTTTCTTTTTGCTGTCCTAATTGGGTAATTTCCATTATCCTGTTTTCCAGATCACTTACACAGTATTCTGTATCACTAAATCTGCTATTAATTCCTTCTAGTGTGTTCCTTTCAGTAATTATAATCGTCAGTTCTGATTCTTTAAAAAAAAAAGTTTCTAGTTCCTTGTTAAAAATCTCAGTGTTCATCCATTATTTTTTCTATTTGTTAGCATTCTTATTACTAATGCTTTGAATTCTTTGATTATTTATTTTTTCATGATTTTTCTCTTATTATTTCCATTGAGGCCAGTTATTCTTTCTCTTTTTTTTAAACTTATCTGCCTCTATGAATTTAGGTGGAATAGTTACCAATTACATTCTTGAAGGGGTGTTTTTATGTAAGAGCATCCTCATACATTTTGTTTGTGTCCAGTGGCTTTGGTGGAACAAAGTACAGAAGTCTTTCTGTCAGTTTCCAGTTAGTTTTAAGTGAGAAGTGTTCTGCATGTAGATGTATTTTTGATGTCTTTGATGGGGAGGTGAATATTATTCTATTCTTCCACATTTATCAATCTCTGAACTCTTTTCATTTTTATTTAAAGTACTATTTTACTCCAAGATATCTTGAGAGACATTGGAGGACAATGATACACTCTGACTTATATTTTAATAATCTCTTTTTGGCAGGTGTTTTTAGTGCAGTTTGTAGGAATCCAAGAATGGAAGCAGGGAGACCATACAGGAGGGATGGGGTTTTTTAGGACATCTTCTCTTAGCTTAAACCCATTCTTCTAAGTTATGCCTTGTGACTTGGGGTAGTACTCGCTAAACCTACTAGCTTACAATTAGTAGTTCCAATAGAGATGACTATTTCCAGTGGCTGCCTGGAAACTATAGTTTCTTCAAAGTGTTATTAACCAACCTCCTTGTGACTTTTCAGAGCATCAGCATTGACATCTCAGTAGTCTGAGTCTCAGACCCATAAATCCCCTCCTTGAGCTCCTGAACTACTTTCTTTTTCCTTCCTTCCTTTTTTTGTCTATAGCACCATTTAAAGCTCATGAAATACCCACATGAACACTAGAACTGAAAAGAAAAGTGACTATTATAAATGTCAGAACAGTGTTTACACCTAAAAGGTCAGCAGGATCTAGAAGGGAAATTCTGGGGGCATGAGGGCTTCTATAGTGAATAAAATTTTCTTAATAAGGATGATTGTTTCTTGGTAATTTTTTGTAAAATTATTCACTCAATTGTATATTTCTGTTTTATACACTTTCCTGTATATGTTTTGTTTTACAATAAAAATCATTGAAAAAATGCAATGTAAATTGTGGAATTATTCTGTCAATATGTGAGCAGTATTAATTAATTGCTTAGTATACCTTTAAGTTGTTGAAACAAAAGCAAAACATGGAAACCTACGAAATTATTGGGTCCTTATCCCAAATTTGTATTCAATCTTTTATGTGTCTTAATTATTCTCTAATCTTTGTCTTCTGCCATATACTTATATGTGATGTTTTTCTCCTTTTATTTTTTTATTACAATGATTACACTTACAGAATTGTAATGTTAAAGTTTTCCTTCTTGGATTACAGGCAATTTGTCTGTTAACTTCTGAAATTTAAATTGAAGGAAGATTATACAAAATGTTATTGAAGTTTAAAAATTCATGTGTTTGATTTATCCATACAAAATACTATATTTTAATTTTTCACCACTTAATCTCAGCTTATATTTATTTATGCATTCTTTTATTATTTTATTATTTTTAATATCATTTTTAAAAATAAACTTTGCCTTTTCTAATTCCTTATATCTTTTATTTTTCCATTCTCCTTGTCTTCATTCTGATACTCTTTTAACTTACCTCTGTGCTTAAAGCATTGATTATCAACTCTTTTTCTCTTCTAAGTACATACTATTCTTTAAAATACTACATTAAGAGTATACCACATGTTTCTATATGCAAGAATTTTAGATTCCTTGCATTCTTGATAGTTTTAAATATTCATTTTGTATATTTATATTTCTAAATGTATAGAAATTTTAAATTCGCTTTTGCTTTTTTGCATGATTACATTGCATACAGAGAAGGCTATGTGTTACAATTATTTGAAATTTGTTATTTGTTTCATGGTCTCATTTGTTATGATTTTTGTAAATGTTTCAAGTGTTCTTGAGAAGAACGTGTATTCTGTAATAGTTTAGTGCAGGATTCTGTACATGTGCTTGTTAATTGTACATTTAAAAACATATTATAGCTTAACTATCTATAATTGGGATATCTGTCTTGACAGCTCTTACAGGTAAAGATTTGTTAGTTTCTATTTAAACTTTTATGAATTTATTTTATATATTTTTCAAGCCTCTCTTACTATCAGCAGACAAGTATAAATTTGTCAATGCTTTTTAATTAAACTTTTCATTATTACATAGTGATTTCTATATGATGATTCTGGATTAAAGTCTATTTTATATTAAATTAACATAACTTTATTTTGTTTAACATTTTAGGGGGGGTTCTTTCCATTAACTGACTTTCAAGAATCCAATATTTGAACTTCCTGGTGCCTCTCTCATACAAACCCTGAAGTTTGAGACTGCATTTTCTTCCAGGCTGAACATTACTGTTTTTGTTTTTTATCTAGCATATTTAATTTGTTTGAATATTCTTTCTTTACTGATATTTGCACTTCTATACATTGTGTGATTCCAAATAATGTTTTTTTAAACTTCTTTTGTTCTCTTTTATTACCATATTATGAGCTGATTAAGGTTACTCTTTCCCATGTCACCTTATTTCTTACTATCAATTTGGATGTATTTAAATTTTTAAAAAGCTCTTTTAGTTTGTATTTTAATAATCTTGCCCTGCATACATATTTTTAAGTTCTAGAGTAAACTGGTATCTTAATGTTCCATATAATACCAGATTTTAAAACATTTTAACATATCTCCCCATCCAAAATTGCAGGATTTTAGTTCTGCCTTGTCCTTTTACTGTCAAAATGTATGATGCATTCTATAGTTTTAAGAGTTTATTATATATATATTGTATTAACATCAAATAAAAATTAGGTATTTTTAGAAGTTTTTTATAATTTGATGGAAAATATGATTAGAATATATCAAATTAAAATTTATTTTATATTTGAGAGAAAATTTTCTTCTGAATTATGTACCTTTTATGGGATGCATGCATATGTTTTTCAAACCATACTTCGCTTTAGAATTATTTGGAGTATTTTAGATCACAGCATTCTAGTCTGTATCTTCAGATAACGCTATTTAATTGGTCTAGGTCAAAACCTGAGCATCTGTATTTTTATAGAAAACCCCTCTCCACTCTCAGGTGATTACAAGAGCAGCCAATTGTAAAACAACTGGTTAACCTGAACTGTGGACTCTTTGAAAGCAGAAGATTATCTTGCTATTTTTCCAATTCTTATTGCTTTATACAGTACATCTGATATGATGATTGCATGTTAGACAAATAAGTGAATAATGACATATCATATGACATTCAGAGCTCATATAATTCCCAAATCTAGCATCGGGAACTATTAACACAGTTCTTCAACCTAAGTTAAAAATTAAAAACAAAAGTAAACAAAACAATATCCATTCACTTTTCTCTTTAAGCAGTTTTATTTTTAGGTTATTTCAACAGTTTCATTGGCTTTTGGATAACAGAATTGTGCTCATCATTATAATCTTCCATCTCTCTATTTTATCCAACATTTGAACTGTTAGTCATTGTTATTATTTCATAATGCACCTTTTTTATCATCATCATGTAAAATAAGACTTGTTAATTAGTTGAATATAACTAAATAGGTTTAAAGTTAGTAATACTTTTAAATTCAAGCAGCAGTTAGACTTGTAACTTATTCCACACGACATCTGTGAACTAAGGTTTTTTAGAACTGCTGGAGTTCTGGTGAGGTAGGTAGGCCTAATTAATGCAAATGATGCTCATACCAGGCAAGAGACTTCTTGCAGTGAGAGAGGAAGCAAAACACTTAATTTGCTATCACTTAAGGAAATGTGGTACTGGGACTGGATGATGTTGGGGGCAGACAGGCTGATCTAGCAATCTGTCAATTTAGGCTCATCTGCATTCAACAGATAATAAAGCTATATATAAATAAATACCTAATACAAGCTACATTTGTGTTGGCTGATTGCTCTTAATTTTGGTTTCTGGCATTTTTTGAAACTCAAATTCAAGGTGCAGAAATACAGGAAGAATGTCATTCAGTCACATCTCGCCATTACCACAGATTTTTTTTTTTTTACCATAGATTTTTCTGAATCTTCCTTGGCTGCCAGCTTAAGTATTAAACTTTCTATTTAATCACTAATTCACATTAGTTGAATATATATTGTTGTATATAATGAAGTGTGCATATATTTGTATGCATGTGTATAATTCTCATACAGAAGTTTTTAATTTCTCTAGACACATTATATCCTAATAAATCTATCTAATTATGAATGAGGCTTACAAAGTCTGTTAATAAAACTGAACTTTATCAAGGTTTCATTATGGTTCTAAACTTTAGAAAAAAGTATTTAACTGCTTTGTTATTTGGTGCATACAACTTTATTTTCTCATTCTTAACATCTTTTTAATTTTTTTTTACTATAAT
This sequence comes from Phacochoerus africanus, assembly GCF_016906955.1. NCBI lineage: Eukaryota > Metazoa > Chordata > Mammalia > Artiodactyla > Suidae > Phacochoerus > Phacochoerus africanus. Next base: position 213,151,306 of record NC_062545.1, read on the forward strand.
TGATTTACAATGTTCTGTCAACCTCTGCTGTATTACAGTGACCCAGTTTATATGTACATATATATGTATATTTATATGTATATATATTTATATATATACGCATTCTTTATAACATTTTGCTTTCTTTATAAATTATGAACTGTATTATGATCCAATGTCCTTTTATATGCCTCAGTAATTTGTACCTTAAAGTCCATATCTACTTTTATTTTATTATTTCAGTGTGTATTACTGCTGTTAGGTACTCTTCCTTGGAATAACACCTATAGAAAGAAGATGAGAAGAAAAATGAAAGCCAAACTCTGCCATTTTTCTTCGAACTTACATGCTAATGCACTTCCCTTGATATTTTAATAGGAAATGAGGGAGAAAGCCCTGTCTTGTCTGCCAGTTTTATCAGGATCATAAGAGTGCCCCAGTTCATTACACAATGCTTCTATGTAGATCTAAGAAATCTTATGGCTTTAAGGAGGCAAATAACCTCTGGACATGGTTAAAACTGAACATATTCAAATCAGCATGATTTTAGAATACCAGATTTTGCCTATATTCTCTATAATCAGGCTGAACCAAATACATATTTTGTTCAGTGGGTGTCCATAAGCCCATGATTCTATTTTTAAAAACATTTTTCTGACATATTTTGGCTAAGTGTCCTGCTTCTGTTTTTGCTTACATGAACCAGGCTGTACTTTAGTTTCTGTCCCAACCTACCACAACCTTAGGTTCCTTGATAAACACAAGTAAAACATTTCTATTTACTTAAAATATAAAAAGATCTACCTTTCTGGTTTATTATACATAGAAAAAAAAAACCTCTAAATGATTTTATAATTTAGCTAAGATGCATATGTGGCAACATTTTTTAAGTATGCAAATTAGTTTTCCAAATTTTTAAAAAATTAATATTCATTATTCAAGGAATGTGGCTATGGCTTTGCATATCTTCCAGTACATTGCTACTCAAAATGTAGTCCACTGATCAGAGAGAACTGAGAAGTATTTGCTGATCTGTCTGTCACAAGGTAAGTGCAGACATCAGGAGGGTATTTTAATATATTTTTATAGAAATTTGTTGAAGAAATTCTTATCTGTAGAATATAAAATAATTTAAAATCATCTTTATTTTTATGTTTTTGTTTCTCTGTTCTCTAGTAATCGCTTTTTACTATATTTTATGGAGTTTTTGTCTATAATAGATTGGAAACTTAAGAAATATATATCATTGTCGTCAATCAAATACAAAGTATCTTTAACACTGCCTTAGCAACTGAGGATATGGTTGTAAGTGTAAGCATATTGATAGAAGCATGCCTATACCTGTTGGGGAAAAACTAAAGAACTTAAGAAAAGGATTTAAGACAGCAGAGTTTAAGAGGATCATTGCAGTGTCAAAATGAAGGCTACCTAAAGACAAGAAAACACACTGCAAACACTAGTGTTTAAAGTACAAAATGAGAATCTCGTTCGAGATAGTGGAGTAGAAAAACTGGAAATAAGATTTGAAGGATCTTAATAAAAAATATCAGTAGGCCTGGACTTATTTTTGCAAAGGGTATTGTCATTCTGTTAAGCAAAGCCAATAAAACAAAGGATTTTCCTGTAGATCTAATGAACACTGTAACAATTTTAGAGCCACAAGCTTTGTATAAAATAAAATGAATAAAATTCTACATGTATATTACATCTAAAGGCTCATAAATCTCAATTGTATCATACTTTAGAGTCTTAAAATGTATAAATTTGTTCTTCAAAGGTGTTCTAAGTTAAAATTTTGAGTACATATTTAATAAGACATTTCTACCTTGAATATAATTTTTTAGAGAAAGAACAATAAGTGAAGAAAAATATTTATTTTATATCTGAGGAGAACAAATTGGAGGGATGATTGTATAGAAACATCATTTTTAGTCTTTTCTTTCTTTCATTTTCAGTTTTGTCTTTCTTCTACTGATAACAACCTAACAATAATTATAAGAGCTATAAAGTATTTTACGAACATATTTTTATATACCTAATCAAGCTGATTTTTAAAATAAATGCAACCAAAGCATTTACTAACAGTGATTGTCTTTCCCACAATCTGTTAGTACAAATTCCAAACATGATTAAGTTCAAAATTAATAAATATCTCAAAATCTATATTAATGCAACTATTCTAATACTGTAGGAGGATATGAGATGATTATTCTTATAACTAGTTTTTAAGAACCTATTTGAAAATGTCTTTAGATTTTTAAGCTAAGGATCACCTAAGTAAATTCTTCATTGGAATCTTACAAGTCAGAATCAACTGCATTATTTATTTCTAACCCATTTATATATAATAAAATATTATTGGGACTCAATTAGGATAAATAGAAATATGTTGTAGTTATTCCAGGTGTTTTTAGAAAGAAATATATTATTGAATAATTTAATTCCTAGATGAAGCAGACGTTTTAAAGATATAGAGAGAGTGTTCATGGAAAAAATAGCTGTGAAGAAAATGACAGAATAGATACATGGTTTCAAGTATACGTATAACACTTTGGGTTCTTTGTTTAAAGAGGGTATTTGATTTCTGATTTTATATAATCTCACATATTACAATAGATTATATGGAATTATGCCAGGTTTAATGAAATGAAGATTCTATTTCTGTGCGAGTGTGTGTGCATTTAACATTATTTTTGAATGCATACAGGGAATGTCGGTGAATTTCCATAATACCTTAAACCCTGTTTGGATGACTTATGTCTTTAATGGATAATGTACGTAGAGTTCAGTACGCATAGTTTTAACCCCTAACCAAAAAAAAAAAAAAATGAAAGTGCACAGATTCAGTATTTCATATAAACTTATTTCTTCATGTAAAGTAATCTATCTATATAAGGTTCTTTTACATTTGGATGCCTTAGTAACATTCTGTCACTTTTAGAGCTCCTTTCTGTCTCTTACTGCGCTAATTTCACAGTAGGCATTATTTCCATCCCTTTCAAATGTTTTAATGACACTGAATGACAAAAGAGAACTGGTCAATCTTTATTCTCCCAGAAAGCTCCTTTCTCTTCCAATAATTTACTTACAAGTAACAGCATGAGAATGAGTTTAGGGAGAGACTGTCCTTAAAAGGATATATACAATAATATGTGACACCTTTCCACTCTTACAAAAAAAATGTATGTTACTTTTCTTACATTTACATGACCTATGACTTACAGGAGCCTGTAATTGGTTTTTGGCCATACTCAAGACATGTGAAAGTTCTTGGTCTAGGTATCAAACCCATGCTACAGCAGCAACCCCAGCTGCAGCAGTGTCAATGCTGGATTCTTAACCTGCTATGCCACAAGGGAACTCCATAATTCATTCTATTTCAAAGAGGCTGCATAAATGTCTAGACTTCTACATGGAAGATATATTTAAAAGCTGTTAGTAATCCACAAGCAGAACATTTTTCAGTGACTAAATGAAATTTTAAAACTTTATTTTTCCTCTTCAGAACACCTAGACACATCTTACTTCCTCACAGAGAGAGTCAAATTTAGAAGAATGTCCTTAAGGTTCAAGAACCAATTACATCAATTTTAGATTATTTACGTGTTTTCAGGCTTGATCTATCTTATAATTCTGATAATGGAAAAGGCCACTGACCAATAAAAAGTCCTGGATATTTAGGTAAGTGTATGTATGTGGGGCAGCGGGACATGAGTAAGAGAAACCTATGTGGGCAAGTTTACATTGTTCAGTATATACGAACATTTGATTTTTAGGCCATATGGTAGTTTTTGACACAGTACCTCTAAAATTATTGTGCTTTTTTTATCTGCAAGATATCTGAGCCATCTGTACATTTTGCATTACAGAGGAGAGGAAGTTAGTAAGTTAACATCATCTATTCAGTAAATAAATCTCTACAAAAAAAGGGGGGGGGACCATTACATAGTGACTCAAACCGCATAAAAAGAACAAAGAACAAACCTAAAACCAACTCAGGTTTAAAAAAAAAAAAAGTAAACTATTTAGAATTTTTACATTCTAATTGCCAACACAATAAAGTTAGATAAAGATTAAACATTCTTTCAGGCACAAGTGACAATGCCCTTTGTTCTCAGCAGAATGTGAAATTTTTACTTATATACTTGAATAAAACAGATTTCTAGCCTTCACAAAATTATGCTTGGGACACATCTTTGAATCAATTTTTTTTTCTTTTTTCTCAATCCCTTTTTTAAAAGTGGTATCTATCCCAGCAATTTTGATATTAATTCATTTCTATGGTCCCTTTCTAAAATGATAGATGTGGTTTATTTTGCTTATCTTAGCTTGGTACCTTCTTGTTACTACGGCAATTTATCCTTTTATTTGCCATATACAGATTCCTCTATTCTTAGGGATTATACTTTTCTAACATATCTCAGGGTATTCTTTTGGTTCTATTACTTAAGATATACTCCTCATAGCTGAATGTTTTGCAGATTGGCTGATGTAATTTTCCAGTAAAAGGCAAAACTTTCTGGACTTCTTCCTTGGTACTTGGGCATTAGCAACCTTTTGAAGACCATATGGTACAGATGGCCATCCCATTTCATCTGGCACCATCCCAAATTCAGTTCAAATTTAATTCCAAATTATTCAAAGTCACCTTATTGCAAGAAGTTAATCTGCCTTCTTTTTAGTAACAACTGGTGTGTGGCTACAGATAAATTTAGAAAAGTGATTATTAAGTGGACTGAAAAATGCATACATTTGTTCTCTCTGAAGTAATACATTAATATTTTCTAAATTATCCTGTGTGAAAGCTATTATAATGTCAAAGTGGTTTTTTTTTTTCCTTTTTAGGAAGTAATATTTATTAGCAAACTAAAACCATAAGGCTTTACATTAAAATCAAATATCTAAAATTTTTAGTTAAAATATTTAAAATAATATTGGATAAAGCCCATGGTAAATGATGACTTTGAAGCAGGAGATAGTTGGGTCTCAGCCTGTGCAACTGTAATCTGTTCCCTGTGGACAGAGAACTTCAAGATAAAAGCTGCATCCTCCTTGAATAAAAGACAGAGATCATCTATTTCTCATTCCTGAGATCAAGGAAACCTCCAGAACTGCACACTCCCAGAAAGGTTCCTCAGAGGCCAGAGAAAGGACAGGCACCAGACCACAGTACATCCTGTCAGCTTCCCAGAGACGGCTATGCTAAAATACATCCTGATGGCAGGGCCCTGGGTCAGGTTAAAGCCAGAAGAAGCAAGACAATTGGCCAGAGGAAGACCAGAAGGACTGCCCCCATAGGAGTGATATAAACAATCTCCAAAGCACATGTTGCTCTCTTCCTCTCTTGCTCTTTCTCTCTATTTTTTCTCTCTCCCTGCACACTGCCCCTCTGCTGCCACTGACTGTGTCTATTTTTTTTCCAGACATATCCTTTCTCTCTCTCCCTTTAAATAAACACTTAATTGCCTCACTACCCTCAGTCTCTTTGCCAATTCTTTCTCCAAAGGGACAAGTTCTGGAGACCTATATCAAGTGTTTAGAGTATAGCATTCTCACATGACCACTACCTGAGAACAACCTGTTGTAAAACATATTAGAAAAATGCTTGAAGGATGAAATTCAAAGATAAAGTAAAACATATTCTGTTTCCATTCAGGTTTTTACAAATAACTAAATTATCATTATTTTTAACAAATTACTAATGAAAAAATAAATATTTCTGTAGGATTAAATTTCTAAACAGTTAACAAAACTGGAATATCTAAGAGGTACTGATTAAATATCTAGAATGTTCAAAGAATTGTGCTAGATCTAGAAACAAATGATGACGAACTATTTTTCATCTTCAAGAAACTCACAGTCTAATGAGGAACACAGCTGAACAAATTAATAATGTCAATATAATCCAATGCTGAGTGCCATAGTAGAAATTTTAATAATATGTTGTGGATTTGGAGAAAAATACCTTTTATTTCTGCCTAAGAAAGTGAGGGAAAGTTTGACAAGAGGGATGACGGGAGCTACTTTTCAATGAATCCAAGTATCGTAACTGCCAAGAACATTAAATTCAGAGGAAAAGGTATAAAGAAAGATATAAACAAATGATAATGTCCAGCACATAGGTTACTCAGAGCATAGTAGAAATAATTTTGGTAGATGTGATAATGTGAAGAATTTAGCTAAGCTACTCAATGGTATTGCTGCCTTGGCCTCCATTTTGTTTGGTTAAGTGGTGTGTAGTGGTGCCTTAACTGATATTAGTTCCTCATGCAAGAGCATGTTCTCATAATAGCCTTTATAGCCACAAGTAAATGTTAGTTCCTGATACGACTTCATCAATAGCCCTTGTGATAAACATTCTCCCTTACCCTTCAGAGCCCACCCTTGTGCACCGATTATATGACACTGCAGACCTTACCAAAATCCCACCATTTTATGGTATGAATTGATCAATTTAGCCTTAGTTCTAAGAATTCTAAAGAACTCCAGAGACAGGCCCTAATAAAGGCATGTGTCCCAGATCCTGTGCCTCTTTCTCTACCTGCACCTTGCCTTGACCTCCCTTTATGTCCCCTGGAGGCATGCCTTGTATTTCCTTTAGTAGAGCAAAACACTACTCTACCGCAATTTCCTTGTGGTCTTTTGCTGAACCTTGGCTCAGCATTTGATACTCTGGGCTCTAGTTAATAAGTGTTAATTTAACAAAGTCATAACACACAGAAAAGGAAGATTAGGACATTTTATGAAAGACCTTTATCGCAGAGTAAAGGGTTTATGTTTTATCTTTAAAAAATTGAGTGATGGTGCTAAAATATCAACATGACATTATAGAATTCCATTTTTAAGCAAAAAAAAAAGCTAAAAAACTGAAAACTCTTGGTATTTCTGTGGAGTAAGTCAGAAAAGACATTTAGCAGGACAAGGTAATATATTGGTGTAATAGAGAATTTTGTCGAAGTAGAGAAATAATGCAACATAGGAAATAAAGGCAAAAAAGAAATATTCAAGAGCTCCCCTCCCCACCTTGGTAGAAGATAGAATACTTGATGTTTGTTGCATTTGTAAAGAAAGAAATAGAAAGTATTTATTTCATCTAGGTTGAGGGTGATTAGCAATGGAATTTACATGTAATTTGTTTTTTTGGTCTTTTTGTCCTTTTTTTTTTTTTTTTTTTTAGGGCCACACCTGTGGCATATGGAGGTTCCCAGGCTAGGGGTCTAATCAGAGCTGTAGTTGCTAGTCTACACCACAGCCACAGCTACAGCAATGCGGGATCCGAGCCATGTATGTGACTTAGACTACAGCTCACGACAATGCCAGGTCCTTAACCCACTGAGTGAGGCCAGGGATCGAACCTGCAACCTCATGGTTATTAGTCAGGTTCGTTAACCACTGAGCCACGACAGGAACGCCAATAATGGAATTTATACTAGGAACATCAGATCCCAACATTTTTTTTCATTGCACTGATTAGCTTATATTTTTCTCTTATATTGCTCCTGTTAAAACAATGGTAAGTCAAACCCTGATTTTCCAAAAATGTTCTCCTGTTGTCACTGTCAGAGAACTAACTTTTTAATACCTTAATTTCCAAATTGAGGAATTCCTACAACTCAATAGCAAAAAGAAAACAAGAAAACCTGGACAAAGACCTTGAGCGGAACTTCTCCAAAGAAGACATACACATAGGCAAGAAGTATAGTAAAAGATAACCAACATCAATAATCATCAGGGAAATGCAAATCTAAACCACGATGTATATCACCTCATAACTTGTTAAGATGGCCATTATCAAGAACACAACAGAACAAGACAAAACAAAAAAATAGTAACTGCTGGTGACACTACAGAGAAATTGGAAGTCTTGCATACTTTCGGTGGAAATGTAAAGTAGTAAGTTATTATGGAAAACAGTACAGAAAATCCTCAGAAGATTAAAAGTAGAACTACCATATGATCCAGTAATCCCATTTCTGTGTATTTATCTTAAAAAAAAGAAATAAGGGTCTTTAAGATACATGCATGTTGCCATGTTCATTGCAGAGTTTTTCACAATAGCCAACATGCAGAAACAACATAAAAGGTTGTTTCATGGATGAGTGGATAAAGAAAATGTGGCCTATACAAACATGGCATATTATTCAGCCTTAAAAAAGAAGGAAATTCAGAGTTCCCTTGTGGCACAGTGGGTTAAGGATCTGATGTGGTTGCTGCTGTGGTGTGGATTCAAGCTCTGGCCCAGGAATCCTCACATGCTATTGGCATGGAAATCCTACAGTATGGAACAACATGGATGAATCTGGAAGATGTCACCCTAAGTGAAATAAACCAATCACAGGAGTACAAACACTGTTCAAATCCACTTAGTAGATACCTAAACTAGCCAAATCTGTGGAAGCATTGTATAAACTAGTAGTTGCCAGTGGCTGAGGAGCTGCTAGTTAGTAAGTATAAAATTTTAGTTATACAAGATGACTATTTATGATGTTGATATATTATGCAATAGCATGTCCATAGTTAATAATGTTGTATTAAACACCTAAAATTTTGGTAAAATGACTAACCTCATATTAAGTGTTCTTAACAAAATTTAAAAAGAAAATGGCATTTTCTATTTTCTCTTGTAACACTAATCTTAAAATGACATCGAGTTAGGTCTTTACTCTTTGATATGAGTAAACTAAATTTAAAAATATATATAATGCACATAATTTAGCCTGTGGAACTATTAGAGAGGTATGCATTCTTTTTTTTTTGTCTTTTGTCTTTTTAGGGCCACACTGTGGCATCTGGAGGTTCCCAGCTAGGGGTCTAATTGGAGCTGTAGCTGCTGGCCTACACCACAGCCATAGCAATGCCAGATCCTTAACCCACTGAACATGGTTCCTAGTCGGATTTGTTTCCGCTGCGCCACAATGGGAACTCCATATGCATTCTTAAACACATGTTGAAATACGTGAACTTTAGGAGAGAATGTAATTCAAATCTCCTCCTTTCACTGTATGTGTTGTTCATCAGAAAGAAAACATTTGAAACTTTGTATCATCTTAATTGGCTTTCCCCTACAACTCTCAGTCAACAAACTATTCAGTAGCATGGGACACTTTTGATTTCAAGTGATAATTTAAAGATGAGTCTTTCAAAAATTTTTTTCCTTCTTTTATGGTCACACCTGCAGCAAATGTAAGTTCCCAGGCTACGGGTCGAATTGGAGCTGCCAGCCTATGCCACAGCCACAGCAATGCCAGATCCTAGCCACATCTGTGACCTATGCTGCAGCTTGCTGCAAGCTGGATCACTGGATCTTTAATCTAGTGAGTGAGGCCAGGGATTGAACCCACATCCACATGGACACTAGTCAGGTTCATAACTCACCAAATCACAATGGGAACTCCAAGTTTTTCAATTTTAACAGAATCTATTAAAATTTTTCTGGAGCATTTTAGAAAAATAACGCATCTATATATGCCAAAATTTGTTACTAGAGTATTTACAATTTATTTATAGTGAAACTAGACTTTCAGTCTTAACTTGCATTGCCTCAGTTCTGGGTTTATTTCAGTTATCATGCATAAATATGCAATCACTCTTTTTCTTTCTCTCTCCTTTCTCTCTCCTTAAATGTCCCTGATATCCAAAGATAACTCTGTTAGCCTAGTGCAAATTAGTAAATCATATTAATTTGGCTTCATTCATTGTTACTATTGGCCATCATCTAAACTATTACATGGCAGAGGTAAGTCTGGCATCTATTATTACCAAGAAAGAGATCTAAATGGGAGGAAATAAATCTATCCAATTTTGACTCAAATTAAATTTTCTTCTACTTTCAATTGAAATTATGTTTGAAAGAGAAAGAAAACAGGGAGGAGGAAGGGGCAGAAAAAGGGAAACAGAGAGAGAAAACAGAAGAGAGAGAAAACAGCATTTCCCATACTATTTTAAAAAGTATTATTATTTAAAAAGTATTGTTATGTTTATAAATTCCACAGTTATTAACACAGAAATGTCTATTATTGCTTATCTTTCCTACATAAGAGGCAGAAAGCTTATTACAAAGAAAATAATTTTTAAACCTAAATAATTTTGATTATATGGACCTGCTATAAAATTTAAATGTAGAAGTATTAAATGATGTGAATAGGTTTGACTTCATATGGTTCCAGATGCTTACTATAGATACCAATGTTTTGGGCTTTATTTGGTACATTTTTTAACTAAAAAATTTTTTTATCATATCCAGATCATTCAGGTACCATTCCTATCTAAATAGATGTTAAAATCAAAACTCATTTAGTGCCATAGCAACAGTGCTATTGCACTTGCAAGAGCACAGCTCAAGAGTTGTTCCTAAACACAAACTAGGATCACAATTTACTCTTCTTGGAAGCACTGTGGAAGCTGAATGATGCAACCTCTGTTTTTACTAATTTATATCTGACCAGATATGAAATGTCCATTGCTGATATCCAACTTATAGAGTCTGATTCTTTCCATTACTATGTTCTTAATTACAAGTTTTATTGTTCCATTAGAATTAATGAATGATTGTACTTAAACAAAATAAAACAATTATAAAGGCAATAACATCAATAGCCCAACATGCTCAAAATGAGAAAAATCAACAGATAACAAGTGAAAACAATAGATACAAGCCGTATTGTACAGTTAACTCAAACTTTATAGTTTAGTTTTAGCACAGTATGATCCTTTACACTAAGTATGTTATTAAGAAAGTTATGATTTTTAATTTGATTTGTGTTTACTCTGTAATTTTGTGTTATCCAAAAAACAAGACAAAAATAAAATATGCACTATAAGCTATACATGAACTATCAGCTCAAAGTATATTTAGCTTTATATTTATGTGTTTAAGTTGTGCTATAAGAAATAAATTATGTAAAGAATATCTACAAACAAACAAACAAAAAAGAATATCTACAACAATACATTTCTGTTAGAAAGTTGAGCAACATTTTTTTTTAAATTACTTTGCTGGCTGGTGTTACTCAAGGGTATAGCATATGGCTTGCTTTTTCTCTTACTCTCCTAGGGTAATACACCTGAGGCTTCAACTGTAATCTGTATGAATTACCAGTATTATCTGTTATGTATAAGGAAAATTGAGTCACTTGATAATGGAGCCCTTTTGAGAAACTGTGTTTCAATCTTCATGTATAATGCATATACTGTGTGTAATTTATAACATATTTGATGGTACATAAATTATAGGGTAGAGTCCATTGAGAGCTCTATTATATGAATCGAAAATTCTTATTTATGCCTTCTTTTGGAGAATATTTTATATTAGGAGGTTTTTATATGAAAATTAGTGATAATAAGAATAGTCGCCATTTAATTTGGACCAAAACTGCTATAGGCTTTCTGTATGTTACTTTACTTCATTCTAAAAGGAAGCCTAAAAGCTTTTAAGTTCATGTTTGTTAATAAATGAAGTAGGAATTTCTGCCACGGTTAGCAAATTTGCCTATAAAACTAAAGCTTTTCACTACCACTTTCTATTAGTATCTTTGGGAAGCTCAGGATTGGGAGAGTCAGGAACCCAAAAGACTGCCCTGGCAGGGTGGGAAGATTCTGCTCTAAGGGGATGAAAGGTGGTTCAGAATATTCTTGAGTACATATGCTCAGAAATCTAGTCTGTCTAATAGTTCAAAGTATAACTGTGTACATGTATTTCTATATATACATACACAGGTAGGTTTGATAGTGCATATGCTAAGACTCTAGTTTGAATTAGAGCCAGTATGGAAATTATGCTTAAGCTGGTATTATATATACTATAAGTGGTGGGGAATTTATATCAGTAGGAGGGCAATAAAGAATTCACAGAACACCCAAACTATAAGCATTCAAGAAGTGTTTGAGTAAGTAGCTGAACACCATTTAAAAGCATTCTAGTCTGAGAGAAGACTGCTAGAAACTGAGTTCTATAATAATGACAACATGCTAAGCCATGCACTGAACCAAGACTCTGGACCTAGTGGCAAAAATGTGTTTATAAAAAATGAACTTAAGGGGAAGTTCCCGTCGTGGCTCAGTGGTTAATGAATCCAACTAGGAATCATGAAGCTGCGGGTTCAACCCCTGGCCTCGCTCAGTGGGTTAAGGATCCGGCATTGCCATGAGCTGCAGTGTAGTTCGCAGACATGGCTCGGATCCCGCCTTGCTGTGGCTCTGGTGTAGGCCAGCAGCTACAGCTCTGATTAGACCTCTAGCCTGGGAATCTCTATATGCTGAAGGAGCAGCCCTAGAAAAAGGCAAAAAGGAAAAAACAAAAGAACTTAAGCTAAGTGAAAGAAATAAGCCAGACAGAAAAAGACAAATACTGTACTATATCAGTTATATATGGAATTTTAAAAAAATTAATACAAATCAAGCAGAAAAGTGTCTGCCAGGGGTTGGGGGTGTAAGGAAATAGGGAAAAGTTGGTAAAAGGGTATAAGCTTTTCAGCCATAAGATGAATATGATCTGAGGATGTCATGGTTACTATTGTATAATTGAAATATGCAAAGAAGGTAGAATATAAAATTTACAACCACCGCCCTTCCCCCCAAAAAGCCAACAACAACAACAAAACCAAGCCAAAAAAAATCCCACCAAAAAATCAAAGGTAAATATGTGAGGATATAGATGTATTAACTTCATGTGGGAGACTCCTTTCACAATATACAGGTATATTAAATCATCATGTTGAACACTTTAAATATCTTACAATGGGAAAAAAATCTTACAATTTTATTTTCCAATTATACATAAATAAAGCTGGAATAAATGAAGCTGGACTGGATTATCATAAAACAACATTTAATGGAATTAGTTATTGCTGCATAAACAAAATGCTACTCAAAATTTATTACATTATGGCAATAATAATTTTAGCTCATAGTTTGTTTGGGTCAGTAATCCAGGCAAATTTAGCTAGGTCTTCTAGTTCATTGTTTCTCAGATGCTACAGTCAAGTGGTCAGCTAGAACTGTAGTTCTCCCAGGGTTCAACTGGGAAAGGATCTATTTCTAAGCTTACTCTGCATGTTTGTAGGTACATATCTGTATGCTGACCACCTGTACTTAAGTTTTTGCAGTCATCAAGAGAGAACAGTTTAATAGTTTATTGTGAAAAATATTTATAGAAAAAATATTACTTGAGTTACTTTATTATCATTATAGTTTGTGTTTTTGTCTTAATCTCAGTTTAGCTTTATATGAAAATCTAGACTAACTTTTTTTTTATTTCTTGAGGATCATGTGTTAATTACTGACTTACTAACCAAAAAGCATATTTGTTGAAATATCTGATTTTTTAAATAATTTTCCTTTTTTCAAAATAATTTTAGAAAATAAGTTTAAAGTTTAGGTGAAAAAGTGCTATAATTGATAGTTTTTAAAAAGAGGGAGCAGAGAACAAGAAAAGAAAGAGTCCAATACCATGAATACAAGAATACTAATTTTTTGTTTTATCACATTGTATTAAGATCACAACATGAGATATACCCTCGATAAATTTTTAAGTGCACAAAAACTGTTTGCTTTGAGATCGTAATAATTGAAACACACATGCAACACAGAGTAAATGAAAACAAATATCTAGTGTTCATAACTGTGTATAAAATAATTCCAAATATAATAATAAATCTTCAAAAATAATGGGAAAATTGATTCTGATTAATTAATATTGGATACTGAAGTATTTGGGAAGCATTAAGAGCAAAAAACTTATTTTTTATGATAGTATGCTGCATTTGTTTTTAGGTTGAATATGAAATTTACTTTAAAGAGATACTTACCATGGCTTAATAAAATGTAAAATATAACATGAAATTCTGACACATAAAAATGAAAGATTTATGTGTCAAATGTAAATTTTAAGATCTAAGAAAATCAAAAGTATCATTATATATAAAATTTGAAGGGATAGTTAAGTATATAATGGTCCAATATATACAAATTGAATATTCAAATTCAAAAAATATCCAATATTCAAAAAATAGCTAATATTCAATCTTCAGCTTGTTCCTCTTTCTAATTCCTAAGAGAGTACTTAATCTCCCAGCCTATGTTTCTGGAGTTACAGTGAAAACTAAATGTAGCTGTTGATTACTATTGATGTTAGTGTTGTTACTAATTAGTGGCATTAAAATTTGATACAATAATATGCAAACATTAGACTGAGACATTTAAACTAATGATTATTGCTTTTTAACTAAAATATTATACAAGATTATCAAAATCATATACAGGAACAAAGACAAACATGTTTGCATACTTAAAATGGAAGGAAATTCATCAAAATTAAATCTAGGTGCTTTGATTTTAGGTGATTATCCAATTTTTACAAATTTCTAAGCCACATATATGCACATGTCATATTACATGCAATTCATTTAAATTACATATTTACTACACACAATTTAATTTGTTAAATTAAAAATAATTTAATAATGGTAAAAATAGTTATTTGATTCTCATTAATGTGTTTAAGGTCATATATGTCACATTATATATAACATGTATAATTTAACATAAAATACCATAACATTATTAAAAGCATCTTTCCCCTTTTTAGATGAGTACTTTTTCCATCCTAGTCCTTGCCAACCACTGATCTCACTTTTGCGAGGTTTTTACTCTAAAACTCTAGTTTTATTCTTTCCAAAATGTCATATCAGGGGATCATACACTTTAAAACATTCTGAGTCTAGCTTCTTTCTCTTAGAATAATACATTTGTGGTTCACTAATATTATGTGTACCACTAGTTTGCTCCTTTGTTTTTTTAAGTACGATTTTTTCATTTGTATCCACAACATGCAAATGCTTTTCTTTTCTCCATTTGAGGGCTGTTGATTTGCTTCTAGTTTTTAAAAGTAAAGCTGTAAAAAGCACTTGCATATCAGAGTTTGTATAAACAGAAGTTTTTTTTATCTCAATTGGCAAATACCTAGGTGAGAGATTACAAAGTCATCTGGTAATTGTTTATAAGAAACTGGCAAACTGTTTTTCAAAGTGACTGTACCAGTTGCATTTCCACAAAAAAATGTGAGAGTTCCAGTCGCTCAGCATTATCATCAACAATTGCTAGTGTTCCAGAAAGATTTATCCACTCTAATAGCTGTGAATGGTGAATTAAATAGATTACTTTTCAAAGAATAATCCAGAAAAATGGCCTTCTTTGTGTAAATCCCACTTTGTCATTATGTATGATTATGTATGCTCCTTTATACATATTGCATAATTCAAATGATTACTGTTAAAGGATTTTCGTACCTGTAGTCCGGAGGAATATTGTGCTGCAAATGTTTTATTCTACTGATTTTTCCTATTTGGGATCTAGGTAATTCATGCTTTATAACATAGATTATGTGTTACTGCTTCTTCAATTTTTTGATGAAATTGTACAGGTTTCATATCATTTTTAAAGTAGTTTTGTGAGATATAATTCACATACCATAAAATTCACTCCTTGATGTACAAATTGGTGGATTTTTCAGTATATTCAAAGAGGTGTGCAATCATGTCGTTTAATTACAGAACATTTTCATCACCAGTGAAAGTATACCTGTGCTAACCCAGTATCAGTAGGATAAATCTGACTTGCTTACAGTGTGTAAGGCTCTTAATATGATTTTAGTTTCTATGTGTTAATTTTTTAAGGATTTGTCTGTAGTTTATTTTTCTTGTGACATCTGTTTTGTTTTTTCCTGGAAGTTTCCAGGCCAGGGACAACCCAAGTCACTGCAGCAACCCGAGCTGCTACAGTGATAATATGATTCTTATCCTGCTGCATCTCCAGGGACCTCCTCTCTTCTCTACACTGTCTTCCAAGGGACCTCACCAGATCTGTGCTTTAATTACCACCTGTATGCTCTGTAGTTGCCCAAATAATACCTCCAGATTTGGCTCCCCCAGTTCCAGATGCACACATCTAACTGCCTGTTATCAACTGCCATCTCAAGACAAACATGGCCCCACAGAACTCTGATTTCCCCTTCCAAACCTGCTACTCCCCAGTCTCTTCCATCTTAGTAAATAGCCCTGAGTTGCTCAGAACAAAAACCTGCGTGTTGACCTTGATTCTTCACTTCCATTCCTACTGACAGCCAATGAACTGCCAAGTTCTGTTATATTTGCTTTTTTTTATTATTACTCAATGAACGTAGTACATTTTTAGTTGTACAGTGATCATCGGAATCCAATTTTATAGGATTTCTATCCCACAACCCCAGCGCATCCTCCCTGCCCCCAAACTGTCTCCTTTTGAAACCATAAGTTTTTCAAAGTCTGAGTCAGTATCTGTTCTGAAAAGTTCATTGTGCCCTTTTTTCAGATTCCACACGTCAGTGAAATCATGACATGTGGAATCTGAAAAAATGTTGCTGTCGTTTATGTTGGAGAGTGTTTGGCTTATGTTTTCCTCTTTAATGTTGGTGTCTCTTTGTCTGACTAACTTCGCTCAGCATGATAATTTCTAGGTCCATCCATGTTGCAAAAAATGCTGGTATTTCGTTCTTTTTAATGGTGAGTGATATTCCATTGTGTATATGTACCACATCTCCTTGAGCCACTCCTCTGTCAATGGACATTTAGGTTGTTTCCATGTCTTGGCTATTGTAAATAGTGCTGCACATGTGTCTTTTCGAGTCTTGATTTTCTCTGCATAGATGCTCAGGAGTGGGATTGCTAGGTCAAGTGGTAGCTCTATTTTTAATTTTCTGAGGCATCTCCATACTGCTTTCCACAGTGGTTGCACCAGTTTACAGTCCCACCAACAGTGCAGTAGGATTCCTTTTTCTCCACACCCTCTCCAGCACTTGTTGCTGGTAGACTTTTGGATGATGGCCATTCTGGCTGGTGTAAGGTGGTACCTCAGAGTGGTTTTGATTTGCATCTCTCTAATAATGAGTGATGTTGAACATCTTTCCATGTGTTTCTCGACCATCTGTATGTCTTCTTTGGAGAACTGTCTGTTTAGATCTTGTTCCCATTTTTTTGATGGGGTTGTTTGTTTTTTGGAGTATGGAGCTGCAGAAGGTGTTTATAAATTTTGGAGATTAATCCCTTGTCAGTCGATTCACTTGCAAAGGTGTTCTCCCATTCTGTGGGTTGTCTTTTCGTTTTGTTTAGGGTTTCCTTTGCTGTGCAGAAACTTTTCAGTTTGATTAGGTCCCATTTGTTAATTTTTGGTTTTACTGTCAATACTCTGATAGGTGGATCTGAGAAGATGTTGCCGTCGTTTATGTCCGAGAGTGTTTGGCCTATGTTATCCTCTAGGAGTTTGATAGTGTCTGGTCTTCTATCTAGGTCTTTAATCCATTTGGAGTTTATTTTTGTGTATGGTGTTAGGGAGTGTTCTCATTTCATTCTTTTCCATGTGGCTGTCCAGTTTTCCCAGCACCACTTCTTGAACAAGCTGTCTTTTCTCCATTGTATAGTCTTGCCTCCTTTGTCATAGATTAGTTGGCTGTAGGTGTGTGGGTTGAGTTCTGGGCTTTCTATCTTGTTCCACTGATGTATATGTCTGTCTTTGTGCCAGTACCATGCAGTTTTGACGACTGTTGCTTTGTAGTATAGTCTTAAGTCTGGGAGCCTGATTTCTCTAGCTCCATTTTTCCTTTTTCAGGATGTCTTTGGCTATTCTGGATCTTTTGTGCTTCCAAGCAAACTTTAAAATATTTTGTTTGAGTTCTGTGAAAAATATCCTTGGTAATTTGATAGGGATTGCATTGAATGTGTATACTGCCTTAGGTAGTATAGTCATTTTGATAATATTAACTCTTCCATTCCACGAGCATGGTATATCTTTCCATCTATTTGTGTCATCTTTGATTTCTTTCATCAGTGGCTTGTAGTTTTCAGAGTACAGGTCTTTTGTTTCTTTAGGTAGGTTTACTCCTAGGTGTCTTATTCTTTTGGATGAGATGGTAAATGGGATTGCTTCCCTAATTTCTCTTTCTGATCCTTCATTGTTAGTGTATAGAAATGCCATCAATTTCTGTGTATTGATTTGGTATCCTGTGACTTTGCCAAATTCGTGGATGAGCTCTAACAGTTTTCTGGTAGAGTCTTTAGGATTCTCTAGGTATAGTGTCATGTCATCTGCAAATAGGGATAGTTTTACTTCTTCCTTTCCAGTTTGGATTCCTTTTATTTCTTTTACTTCTCTGACTGCTGTGGCTAGGACTTCTAAAACTATGTTGAAAAGTAGTGGCGAGAGCAGACATCCTTGTCCTTTTCCTGATCTTGGTGGAAATTCTTTCAGCTTTTCACCATTGAGAATGATGTTTGCTCTGGGTTTGTCGTATATGGCCTTTATCGTGTTGAGGTAGGTTCCCGTTATGCCCACTTTCTGAAGGGTTTTTTTCAGAAATGGGTGTTGGATGTTGTCAAAGGCTTTTTCCTCATCTATTGAGAGGTTCATACGTTTTTTAGTCTTCAGTTTGTTAATGTGGTGTATCACACTGACGGATTTGCGGATATTGCAGAACCCTCTTATCCGTGGGATAAATTCCACTTGATCATGATGTACAATCCTTTTAATGTATTGTTGGATGTGGTTTGCTAGTATTTTGTTGAGGATTTTTGCACTGATGTTCATCAGTGAAACTGGCCTGTATTTTTCCTCTTATTGTGATATCTTTGCCTGGTTTTGGTATTGGGGTGATGGTGGCCTCATAGAATGAGTTTGGGAGTATCCCTTCTGCAATTTTTTGAAATGGTTTCAGAAGGAGAGGTGTTAGCTCTTCTCTAAATGTTTGATAGAATTCGCCTGTGAAGCCATCTGGTCCTGGAATTTTGTTCGTTGGAAGTTTTTTAATCATGGTTTCAATTTCAGTATTTGTGATTGGTCCATTCATCTTTTCTACTTCATCTTGGTTTATTCTTGTAAGATTGTACTTTTCAAGAATTTGTCCATTTCTTCTAGGTTTTACACTTTTGGGGGGCATATACTTGCATATAGTAGTGTCTTATGATCCTTTGTATTTCTATGATGTCCGTTGTTACTTCTTTTTCATTTCTAATTTTACTGATTTGAGTCCTCTCTCTTTTTTCCTTGATAAGTCTGGCTATGGGTTTATCAATTTTGTTGATCTTTTCAAAGAACCAGCTTTTCATTTCATTGATCTTTTCTATGGTTTTCTTTGTTTCTATTTCATTGATTTCTTTTCTGATCTTTATGATTTCTTTCCTTCTGCTAACTTTAGGTCTTGTCTGTTCTCTCTCGAGCTGCTTTAGATGTAATGTTAGCTTGTTTATTTGAGCTTTTTCTTGTTTCCTGAGGTAGGCTCGTATGGCTATAAACTTTCCTCTTAGAAGAGCTTTTGCTGCATCCCATGGGTTTTGGAGTGTCATATCTTTGTTGTCATTTGCTTCTAGGTATTTTTTAATTTCCTCTTTGATTTCTTCAGTAATCCATTGGTTGTTTAGTAGCATGTTGTTGAGTCTCCAATGGTTTGTGTTCTTCACAGTTTTATTATTATTGTTGATTTCCAGTCATATAGTGTTATGGTCAGAAAAGATGCTTGATATGATTTCAATTTTCTTAATGTTACTGAGGTTTGCTTTGTAGCCCAGGATGTGATCAATCAACATCCTCCTAACTGATTTCCCTGTTTCCATGCTTGCTCACATATAGTCTGCTTATCAAAAGCAACTGATGTGAACCAGTAAGTGGGGTAAAGTCAAATCAATAATAAGAGAAAGGGAACTTCCTGTGACATATGGTTTAGATAATAAGGTAATGCTTATCTCAGAGAATGAGTTGGTAAATGTCACCCCTCCCTCTTTTCTTTTCTTTTTTTTTAATTGTGTTAGCATTTTATTTAAATATTTGGTAGAATTCAACAATAAAGCCATCTGGACCAAGATTTGTGCTGTGAGAAGTTTCTTGATTACTAATTCAATCTCTTTACTTATTATGGATCTACAGCAATTTGTATATTTTATGTACATTATCTAACTTGTTGGCTTACAAGTGTTCATATTATTTCCTTATAATCCTTTTTATTCATTACTTTTAGTCAATACTAATATTCTATTCTATTCCTTATATTGTGAATTTTCAAAGGTTTTTATTTTTTGATGTTAATCTAGCTAATTGTTTATCTTCCCATAAAAACATTTGTGTTGGTTTTCTTTACTGTTTTCTTTTATTTTTTGGATCTATTTTTATTTGTAGGCAAGAATTATAGAAAACAAAGAGCAACACTTATGGAACTTTATTTTTTTAATTTAATTGTTTTTTCCCCAATACAATTTTTTTCTACTGTAAAGCATGGTGACCCAGTTACACATACATGTAGACATTCTTTTTTCTTTCATTATCATGCCCCATCAGAAGTGATTAGACATAGTTCTCAGTGCTACACAGCAGGATCTCATTGCTAATCCATTCCAAAAGCAATAGTTTGCATCTATGAAGTTCCCAGGCTACGGGTCTAATCAGAGTTACAGCTGGCAGCCTACACCCCAGCCACAGCAATACCAGATCTCAACCACAATGGCAACATACACCACAGCTCACAGCAATGCCAGATCTTTAACCCACTGAGCAAGGCCTGGGATAGAACCTGCAACCTCATTATTTCTAGTTGGATTCATTTCCACTGTGCTATGAAAGGAACTCCCTCTTGATTGCTTTATTTTCTCTTCCCTTTATTTTCGTTCCCATCTTTACTATTTTCTTTCTTCTACTTGTCTAGGGCTTGAGTTTTTCCTCTTTTTTTTTTTTTGAACTTTCTTAATGGTGAAGTTTAGGCTACTAATTTCAGGTTTTTGCTCTCTGGAGGTTGTTGTATTTATTGTATATGCAGGCTAGTTTTTTTTAATCAAAATGTATAGGTTTTTGGTCATTATTTCTTCAAATATTGTTCTGACCCTTTCTCTCTATTGATATTTTTTCCTTGTTGAGATATTGTTCTCTTTGATTCTTTAGACATAGTTTCCTTCCGTTCTTTAAATATATATTTAATAGCTGATTTAAAGTTTTTGTCCAATAAGTCAGTGTCTGGCATTGTCAAGAAGAGTTTTTATCAATTTTTCACCTTTCCAATTTCCTTACATGTAATTTTTTGCAGAAAATTGGACATTTTAAATAATATAAAAACAGAATTCTGGAAATCAGATCTCTTTCTTTCCTCAGGGATTATTGTGATAAGTTTAGTGAGTACTGTTTGTAATTTCCTTCAATTAATTTTGAATTTTTATATTATTTGTTGTGTATTACTATGGTGGTATCTCCTTCATTATATTTGTTGTAAGCTAATGATTGGACCTAAGTTTTTCTTAAATGCCTTGTACCAGTAAGTATCTGGGCTTTTGCCAGTGGTTTTCTGGGTACACTGTGGGACACTTTAAACACTCTTGCAATTTAAAATTCTGTCTTCCCTTTACTTTTTGCTATCACTTATCCAGAAGATCAAGCTTAAGATTATATACTGGTTGGGACTGAGTATAGATCTCCATATGCATTTCACTTTTTAAACTCCCAGGAACAGACTTGAGCTTTTAAAAGCTCTCTATTGACATCTCATTCCCAGCTTTTTATTTAAAAATTTTTGTTCAGCTTCTAGTTTACACAGTTACTGCTATTTCAAACTGCTACAATGATAAATAACTACCACTAATTGTTTATGATTAATGTTTCAGGGAAAAAGCTCTTAGCATTGAGTGAGTTGTGAGTCAGGTCAAAGAAAAATAAGCAATGCCAGTAGCTGTTTTCTCAAGACTGCAAGACAGGTGCAATAATAAAAATTGCCTAACGTTGGAAATTTGGGGAGAGTTTGAAACACATTCTTATCCTTTAGTGACTGCTGGTCTCCCTGATGTCCTACTACCATGACTGTGAAGTTCTTGATTTTCAAGGTTACTGCGGATGAGGAGTTATGAGGACAGAATAGGGAAAACTAAAATGACGCAAATTCCATTATCCTTAACAAGAATGAGCCACGTTTCTAGATAAATATTTCTCAGATTATTACAAGTTTTTGGTTAATTTTCTGAATTCTAAAAGATTTTGCATTTTTTTGCCAATGTTCTTGTACTTTTATGGAGCAGTAGGCTTATGGAGGTTTGTACTCTGTCATTGCAGAATTTTACCTCAATATAACTTCCTAAAAGTTTGGATGAATTTGCTAGGGAAATCTTCTGGGCAGGAAACTTTTTTTTTCTATTTAAATATTTTTATTACAAATTCAATTTCCTTAATCCATACAGGATTACTCATGTTACCTACTCCTTGAGTGGACATACATAGGCTGTTTTTTGAATTATTTGTAGTATTTATAGTATTCTCTCAAGATATTAAAATGTCTTTATTATAGCAATGCTTTCTCTTTCATTCTTAACATGTGTGATTTATGTGTTCATTACCACTCTTTTTTTTCTCTCTGGTTAATCTAACTAGATGATTACCATTTTTTTGATATTTACAAATAAGGTGCGTTTTCTTCTTTTCAATTTCATTAATTTTGTTATGTTTATTATTACCTTCTTTTTTTTGGAGGGTAAAAAGTTTTTTTGTTGTTCAAGTTTCTTATAGGGATGCTTAGCTCACTCATGCCTTAAATTTCTATAAAACACTGCTTTTGAAGTTTTCCTTAAATTTTGGTATACAGAGCATTCATTCGCATTCAATTTCTTGTATTTTCTAGTTTCTTTTGTCACTCCTTCTGTAAACTCTTGGGTTACTTAGAAAGATGTTGTTTAATTAACAAATATGTGGGAATATTCTGATATTTTAATTACCAAAGACACTAAAAGTTTTTTGTATTTAAGTTTTATAGAAGTATAGTGATTTACAATGCTGTGATAATTTCTGATGTACAACAAAGTGATTCAGTCAAACATATACACACATCCATTCTCTCTCAGATTCTTTTTCCATATTGATTATCACAGAGTATTAGGTAGAGTTCCCTGTGCTATACAGCAGGTTCTTGTTGGCCAATCATTCCATATACCTCAGTGTGCATATGCCAATCTCAAACCCCCAATACATCCCTCCCCCCAACTTGTATCCTTTGGTAACCATAATTTTTTCAAAGTCTATGAGTAGGTTTATGTTCTCCAAACGAGTTCATTTGTATCCTTTCTTTAGATTCCATATAGAAGTGATATCATACAATGTTTGTCTTTGACTGTCTAACTTCACTTAGTATGGTAATTTCTAGTTCCAGTCTTGCTGCTGGCAAATGGCATTATTTCATTCTTTTTGTGATTGAGACATATTTCACTGTACATATGTACCACATCTTGTTTCTCTTTTTTATTGCCTTTAGCCAATTAATAAACATGTATTTCTTATGCTGAAAGCCTTCCCACTAAAATGTGGAACAAGACAAGGATGTCCACCCTCACCACTATTTTATTCAACATAGTACTGGAAGTCCTAGCCACAGCAATCAGACAAACAAAAGAAATAAAGGGCATCCAAATAGGAAAAGAAGAGTTAAAAATGTCACTGTATGCAGATGACATGATACTATATATAGAAAACCCCAAGGACACAACCCGAAAAGTACTTGAACTGACCAACAAATTCAGCAAAGTAGCAGGATATAAGATTAACATCCAGAAATCAGTTGCATTTCTGCATAGTAACAATGAAATATTGGGTGGGTGGAGTGTAGACTGCTTGGGGGGGTCTAGGAATCTGTCTGTCAAGTTTGACGGGGCAGAGACTGCCTGGGAGACTAGAAAGCAGAGTGCCACGGGGGGAGGGAGTAATATGCTAACGGCAGGGAAATGGAAAGCCACATCAGAGGGAACCTGGGAGAAGAGCTGGGTCTGTGCCAGTGTTGGGGAGGGGAGAGGAGAAGGGGAGGGCCCCCACAGAATACTCCCCACAACACAGCGAGCTCACTGACCCATCAGCTATCAGAAAGCTGTGCTTCCCAGTGCATCCTTCCCCCCACCCCTTACACATGCGCCAGACCTGGGGCTGCCTGCCATCTGGGAGGGCTGGCCTCAACAATTGCCAGAAGCCTACCACTGCAGGGGCTGTTCCGGCCCTGGCCTGCTTGCCCTTCAGAGGGGCTACACCCCCATGGAGCAGCACCAAACACTGCCAGCCCCCAGGAAAAGGCCTGCAGCTTAGAAAAGCTAGAACGAGCTTGGCCAGGCTGTGAAAAGATCTGCGTACATTCTCAGGCAGCCCTTCTGTGTCCAGCTGCCCTGGGGAAGAGGCTCTTGGGTTTACAGTGGCCCAGCTAGCCACTCCAGCCCCCGGGGCGTGCTGCACTCCCGCAGAACAGCTGCACAGCACCACCAGCCCCTTGCAAGAGCCCCACAGACCAAAAACACTAGAGCAAGCTCTGCCCCGCTGAGTGAAATCTGCTCCCATCGTGGTGTGGAACTCCCAGTCCTGTCTGCACTCCGGAAGTCCTCCTTTGCTTCAGAGAGACCCTGTCAGCCCCGCCAACACTCTGGAAAAGCCACACTGCCTCAAAAAAGCCTGACCAACAATATCAGCCATCAGGAAACATTCCACAGCAGTGACAAGGCAAACACCGCCCAATCATGGAGAGTACAACTCCACCTGGAAAAAGAAAACAACAAGCAAGATGAAGAAGCTGAGAAACCACCCCCAGTTAAACCAACAGGAGAACTCACCTAAAGCAGTCTACAATGAAACAGATCTCTGCAGTCTGACAAACCTGGAGTTCAGAAGAAAAATAGTGAAAATACTGAAGGAATTAAGAGAAGATATGAACAGTAATGCTGACACCCTCAGAAAGGAACTAGAAAATATACGGAGGAGCCAAGAAAAACTAGAACATTCATTTGCAGAGATACAAACTGAACTAAGGGCAGTAAAAACCAGAATGAATAATGCAGAAGAATGAATCAGTGATGTGGAAGATAGAATAATGGAAGTCACTCCATCCGGTCAACAGACAGAAAACCAAATCAAAAAACTGGAAAGCAATATAAGAGACCTATGTGATAATATAAAGTGGGCCAATCTATGCATAATAGGAATTCCAGAAGGAGTAGAAAAAGATAAGGGGATGGAAAATATATTTGAAGAAATTATCGCTGGAAACTTCCCAAAACTAAAGGATACTGAGTTCAAGATACAAGAAGCACAGAGGGCCCCAAACAAACTGAACCCAAATAGACCCACACCAAGACACATTATAAGAAAAAAGGCAAAAGTTAGCGATAAAGAGAGGATCCTAAAGGCAGCAAGAGAAAAGCAGAATGTTACCTACAAGGGAACCCCCATAAGGTTATCAGCTGATTTCTCTACAGAAACACTACAGGCCAGGAGGGAATGGCAAGAGATATTTAAAGTGCTAAAAGGAAAAAAATATGCAACCTAGAATACTCTATCCAGCAAGAATATCATTTAAAATAGAAGGAGAAATAAAAATTTTTTCCAACAACCAAAAGCTAAAAGAATACATCAATACAAAAGCCAGGCTAAAAGGAATACTGAAAGGGCTTCTCTACACCAAAAAGAAAGGAAGGAAGAAAAGGGAGGAAAAAGAAAAAAAAATAGAAGAGGAAGAACTAGGATTGAGGAAACCGCAATCAGAGAGCAGTCGCTCAAATACGCCAGCATGCAGATTTAATCATGAACATGTTTCAAAAAAATAAAATTAAAAACAAAAAAAAGAGTCATCAAAATCATAAAATGTGGGCAAGCGATGTTAGGAAATAAACAGACCCTTTCTTTGTCTGTTTGATTCTCTTCTAATTTTAATATAGTAATGAAGTGGTTGAACCTACAAGACCATCAGGCTAAAACACACAATTATAGGAAGGGGTTAGCATACTTAAAAAACAGGGCAACCACAAGCCAAAACCAAACATGGCGTTCGCAAAAAATGGAAAAAAAAAAACCACTCAAGCAGATAATAACCAGAGACCATCCAACCAAAAAAAGAAAGGAAGAATGGAGAACCATAGAATAAACTGGAACACGAGGTTCAAAATGGCAATAAATAATCACCTATCAATTATCACCTTAAATGTCAGTGCACTGAATGCAATGTGCTCCAATCAAAAGACACAGAGTGGCTGAGTGGATAAAAAGGCAAAAACCTTCAATCTGCTGCCTACAAGAAACTCACCTTAGGACAAAGGATACATATAGATTGAAAGTGAAGGGGCGGGAAAAAATATTTCACGCCAATAGACATGACAGGAAAGCAAGAGTTGCAATACTCATATCAGACAAAATAGACTTTAAAACAAAAGATGTGAAGAACGACAAAGAAGGACACTGCTTAATGATTAAGGGATCCATCCAAGGAGAGGATGTTACTATTGTCAACATATATGCCCCAAATACAGGAGCACCCAGATACGTACAACAAATACTAACAGACATAAAGGGAGAAATTGATGGGAATACAATCATAGTAGGAGACTTTAATACCCTCCTCACACCAATGGACAGATCCTCTAGACAGAAAACCAATAAAGCAACAGAGATCCTAAAGGAAACAATAGAAAAGTTAGACTGAATTGATATCTTCAGGACACTACATCCAAAAAAAGCAGAATACACATTCTTCTCAAGTGCACATAGAACATTCTCGAGAATCGACCACATATTGGGACACAAAGCTAACCTCAACAAATTAGGAGCAAAGAAATTATCTCAAGTATCTTCTCTGACCACAATGCCATGAAATTAGAAATCAACAATGGGAAAAGAAATGAGAAAAACCTACTACATGGAGACTAAACAACATACTACTAAAAAAACCAATGGGTCAATGAGGAAATCAAGAAGGAAATTAAAAAATACCTTGAAACAAATGATAATGAAGACACAACCTCTCAAAATCTATGGGATGCTGCAAAAGCAGTGCTCAGAGGGAAATTTATAGCAATACAGGCCTTTCTCAAAAAAAGAAGAAAGATCCCAAATTGACAACTTAAGCCTCCACCTAAACAAATTAGAAAAAGAAGAACAAAAAAGACCTAAAGTCAGCAGAAGGAAGGAAATTATAAAGATCAAAGAGGAAATCAATAAAATAGAGACTCAAGAAACAATAGAGAAAATTAATAAAACTAAGAGCTGGTTCTTTGAAAAGGTAAACAAAATTGACAAACCCCTGGCCAGACTCACTAAAAAGAGGAAAGAACTCAAATGAACAAAATTATAATGAAAAAGGAGAAATCACAATGGATATTGCAGAAACACAAAAAGCCATAAGAGAATACTATGAACAACTGTATGCCAACACATTTGACCATCTGGACGAAATGGACAATTTTCTAGAATTTTACAGCCTGCTAAAACTAAATCAAGAAGAAACAGACCAACTGAACAGACCCATCACTAGAAATGACTCTGAAGAAGTCATAAAAACCCTCCCTACAAATAAAAGTCCAGGACCAGATGAATAAAAGTCCATGACCAGATGGCTTCACAGGCGAATTCTATCAAACATATAAAGAGGATCTGGTGCCCATCCTCCTTAAACTCTTTCAAAAGTTTGAGAAGAAGGAATACTCCCAAAGACCTTCTATGATGCCTCCATTACCCTAATTCCAAAACCAGACAAAGATACCACCAAAAAAGAAAACTATCGGCCAATATCTTTGATGAATATAGATGCAAAAATTCTCAACAAAATCTTAGCCAATCGAATCCAACAACATATCAAAAAAATCATACACCATGACAAGGTAGGGTTCATCCCAGGTTCACAAGGATGGTTCAACATACGCAAATCAATCAACGTCATACACCACATTAACCAAAGAAAAGTCAAAAATCATATGATCATCTCAATAGACACAGAAAAAGCATTGGACAAAGTCCAACATCCATTCACAATCAAGACCCTTGCCAAAGTGGGTATAGAGGGAACATTCCTAAACATAATCAAAGCTATTGATGACAAACCCACGGGAAATAAAATACTCAATGGGGAAAAACTGAAAGCCTTCTCACTCAAATCTGGAACACGACAGGAATGCCCACTCTCACCACTGCTCTTCAACATAGTTTTGGAAGTCCTAGCCACAGCAATTAACAAACAAAAGAAATAGAAGGCATCCATATGGGACGAGAAGAGATAATACTGTCACTGTATGCAGACTACATGATACTATACATAGAAAACCCTAAGGACTCAACCCAAAACTACTTGAACTGACTAATAATTTCAGCAAAGTAGCAGGATATAAGATTAACATTCAGAAGTCAGTCACATTTCTGTATACCAGGAATGAAATATTAGAAAAGGAATATGAAAATATGATACCTTTTAAAATTGCACCTCAGATAATCTAATACCTGGGAATACACCTCTGCCAAGGAGGTAAAGGACTTATATGCTGAGATCTATAAAACTTTAATCAAAGAAATCAAAGAATATGTAAAGAAATGGAAAGATATTCCATGTTCATGGATTGGAAAAATCCATATGACCCCGCAATCCCACTCTTGGGCATCTATCCGGACAAAACTCTACTTAAAAGAGACACGTGCACCCGCATGTTCATTGCAGCACTATTCACAATAGCCAGGACATGGAAACAACCCAAATGTCCATCGACAGAGGATTGGATTAGGAAGAAGTAGTATATATACACAATGGAATACTACTCAGCCATAAAAAAAGAATGACATAATGCCATTTGCAGCAACATGGATGGAACTAAACACCTGCATACTGAGTGAAATGAGTCAGAAAGACAAAGACAAATACCATATGATATCACTTATAACTGGAATCTAATATTCAGCACAAATGAACATCTCCACAGAAAAGAAAATCATGGGCTTGGAGAATAGACTTGTGGTTGCCTGATGGGAGAGGGAGGGAGTGGGAGAGATCAGGAGTTTGGGGTTATCAGATACAACTTAGAACAGATTTACAAGGAGATACTGCTGAGTAGTATTGAGAACTATGTCTAGATATTCATATTGCAACAGAACAAGGTTGGGGGTGGGGGAAAATGTATACCTGTAAGAATATCTTGATCCCCATGCTGTACAGTGGGAAAAAATAAAGTTTAAAAAAAAGATCTAAAATTAATTACACTATTAAAAAAAAAGGAAAAACATTGTAAAAATGGACACACTGCCCAAAGCAATCTACAGATTCAATGCAATCCCTATCAAATTACCCAGGACATTTTCCACAGAACTAGAACAAACAAATCAAAAACTTAGATGGAATCCCAAAAACCCAAGCAGTGTGCTCTTTCATATCCTGTTTTTAAAATTTTTTAGACTGTACCAGACACAGTAGTGTTTAATCTAAGGCTAAGTATTCCCCATTTCTGATACAAAACTCTTCTGGAAATTCCATCCAATGCCTTATGAATTGTAAGTTTTCCAGTCTATCTGTAAGGAATAGGCATAATCCCTTCTCTAAGTGTCAGATATTCTCTTTTATCACTTCAGGTGGTTCAATTCTCATTCTCAAGTAATTTCCTTTCATGTGTGCACTCATGCATATTCTGCTGAACATTCTAGTGGGAGTCTCTAAAGATCTCTGTGGTTCATGCTTTACATACCTCTATTAAACTCTGCCCTATGAACTCCAGTTAATTTTATTTTCCCAGATTTTTTGCTTCATCTTTTCAAATCAGACAGTAGGCTGGCCTCTCTGTCTTCTAGGGATGGGCGTTTTGAATGGTATCCAGAATCAGACAAGAGTAATTATAAAAGTGCCTAACAAGCTTACATTTTGTCTTTAAAATCTGTATTAGTTTGCTAGAGCAACATACAAAATACTAGACATGGTGGCTTAAGTAACAGAAGTTTATTTTCTCACAATGATGGAGGCTAGAAGTCTAAAACCAAGGTGTCAGCAGGTTTGGTTTTATTCTGAGGGTTCTCTCCTTGCCTACAGATGACTATTTCATCTCTGTGTTTCCATGTGGTCTTCCTGCCATTTGTCTTCTCTCTACTAAGCTCTTCTGCTTATGATACTAGTAAAACAGCATTGGATTAGGAGCTCCACCTCCAAGATGTCCTCTTTTGATCTTAATTACCTCTTTAAAGGCTCTATTGCAAAAAAAAATGTCACATTTTGAAGTACTGGAGATTAAGATTTCAACATATAAATTTGAGGGAGGACACTTCAGCTCATAAACATATTTAAAGCATCAAACCTATAAACTGGAGTTAATTTTTAGTTGTATATTTATAGTAGTTTATAAAACACTTGCTAAAATATTTGAATTTGAAAGAGAGGAGGCTGCTGTTATATGTTTAAGAGTCTATTCCCAAGGTCAAAACCAGAAGAATACCAAGGAAATAAATTATAATTATGAAATTAATATTAGCTTGTAAAGTATATTACCTACTTAGCTATTATTTCAGTATGTATACACAGTTTTGAGATAAACTAGACAATATTTCAACTCCATAATTCCAGTTGTTACTTTATATTGGCAGATAAGATCCTATAGAGTGCTTTTTAATAATTTTAAAGATGCTAAAATTTACCCATTCAGTATCTGTAACTATGGAGAATATATAAGTTAAAAAAAGAATTTCTGTAGATCAGCAGAATCATACAAATTTAGAACTATAAAAACCTAAGGCCTCAGAGGTAATTTAGATCTTCTAGTGATGGTTTCTTTCTTACACTACTGTCAGTGACATTTGGTTTAATTTAAAATGCAACACAGATTTTCCCCACAAAGTAGCTAAAAATGTTCATTTCTTTGTAGCACATTACTACTCTGGTTATATACTTCATATTATTCTATTGCTTTTATTTGACTTTTATCCAAATCAGTTGTTAATTTACATATTTTATGTCTATTCACATGTATGCAACACACATATATTGTGTGTATGTATATGTGTGTTTGTGTGTGTGTGTGTGTGTGTGTGTGTGTGTATTCTCCCTTAGCTATTTCAGTCTTTAGTCCATAAATGTACTCTCTGAGTTTTTTTTCCCTTTATGATCAGAGGGATGAGCGATGGGAAAACATTTCCATATATTATTCCTGTCCTTAATGCCATAACAAAATTCACCACAGTTTAGAGATTCTTCATGCCCATATTAAATCAGTCTTCTAATACTACACTCCAAATTTATACCTTTCCTGTATGCTTCCACCCTCATGGACTTCTCAATATTTTTTCAAGGCTTTGCCAATAATGGCTACTTAATTTACACCCAAAGCAAGTTTCAGAAAATCTAATCCAATCCAACATTTTAACCTCTGAAATTCTATTTCTCCGCCATTTATAGCATCACTCTTACTAAGCAGGCTGGGGAAGGGAGGGAAGTTGTAGTAAAAAATAATGGATCAAATTACATCCAGCTAGGATATCCCTTCCATTCTTTGAAAGTAGAAATAAATAGTATCTTTCTGTCCATTAAACAACTGATTTTGCCTCTGTTGCATCAATCACTGAAGTAAAAGATTTCACACATTTGTACCTTTTTCCTGTTGGTAATAGTTTTTTGTTTCATTGGCAATACTGCTTCAGGATAATGTACACAAGTAAACAAAGTAGAAAACATTTACACTGACTGGTAATAGCTGATATTTGCATGCATTTGCCAAGAACTGATTGCAAGTTTATCTAAATATATAATACTGAAACTATATGTAAAGGAATCAAAAAGGTGACAAATTCCCAAAACTGCTTTAAATGTGAATATCAGAAATCTTATGTTTTCTACCAAACAAAAGGGTTTAACCCAGTTGATTCAGATTTG
The DNA here is from genome assembly GCF_016906955.1 of Phacochoerus africanus. NCBI lineage: Eukaryota > Metazoa > Chordata > Mammalia > Artiodactyla > Suidae > Phacochoerus > Phacochoerus africanus. Next base: position 213,182,957 of record NC_062545.1, read on the forward strand.
ATGTTGTCTTCTAGGTCTATCAGAATACAGAATATTCCTTTATTCATATGGAACTCATCAAGATACATTTCAAAGAGTAAGCTGGATAAATATTAGAATATATATTTAAACATATAGTTGATAAATTACAACTATCGATAACTCTAGCTTTCACAACCAAACACAGAGGAGTGGTAAAGATCACAACTAAGATGATAACACAGAAAAATAATGAAAAGTATCTGTACTTTGAAAGCAAAATGACAAATAGTTACTTCTCTATGGCACAGTACTGCAGGTTAGCTTACAAACACTAAAAGCCATTTACTCTGTAAATTTTCTTGCCCTCGAAATTCATTAGGCAAATAACAACGCACATATACTTGTTTCCCTTGTTTTTCTTTATGATTTAAATATGTGACCCCATCCTTAAGGAGTAGTCTCACCAGTTGTGGAAATCACACACACACACACACACACAACATTTAAATAACAACAGAACAAGTTTATGTATAGGAGCCTGTGTGAAAGGTTTGGACAAATCACTACTGGATTCAGTACATTTGTGACAAGAATGGTAAACTTATGAATGTTAGAACTAACATAAAGGTCCACACACACACACACACACACACACACACACATGCACACAAAATAGTTAAATGACAACAGAAAGCGGTTTATTCAAGGAGTCTGTGTGAAAGTTTTGGACAAAATCACTACTGAATTCAGCAAATTTGTGAAAAGAATGGGAAATTTATGAATTTAGAACTCACATAAAGTTTTTTGCATTTTCTCAACATACAGAGCTCACTCAGACCTTTAGAGTTAATGTTAGAACTGATGGGAATAGGAATGGAGACCCAGTTTATAGGGGAAAGTTATGACAGGAAAATCTGGATTTGAGTACAGGTAGGCTATTGATAGTGAAAGTACAAACCAGGGCTCTACCTTTCTCTTAACCATATGTGTGACTCTGAACATGAGCTTCATCTCTTGTGGTCTCAGCCACTGGAGAGTGTCCAGTAGTGGACACAAAGCAGGTCTCAAGTCTCCTGATAACTGCTAACCCCAGTAAAGGTCTATTTTCATCTTTCATGTGTGTCAAAATATATATTTTGGGAAGGATCAAAAGATAATTATGTTTTGAAAATATTATATTAGATTTTTTTTTAGAATCACTGGTTTCCAGCTATGATATTTTACTGAAATGTTACTGAAAAAAAATCACTGATCATGGCAAGGGCGTTTTCTTTATACTACTAGAAAATTCTAGAGATAAATTAACTGGAGGTCCATATTAATAGTTCGCACTATCATTAATAAATCTGAAGTCATACTCTCACACATATCAGCATATGGCCATAAGGGTGCTGTACTAGAGAAAAGTACATCAGTTTAACTGAAATCATTGAAAGGAATAAAAACACATCTGTCTTTCTCTTCCTCTCTTTTACTCACTCTTTCCTCCCAGTTTTAAGATCTACCCATTGGCAGCACAAGCATTCTCAAGTATCTCAGCATCCTTCTCTTATACTGTGACTTCTAATGCAAACTTCTCATGCCTAGTAACCCTCCTTACGCCACCATTGCCAGCAGTTATTCATAAGTATGACAATGTTTCTCTTGATGCTCAAGAACATTTTCTCAGCAATTTAAATACCTTGTAAGCCATAAATTAAGGTAGCCTTGTACTGTGTTAAAACTTGTGTTTAACTACTTATTCTTTAAAAAAAAACTGTCACAAGAGTCTTTGATACTAGGTAACATAATAATACAAATACTCATATATGAACTAACACCTGAAATTTCCTTTCTTCAATACTAAGTCAATGAATGTAACTTTAATTTTCTCAAATTTCAATAAAATTTATTGTTAGCACACTGTAGTAGAAATAGAATGAACTATGTATCTGAAAAGTCCTAGGTTTATATTCTAATATTTATTTATTTATTCATTTATTTAGTCTTTTTTGTCTTTGCAGGGCTGCACCCGCAGCACATGGAGGTTTCCAAGCTAGGGGGTCTAATCAGAGCTACAGCTGGTGGCTTATGCCAGAGCCACAGCAATGCCAGATCAAAGCCCTGTCTGCGACCTACACCACAGTTCACGGCAATGCTGGATCCTTAACCCACTGAGCAAGGCCAGGAATCAAACCTGCAACCTCATGATTCCTAATCGGATTTGCTTCTGCTGCGCCACAACAGTAACGGTAATTTTCTAACTATAACCTTAGAGAAATTACTAAATGACTTCTAGCATCTTCATCTATAAAACTCTTCTCAAAACAAGATGGTTTGAGAACTAATTCCCTAGTGAGATGCTGGAAACATAGTAGGATTAACAAGTTTTAACCCCTCATTTCTTCTCCTACCAGTACATTAATTTTGAGCTTAAGAGGCCCTGTGTGCCTCCAATTTCCTCCAGTATGTCTGGCCAAGGTGCACTCTGACCATTGGATAATCTCGGAGGCCCGAAGGGACCTTATACAAATTTCTGTGGTCAGCACAGAAAGAGCCCCTTGTGGCACCCTGAATATGAATTTTTTTTTCATGTGCTAGGGCTTGGCTTATCTCTCAAGTAAATATATGACATTTTTCATATACTGATTTCATTCCATTTCTAGAATATGTCTTAGAGTTTCTAATGTTATCTTGCTCCTACTGGAATAAAAATTTCCAGTTGTCTACAGCAGACTTCCTCTTAGGCTGATATTCCAAGCTTCCCAAAATCATTTCCTATATGCCAGGGACTGTTCTAAGCACTTGGGATACAATAATGAAAAGGGCAGGTGTGTTTGCTCTTAACAAAGTGGGGATACAGGGGATAAACAAAGTTAAATGATGTAAATTATGGCTTTATTCCACTGATTAAAGGTCAAGGGTGTTTAGGAAAGTTGTCCCTGAAGATATGAAACTTAAGTCAAAACCTAAATGATGGGAAAGAGCTGATTCAGCAAGACCTAAAAGGTTGTTGTGTTGAACCAGTAGGATGTTCTACTTCAGTCTGTAGCTATGTCATTAACTTGATGGGTATATCTATGACCCTTAAAAATTTAGGAAGTTTTGGGAGTTCTCATCATGGCTCAGTGGTTAACCAATCTGACTAGGAACCATGAGGTTGCGGGTTTGATCCCTGCTCTTGCTCAGTGGGTTAAGGATCCAGCATTGCTGTGAGCTGTGGTGTAGGTTGCAGACTCGGCTTGGATCCTGTGTTGCTGTGGCTCTGGTGTAGGCCAGCGGCTACAGCTCCGATTTGACCCCTAGCCTGGGAACCTCCATATGCCACGGGAGTGGCCCAATAAGTGGCAAAAAGACAAAAAAAAAAATTAGGAAATTTTATATTAAAATGTTCATTACTATTTTATTTTTCTATGATATTTGTGTTTTCTTTATAAAAGACTTGAGCAAAGCCATTGATTTTAATTCTGAAGAATACATTTCTATGGTTCAATGTTAAATATTTTATCTAATTTTACATTTATTTTATGTATTTTCAATATTGAGACTTTAAAAAAATCATTAGTAAAATCATAACAATCTATTTATTGATTCTACTGTCCTACACTTTTCCAATATCCCCATATATTCAAATGTAAAATCTATGTTAGTTGGAATGAGTTATTTTCACAAGAAAAAATGCATTATTTGCCTATTTACCTTGTATTGTCAGATACTGAATGTCCTCTCAAATTTATTGTTTCAACTTTTCAAGAAGAGTGTATCCATCAATATGGTACTAGAAAAAAATTAAGTATAATTAAAGTCAAGTGCTTTATAATTTTTAGCATAACTGATTTTACCCTGAAGGCTACAGCATCTAAAAATCAAGTACACTTTCCTAGAACTGGAAACGTTTGTTTCGGTCCCTATGTTGTGTCTTCATTAATAAATGTTGGCATATTTAGTAACTGAATAGTATGTAAGCAACACAAGGAAGGAGGATTTATTTTAAGTTTCCTTAGATTTGTGTATGGTCTAGTGGGGAGCAAATTTTTTGGTTTAAACCACTTTTGTTGGTTTTTTTTAATTTATTTTAATCTGATGTGAAAAACATGGAAAAATAAAAATGCTCTTTATAAGAAAAAGCTCTGTTGTTACACAGAAAGATGTCACTGTCAAAAAGACAAAAATTACAAACTTAGCAGGGAACAACTGGCTACATCTAATTTTATGATGAGGTGGTATATGGAGGTCTAGAACAGTAATTCCCAATTCATGAACTACTGGACCCTGGGAGGTTCCTGAGACACTTTGTAGGGGACTGTGAGATCAAAATGATTTTTATAATAATTGTATCATTTTTATTGCTGTCATAACAAATTACCACAATCTTTGCCGCTTAAAATAACACAAATGCGCAGTTTATAGATCATAAGACAGGTCTCATTAGACAAAGTCAAAAGGATCAGCATGGCCGTGATCCCTTCTGGATTAATTCAAGCTGTTGGCAGAATTTAATTGCTGGAAATTGTAGGACTGAGGTTCTATTTTCTTGCTGGCTGTCAGATAAGGACTATTTTCAGTTTCCAGAAGCTATGCACATTCCTTGGCTCATGGCCTCCTTACTCAATCTGCCAAGTGAGTAATGGTGGGTAAAGTATCTCTCATACAATGCAAAACTCTGTCCTCCCCTCTCTCCCCCATTGTAGGCAGGTAAGCTTCACTGCTTTTAAGAGCTCAGGTGATTATATTGGGTCAACTCAATAACCTACAGTAATCTCCCAAGCTCAAGGTCCATAACTTAATCACATTTGCAAAGTCCCTATTATGTGAGATCACATATGCATAGGTTCTGAGGATTAGGACATAATTGCTTTGGGTGACATTATTGTGCCTACCACATTAAGACTGCCTTTTTACCTCTGTTGACATTTGAACTAAGGGTGAAAAGCCAACAGCGTAAAATTATTTACTAAAATGTTAAAAGACCGACATCAAACTATTTAAAATTACTATGTTTTTACCTCCACTGCTTTGCAGTAAGATAAAAAAAAGCACATAAAGACTGATCTTGATGAAGCAGTATGATTATTAATTTTAATAACTATGAATCATTAACTACACCTCTTTTTAATATTCTATGTCATGAAGTGTTCATAAATATTTCTGTTGTATTCTGAAGTATGATGTTTAACTTGAATTGAAACACCTGTGCAATTGTTTAAATTATATAGATAACTAAGCTTTTTTTCAAGAAGCTATATTTTTGCTTTAATGAATAGCACATATATTATGGTCTAGACTTGGGTATTTGGGATATGATCTTGAAAAGTACAGATATGTATTATTATTATTATTATTATTATTATTATTATTATTATTGTAATTATCAGCTTTTTAGCTGATAATTACCAACTGCATATGGAGGTTCCCAGGTTAGGAGTAGAATCGGAGTTACAACTGCCAGCCTACATCACAGCCACATCGATGTACGATCCGGGCTGCATCTGCGACCTATACCACAGCTCATGGCAACACCAGATCCTTAACCCACTGAACAAGATCAGGGATTGAACCTGCAACCTCATGTTTCTAGTTGGATTCATTTCCGGTGTGCCAGGATAGGAACTCCAATTATCCATTATTATTTAAATTATATATATATATTTATTTATTTTTATTTCTTATTACTTAAATGAATTAATCACATCTGTAGTTATATAATGATCATAACAATCTGATTTCACAGGATTTCCATCCCACAGCCCAGGCACATCCCCCCACCCCCAAATCTGTCTCCTCCGGAGACCATAACTTTTTCAATGTCTGTGAGTCAGCATCTGTTCTGCAAAGAAGTTCCGTCTGTCCTTTTTTCAGATTCCACATGTCAGTGAAAGCATTGGATGTTGGTGTCTCATTGTATGGCTGACTTCACCTAGCATGATAGTTTCTAGGTCCATCTATGTTGCAAAAAATGCTGGTATTTCGTTCTTTTTAATGGTGAGTGATATTCCATTGTGTATATGTACCACATCTCCTTGAGCCACTCCTCTGTCAATGGACATTTAGGTTGTTTCCATGTCTTGGCTATTGTAAATAGTGTTGCAATGAACATTGGAATACATGTGTCTTTGCGAATCATGGTTTTCTCTGGGTAGATGCCCAGGAGTGGGACTGCTGGATCAAATGGTAGTTCTATGTTTAGTTTTCTGAGGCATCTCCATACTGCTTTCCACAGTGGTTGCACCAGTTTACAGTCCCACCAACAGTGCAGTAGGATTCCTTTTTCTCCACACCCTCTCCAGCACTTGTTGCTGGTAGACTTTTGGATGATGGCCATTCTGGCTGGTGTAAGGTGGTACCTCAGAGTGGTTTTGATTTGCATCTCTCTAATAATGAGTGATGTTGAACATCTTTCCATGTGTTTCTCGACCATCTGTATGTCTTCTTTGGAGAACTGTCTGTTTAGATCTTGTTCCCATTTTTTTGATGGGGTTGTTTGTTTTTTGGAGTATGGAGCTGCAGAAGGTGTTTATAAATTTTGGAGATTAATCCCTTGTCAGTCGATTCACTTGCAAAGGTGTTCTCCCATTCTGTGGGTTGTCTTTTCGTTTTGTTTAGGGTTTCCTTTGCTGTGCAGAAACTTTTCAGTTTGATTAGGTCCCATTTGTTAATTTTTGGTTTTACTGTCAATACTCTGATAGGTGGATCTGAGAAGATGTTGCCGTCGTTTATGTCCGAGAGTGTTTGGCCTATGTTATCCTCTAGGAGTTTGATAGTGTCTGGTCTTCTATCTAGGTCTTTAATCCATTTGGAGTTTATTTTTGTGTATGGTGTTAGGGAGTGTTCTCATTTCATTCTTTTCCATGTGGCTGTCCAGTTTTCCCAGCACCACTTCTTGAACAAGCTGTCCTTTCTCCATTGTATAGTTTTGCTTCCTTTGCCACATATTAGTTGGCTGTAAGTGCATGGGTTGAATTCTGGGCTTTCTATCCTGTTCCACTGATGTATATGTCTGTCTTTGTGCCAGTACCATGCAGTTTTGACGACTGTTGCTTTGTAGTATAGTCTTAAGTCTGGGAGCCTGATTTCTCTAGCTCCATTTTTCCTTTTTCAGGATGTCTTTGGCTATTCTGGATCTTTTGTGCTTCCAAGCAAACTTTAAAATATTTTGTTTGAGTTCTGTGAAAAATATCCTTGGTAATTTGATAGGGATTGCATTGAATGTGTATACTGCCTTAGGTAGTATAGTCATTTTGATAATATTAACTCTTCCATTCCACGAGCATGGTATATCTTTCCATCTATTTGTGTCATCTTTGATTTCTTTCATCAGTGGCTTGTAGTTTTCAGAGTACAGGTCTTTTGTTTCTTTAGGTAGGTTTACTCCTAGGTGTCTTATTCTTTTGGATGAGATGGTAAATGGGATTGCTTCCCTAATTTCTCTTTCTGATCCTTCATTGTTAGTGTATAGAAATGCCATCAATTTCTGTGTATTGATTTGGTATCCTGTGACTTTGCCAAATTCGTGGATGAGCTCTAACAGTTTTTCTGGTAGAGTCTTTAGGATTCTCTAGGTATAGTGTCATGTCATCTGCAAATAGGGATAGTTTTACTTCTTCCTTTCCAGTTGGATTCCTTTTATTTCTTTTACTTCTCTGACTGCTGTGGCTAGGACTTCTAAAACTATGTTGAAAAGTAGTGGCGAGAGCAGACATCCTTGTCCTTTTCCTGATCTTGGTGGAAATTCTTTCAGCTTTTCACCATTGAGAATGATGTTTGCTCTGGGTTTGTCGTATATGGCCTTTATCGTGTTGAGGTAGGTTCCCGTTATGCCCACTTTCTGAAGGGTTTTTTTCAGAAATGGGTGTTGGATGTTGTCAAAGGCTTTTTCCTCATCTATTGAGAGGTTCATACGTTTTTTAGTCTTCAGTTTGTTAATGTGGTGTATCACACTGACGGATTTGCGGATATTGCAGAACCCTCTTATCCGTGGGATAAATTCCACTTGATCATGATGTACAATCCTTTTAATGTATTGTTGGATGTGGTTTGCTAGTATTTTGTTGAGGATTTTTGCACTGATGTTCATCAGTGAAACTGGCCTGTATTTTTCCTCTTATTGTGATATCTTTGCCTGGTTTTGGTATTGGGGTGATGGTGGCCTCATAGAATGAGTTTGGGAGTATCCCTTCTGCAATTTTTTGAAATGGTTTCAGAAGGAGAGGTGTTAGCTCTTCTCTAAATGTTTGATAGAATTCGCCTGTGAAGCCATCTCGTCCTGGACTTTTGTTTGTTGGAAGTTTTTTAATCATGGTTTCAATTTCAGTATTTGTGATTGGTCCATTCATCTTTTTTATTTCATCTTGGTTTAGTCTAGGAAGATTGTACTTTTCTAAGAATTTGTCCATTTCTTCTAGGTTTTCTGATTTATTGGCATATACTTGCATATAGTAGTGTCTTATGATCCTTTGTATTTCTATGATGTCCGTTGTTACTTCTCCTTTTTCATTTCTAATTTTACTGATTTGAATCCTCTCTCTTTTCTTGATAAGTATGGCTAGGGGTTTATCAATTTTGTTGATCTTTTCAAAGAACCAGCTTTTCATTTCATTGGTCTTTTCAATTGTTTTCTTTGTTTCTATTTCATTGATTTCTGCTCTGATCTTTATGATTTCTTTCCTTCTACTAACCTTAGGTCTTGTCTGTTCCTCTCTCTCGAGCTGCTTTAGATGTAATGTTAGCTTGTTTATTTGAGCTTTTTCTTGTTTCCTGAGGTAGGCTCGTATGGCTATAAACTTTCCTCTTAGAACGGCTTTTGCTGCATCCCATAGGTTTTGAAATGTCATATCTTCACTTTCATTTGCTTCTAGGTATTTTTTAATTTCCTCTTTGATTTCTTCTGTGAGCCATTGGTTTTTTAGTAGCATGTTGTTGAGTCTCCATGTGTTTTTGTTTTTTGCAGGTTTTTTCTTGTTGTTGATTTCCAGTCGTATAGTGTTGTGGTCAGAAAAGATGCTTGATATGATTTAAATTTTCTTAAAGTTACTGAGATTGGAGTTGTAGCCCAGGATATGATCAACATTAGAGAATGTTCCATGTGCACTTGAGAAGAATGTGTATCCTGCTGCTTTTGGATGGAATGTCCTATAAATATCTATGAAGTCCATCTGGTCGAATGCTTCATTCAGGGCCTGTGTTTCCTTATTGATTTTCTGTCTGGTTGATCTGTCCATTGCTGTAAGTGGGGTGTTAAAGTTCCCCACTATGATTGTGTTATTGTCAATTTGTCCTTTCAAGGTTGTTAGCAGTTGCCTTATATATGGTGGTGAACCTGTGTTGGGTATGTAGATATTTAAAATTTTTATAGCATCTTCTTGGATTGATCCTTTGATCATTGTGTAATGTCCTTCTTTGTCCCTGAAAATATTCTTCATTTTAAAGTCTATTTTGTCTGATATGAGTATTGCTACTCCAGATTTCTTTTGATCACCGTTTGCATGAAATATTTTCTTCCATCCTCTCACTTTCAATTTGTATGTGTCCCTAGAAGTGAAGTGGGTCTCTTGAAGACAGCATATATATGGGTCTTGTTTTTGTATCTATTCAGCCAGTCTATGTCTTTTGGTTGGGGCGTTTAGTCCATTAACATTTAAGGTAATTATTGATAGGTATGTTCTTATTGCCATTTTATTAATTTCTTTGGATATGCTTTTGCTGCTCTTTTTTCTTTCCTTCTTCTCTTGTTCTTTTCTGCCTAGAGAAGTTCCTTTAGTATTTGTTGTAAGGCTGGTTTAGTGTTGCTGAATTCTCTCAGCTTTTGCTTATCTGAGAAGATTTTGATTTCTCCTTCAAATCTGAAGGAGAGCCTTGCTGGGTAGAGTAATCTTGGTTGGAGGTTTGCCCTGGGACTCAGTGCACGTGAAATCTATGTGCGCCTCTTAAGAATGGGGTCTCTGTTTCGCCCAGTCTCATGGAGCTCCTGTGCACAAGCCCCACTGGCCTTCAATGCCAGATGCTCCGGGGTTCTTTCTCCCCATGCGGGATCCCCATATGTGAGAGTTTGATGTGTGGCTCAGAACTCTCATTCCTGTAGGTGAGTCTCTGTGAACCAGTTAGTTTCCAGTCTGTGGAGCTTCCCACCCAGGAGCTATGGGGTTGTTTATATCACGAAATCGCCCCTTCTACCTCTTGATGAGGCCTTCTCTTTTTCTTCTGGAGTAGGGTAACTTTTTTAAGGTTTCCCGTCCATTTGGGTGAAGAGTGCTCAGTCTTTAGTTGTGAATTTTGTTGTTTTTAGGAGAGAAGTTGAGCTCCAGTCCTTCTATTCTGCCATCTTAATCCTGTCCCTATTTTTAAATTATTATTGTTTTATTAGCAAATATATGTAACTCATTGATATAAAAGAGTACATATCTCTTTTTTTGGTTTTATCAGTTTCTTCCTCAAATATTTGAAGCTCTGTGTATTATTAAGTCAATATATACTCAAAGTTGTTAGCTTCTTGGGAAATTAAATTTTGTCATTATATAATGACCCTCTTTGTTCCTGATGATCTTCTGTTTAGACTCTGTTTTGTATGAAATTAATATAGCCCTTTCAGTTTTCTGTTTTTGTTTTGTTTTCTTTTGTCTTTTGAGGGCCACACCTGTAGCATATGGAAATTCCCAGGCTAGGAGTGGAATGGGAGCTGCAGCTGTCAGTCAGTCTATGCCACAGTCACAGCAGTGCCAGATCCAAGTCACGTCTGCAACCTATACCACAGCTCATGGCAATGCCAGATACTTTAACCCACTGAGCGAGGCCAAGGATTGATCCCACGTGCTCATGGATCCTAGTTGGGTTTGTTACCACTGAGCCAGAATGGGAACTCTCAATTTTCTTTTGATTAATCTTATAATAGCACAAACATTTATATATGTATTTTTTGGCTGCACCCATAGCATATGGAAGTTCCCCTGGCCCAGGCACTTTCATATTCTTTGGTTACAGCTGAACCACAGCTGTGACCTACTCCACAGCTATAGCATCACTGGATCCTCAACCCAGTGTGCCAGGCCAAGGATTGAACCTGCATCACTACAGAGGCAATGTGGGATCTTCAACCTGTTGTGTTACAGCTGAAACTCCTGGTATATATATTTTTATCCATGCCTTCACTTTAGCCTGTGTCATTATATTTACAGTCTGTTTCCTATAGACAATATATAGTTGCATTTCTGTACCCACTTCAAAGGTCCCTGGTGTGCTAAAATCATTGATATATTTAAAGTCATTAATGAGAGAGCTATATTAATATTTACCATGTTTGTAACCGTTTTCATTCATTTAGGATTATATATATCATCTCTCTAAATATTACACTGCATTATAATTATGGGTTCAGTGGAAAGGGTTCTGTGGAAAGACACAACTAAATCTATCTCTATTAGACCATGAATAGGATAATTAAAAATATAGTTTATAGACCCATCTCAATGAAAAGTCATTATTTTATATAGCCATTAAAATAGTTACAATAGGAAATTCTAACTTTTGGCAATTACTTATTTTATTTATAAATATTTAGGTCCATTTCAAGATTTATACTAAAAGTTTAAATTCAGCTAAATGATCTTTGGGGAACTGTGCCTTGATTCATATCTTTGCTCCATCAAAGATCCATTATCCGAATTTTGTATTTTAACTGGTGCTTTATTGTATCATAGAAACTAACAAATTTTCTATGGCAAAAATAAACTATAGTGATATGAAAAGTTTAGTTGCTATACCTTTCTATAAATTACATGTGCTTCCATATATTATATGTAGTCACTGTTGTTTGATTTGAAAACCTTGACTTAAATCAGACTTATTAAAGAATGGGGTAAATTCTCTTTGGCTTTTTTTTTTTTTTTTGGCTTTTGGACATTTTTTATTACAGAGAATTATGTATAGCTGTGGGGCATTCTGACCTTAGGAAAAAAATACTTAATAGAACATACTTAAAGGTATTAAGAGTTTTGTAACTCAGATTCACCTTTAAAAAACTGTGGGCTAATTTAGGCAGTTCATTTTTCTTTCATTATTAAAGAGAATTTGTATTAGTTGTTTAATACTGATATAACTGAAACATTCAAGAGAAGTTATAACTAAATAAAAAAAGTAATTATTTCAATTGTTTAAAAGTGTTTCTTAACATAACTGCATTTGAAAAGTTCATAAAGGAAATCAAATTACCAAAGTTGATGAGAAATACTTAAAAGCAATCTTATAGGCACTATTATGACAGCATCTTAGAAACACATTCTTATCAAATTCATCTCTATTTTTTTTCATTAGATAGGTTTTTGTTTTTTTTTTCCCTAAAGTGAAAATTTCTATCAAAGTAATTCTTTGGTAATAAATGTTTGTTGCTACTGAACTTAGAAATTTTATTGGTATTTCATTGAGGTTCTTCTTTTAGATGGCTTTATTCTAAGTTTTCTAAGAGACTGTCAAAGGTCAACTCTTAAGAGCAAGTCAATGATTTACTTTAAATCTGATTTCTAGAAATCACTAAGCCTTCATTTATTGTCCCACACTCTAATGCACTGGTTTTAAGAAATTAAATGGCCCTGAATTTCAGTGAATTGTACACAGTGCAGACAGCAGGATTCTATCTTTAACAGAAATTATTTTGGGGGACTTAAAGATTATATCTTATGAGTATCTCCTTTTTCTTTCTCTCTCTCTCTCTCTCTCACTCTTGTCCACAGATCAAATACTACTTCTCAGTTATTTTTCATAGATACTATCTTATAAAACATGCACTGTTGACTATTTAAGATGAATAGAAATTATTTTCAAGAAAAGAGGTAACAATTATTGAACAAATACAATGCATTATAATTAAAGGTTCAGTAGAAAGAGTTTAGTGAAAAGATACAAAAAAATACATCCCCATTAAACCACAAATGGGAATATTAAAACTATTGTTTATGACACTCAATCAATGGAGAGTAATTATTTTGTACAGCCATTAAAATAGTTATAATACAAAATTATAATTTTTGGCTATCATTAATTTGTTTATGAATATTTAAGCCCACATCTGGACTTTGTATTAACAAAAAACTGTCTATACATGAGAGAGAGTATATATGCTGATAGAAATTCTTTTGCAGTTACTGAGTGACAAATATAAATATTAGGTTTATGCATGTAGTTATTTATGACTTGGTGGGAAACAGCTTGTTTAAAAAAAAAACAACACTTTTTTTTTTTTACTGTTTAGGGGTGCACCTGTGGCATATGTAAGTTCCCAGGCTAGGAATCAAATCAGAGCTACAGCTGCTGGCCTACACCACAGCCACAACAATGTGGGATCCAAACTGTGTTGTCTGCAAACTACAACACAGCTGATGGCAATGCCGAATCCCTGACCTACTAATCAAGGCCAAGGATTGCACCTGCATCCTCATGGATACTAGTCGGATTCATTTCTGCTGCACCACAACTCCTTAAAAAAAACTTCTGCTATCAACAGGAATCAAGATGGCGTCATATAGAAAGAAATTCAATGGTTCTTCATTTCAAAGAAACATGAGTGTTTGTTGAATTTTGATGCTGAGCTGCTTATTTTCCAGGCTAGAGAGAGACATCTCATGTAAAATCTAGTCTAGTTTTAATGCCAAATTACCAACAGAGTCTAAATTTATTCTATTCTGTGTCAGTAATAATAAAAGGAAAATAAATATGTTAAAATGAAAAGGCTATGTTTTTAAAAACAAATTACACAGCAAAATCCTATAACTGTCATGTAGAATACATAGAGATCCCTATGTCAATATCAAGTAGTTAGAATATATAGAGACTGCTACATTTATACCATGTAGGCAGTACAGTGTCATGGTTAAAATGCAGTTTCTAGAGTCAACATGGTGAAGATTGAATTTTAATGGTATATATCTTTACTATGTGACTTGAATAAATCATACAATGTTTAATTCTTATGTTTCTCATCTGCTTAAATGGGAATATTTACTAAAGATTAACAGTTAAAACAAGAATCTATGTAAGTAACTCATCAAACTTGCTGTCTCATACTAAATTCCATAATAAGTTTTAGCAATATATAAAGTATGATTGCTATGAGTCTCAAAAATCTTTGCCAAATAATTATTTCCTTCCCAGAGTCTTAAAATTCACAATTATAATGAGAGAAGTTTATGAGTTGGAAGGGACACTCAGAGGTCAGAATGGCGCTGTTTGATTTAGAATGTTGTAAAGCTTTCACAAAATAGCTTGTGGTTAGAGATAAATGCTTTTGTGTTCCTCCCATGGTGATCTTATCTTAAAATATAAATGCTCTAGGGAAGAGTAATTTTTTGAATTGATTCTCACAAAGTGATTAGCTGCTGAAGAGGGTAACTTTTATGGGAAGTCGCATTTGTGTAGTAGTTTTAGGAACATGGAACCTGAGGTTGAATAGTGGTTCTGATAATTATTATTAACCTGTGGTAAATTATTTGATCTTTCCTTTGTTTCAGTTACTTCTGCAAAATGTGGATAAAATTTTTACCTACCTCATGAAATTATTATTAGAGTTAAATAAATTAATAATTGTTAAGCACTGAAAAGAGTGCCTCAAACTTAATGACACAAAATACATTGTTATTATTATTATTATCATTATCATCATGTCATCATTATTCCAAAAGATACATATGGAAACATGAAGAGGTACCATGAAGGAAAGCACCTTTAAGAATTGTGGAGTTTGCATTGTGGCTCAGTGGTAACAAACCCAACTAGTATCAATGAGGATTCAGGTTCCATCCCTGGACTCACTCAGTGGGTAAGGATCCAACACTACCATGAGCTGTGGTGGATCACAGATGTGGCTCGGCTCCTGTGTTGCTGTGGCACAGGCCATCAGGTACAGCTGTGATTTGACCCCTAACCTGGGAACTTCCATATGCCACAGGTATGTCCCTAAAAAGACAAAAAAAAAAAAAGGGACTATTGCAACTCCACTGCAAATTATCTCGTTTGTTGAAAATTTGAACAAGGTCATCCCAAATTACTAGCAATCCCAAGTCATCTAGAAGAAAATTATGTATATCCTCTTTGGAAAATAACAAGATCTAAAGCCTCAAAACTTTTCATAATTACTATAAACACACCGAAAAAAAAAATAATTATGAATGTGAAAAGATAACATAAAAGAAAATCAATGCAGGCAAGAGACAGAAGAAACATACAGAAAGGTCAAAATTATTATTGCTAACAGACACAGCCTTTAAAATGTATATATTAAGAGATAAAAACAACAAAATTGAGGAGTTCCCTGCTGTGGTGCAGTGGGTTAAGAGTCTGACTGCAGTGACTTGGGTTACTGTGGAGTGCAGGTTTAATCCCTGGCCTAGAACAGCAGGTTAAAGGATCCCGTGATGCAGCAGCTGCAGCTTGGGTCATAGCTGCAACTTGGATTCATCCCCTGGTCTGGGGATGAATATACCCATGGATATGCCATGGGTATATCCATAAAACAAAACAACAATATTGAAAACTTTAATCAAATTTGGAAACTATATAACCCAAATACACAATGTTGCAATTTAAAAATCAATAGTTGAGGGAGTTCCCGGCGTGGCGCAGTGGTTAACGAATCCCACTAGGAACCATGAGGTTGCGGGTTCGGTCCCTGCCCTTGCTCAGTGGGTTAAGGATCCCGCGTTGCCGTGAGCTGTGGTGTAGGTTGCAGACGCGGCTTGGATCCCGAGTTGCTGTGGCTCTGGCGTACGCCGGTGGCTACAGCTCCAATTCAACCCCTAGCCTGGGAACCTCCATATGCCGCGGGAGCGGCCCAAGAAATAGCAACAACAAGAACAACAACAACAAAAAAGACAAAAAGAAAAAAAAAATCAATAGTTGAATTTAGCAGGAGATTAGAATGAGTTAAAGAGAGTTACTGGTACTTGATAAATTGTAATCACACCCAGAATGTAGCACAGAAAGACGGAATATTAAAAAAAAAAACTATTAAAGAAAGAAAAGAGGCATAAAATAAATGATGAGAAGTTAACATATTTTAATTGCAACCCCAAAAGAAAAAAGAGAGAGAGCAGTCATATTTGGAAAAGAGTGAAATGGGACCTTTCTAAACTGATAAAAGATATCAAGGGAGAGAATAAATATACCCTAAAAATCACAAACAATATAAAAATCCAAAATTACATACACAGACTATTTTTAGAGAAAAAATATAAATACAAAATTATTAAAGGGAGCCATAAAAATTAGGCCGATTACCTTCAAAGGACCAAAAATTGGACTGACAACTAACTTGTAAATGATAGTAATGGAAGCTAGTTACATCATCAAAGTGTTGATTTAAAAAAAAATGACTTCCATAGCAGAACTTAATAGGATAACTCATCCTAATTTAAGATACCCTTAAAGAATAATCATGAAATATGACATTCTCAGAAAAATTAAAAAATAATTCATATATACTATAAGATATAATAGGGTATTTTTCAGTCTGAAGGGAAATAATCCAAATGGAAAACTGAAAGGAAGAACAAAACAATCTCAAAATAAGTGTACAATTTTACACTGAAACAGTTTTATACTTCCATTTGCTCTACATGCTATTGAATACTGAGGTTTTAATTTTAGCTATTTTAATGGCTATGTATCTTTGTATTTATTTTTATTTGATGACTAATGATGTTGAGAATTTTTATGTATTTATTGGATTTTTCTATAACTTCCTTTAAGAAATGTCTAAGTATTTTGCCATTTTTTATTGGTTTATTTACCTTTTTATTACTAAGTACCAGATTTTAAAAATATATTGTGGATATGATTTCTTCTCAGTCATATATATCATATACATATATGTTACATATATTGTCTACTATATATCTTGATCATTATGCTTTTAGATAAGCATAGATGTTCAGAATTTTTATAAATTCCAAATTATCAATGTTTTATTCTATAGTTCATACATTCTGTGTCCTAAGTAATCTAGTCTGGCTCAAAATTGTGAAGATATACTCCTATTTTCTTCTACCATCTTACAGATTTTAAGTTTAGGCCTAATGGTCCATCTCAAGTTGATTTTTGTGTAAGCCATGATAGGAGTCAAGAGCAGCAGCATCTGCTATTGTTGCTTTTTCTTCTTCCTCCCCCGTTTCTCCCTTCTTTTCCACTACATGCAACCTACACTTAAGAAGTAGCGAGTTATGCTTCCTTTTATTGAGGAAAGAGTATCTGTAAGAATTGTTTAAAATTCTCCATGGGAGATTTATTTATTCACCTCCATCTTTAAAATAATTCACTCATTTAATTCTATCAGTATGGACTTACACCCTCATATAAATCCACTTTATTTTTTCTAACAGTCTAGTAAGTTGTTTAAAAGTTAACCCTTAATAATTTTGCAATACAAAGTCACCAGACATTTTGGCCTCCTCTCTCACATGAAGTTGTATGTAAAAAGATGGAATGCTTAAAGGCTCCATGAGTCAATAAAAGATGATTTACTATTAAAATGTTCTTAAACATTCTATGTGATATGAAGAGATTGTGATGTACAGTCTTAAAATGAAAAAAAAAAATCATTTATAAGTGTTCTAAATTAGTTCCAAGGATGGTTGAAAAATGACCACCATGTACAGTGAGAAGCTCATACAGAAATCATAAACATTTAGACTTTCCAAATAACATCATTACATTTAGTCAAGTTTTTGTGTATTATTTGCATTTTCTATGTTATCAGAGTACATATTCTAAATGCAACTTTGAATTTAAAGAACCACCTATACCATTACTGCAGGCTGAAAATATTTTCTTAATTACAGGCAGAGATATTTCAGATAGGACACACAGAAACAGCATCATGAGCATAATTTTTGACTTAGGAAATTCCAAGTGAAAAACTATGTTTCACTATCTGAGAGGAAAATGCTATTAAAATTAGCCACATTAGAAGAACAAATGAACTCTATAGTCAATAGAAGGAAGGAAATTATAAAGGTGAGAGAGGAAATCAGTAAGAGATTTAAAAATAATAGAAAAAAGTAATAAAACCAAGCGTTTGTTCTTTGGAAGGGTAAACAAATTGACAAACCTCTGGCCAGACTAACCCAAAAGAAGAGAGAAAGAACCCAAATTAAAAAAAAAAAAGAAATGAAAAAGGAGAAATCTCAACAGATACTACAGAAATACAAAAGCCATAAGAGAATACAAGGAACAATTATATGCCAAAAAATTTGACAACCTAGAAGAAATGGACAAGTTTTTAGAGACACAGAGCTGGCAGAAACTGAATCAAGAAGAAATAGATCAACTGAACAGACTGATCACTGAAACTGAATATATAATAAAACCACTCTCTACACACAAATCTAAGACCAGATGGCTTCACAGGCAAATTCTACCAAACATACAAGAAAGAACACATATCCATTATTTTTAAACTTTTTCAAAAGGTTGAAGAAGAAGGAATAACCCCAAAGATATTCTATGAAGCCACTATCACTCTAATACCAAAACCAGACAAAAGTACCATCAAACAAGAAAATTTTAGGCCAGTATCTTTGATGAATATAGATGTAAATATTCGCAACAAAATTTTATCCAGCCAAATCCAACAACACGTAACAAAGATCATATACCAAGACCAAGTAGGATTCATCCCAAGCTCTCAAGAATGGTTCAACATACGCAAATCAATCAACTTCACACACCACATTAACAAAAGAAAAGTAAAAAAACCACAAGATCATCTCAATAGATGCAGAAAAAACATGTGACAAAGTCTTCATGAAAAAAACTCTTACCACCTTGTTGTAAAGTAGAAAATTGACAGAACACTGTAAGCCAGGTATAATGAAAAAAATAAAAATTAAAAAAATATTTGATTTAAAAAAATAAAAATAAATAAAAAATAAAACTCTTACCAAAGTGAGTATAGAGAAAATATACCTTAACATAATAAAAGCCATATTTGATAAACCCACAACCAGTATAGTACTAGATGGAGAAAAGCTAAAAGCCTTCCTGCTAAAATCTGGAACAAGACTAGGATGCACACTTTCACCACTTTTATTCAACACAGTGTTGGAAGTCCTAGCCACAGCAATCAGATAAATGAAAGAAATAAAGAGTATCCAATTTGGAAGAGAAGAGGTAAAATTGTCACTGTACGCAGATGATATGACGCTATACATACAAAATTCTAAGGACTCCACACAAAAACTACTCAAAATGATCAACAAATTCAGCAAAAGATTTCTATATATAGAAAACCCTAAGGACTCTGCACGAAAACTTCTC
This sequence comes from Phacochoerus africanus, assembly GCF_016906955.1. Lineage (NCBI taxonomy): Eukaryota > Metazoa > Chordata > Mammalia > Artiodactyla > Suidae > Phacochoerus > Phacochoerus africanus. The sequence goes on from NC_062545.1 coordinate 213,202,190, forward strand.
ATAGTGAAAAGTGAATTCAGCAAAGTAGCAGGACACAAGATTAACATTCAGAAATTGGTTGCACTTCTGTATATTAACAATGAAATATTAGAAAAGGAATATAAAAATGTAATACCTTTTAAAATCACATCCCTCAAAATTAAATACCTAGGAATAAACTGGACCAAAGAAGTGAAAGACATATCCAGAGAAATACAAAACATTAATCAAGGAAATTAAAGAGCACTCAAAGAAATGAAAAGACAATCCATGCTCCTGGATTAGAAGAATTAATATTGTTAAAATGGCCGTACTACCCAAAGCAATCTATGGATTCAATGTGATCTCTATCAAATTACCCATGACATTTTTCATAGAACTAGAACAATCAATCCAAAACTTTATATGGAACCACCAAAGACCCAGAATTGCCAAAGCAATCCTGAGGGGGGGGGGGGGACAAACAAACAGGAGGTATAACTCTCCCATTCTTCAGACCATATTAAAAAGCTAGAGTAATTAAGACAGTGTGGTATGTGGTACTGGTACCAAAATAGACATACAGACCAATGGAACAGAATAAAGAACCCTGAAATCAACCAAGACACCTATGGTCAACTAATCTTTGATGAAGGAGGCAAGAATATAAAATGAGAAAAAGGCAGTCTCTTCAGCAACTGGTGCTAGGAAAACTGGACAGCTGAATGTAAATCAATGAAACTGGAACCCTCACACCATGCACAAAATAAAGTCAAAATGGTTTAAAGACTTAAACATAAGACAAGACATAATAAAACTCCTAGAAGAGACATAGGAAAAACATTCTCTGACATTAACTGTACTACTGTTTTCTTAGGTTAGTATCCAAGGCAATGGCAATAAAAACAAAAATTACCAATGGGACCTAATCAAACAATCAAACTTATGAGCTTTTGCACAGCAAATGAAACCATAAAAAAAAAAAAAGACAAACTCCTGAATGGGAAAAAAATAGTTCCAAATGATGCAACCAACAAGGGCTTAATCTCCAAAATGCGCAAACAACTCATACAACTCAATATCAAAAAAAAAAAAAAAAGTGATCCAACTGAAAAATGTTCATAAGACCTAAACAGACATTTCTCCAAAGAAGACATATGAATGGCCAGCAGACACATGAGAAAATGCTCAACATGTCTAATTATTAGAGAAATGCAAATCAAAACTACTGTGAGGTACCACCTCACAATGGTAAGGATGGCTATCATTAATAAGTCTACAAATAACAAATGCTGAAGAGGGTGTGGAGAAAAGGAAACCCTCCTACACTGCTGGTAGAAATGTAAATTGGTAAAACCACTATGGAAAACAGTATGGGGGTACCTCAGAAAACCAAATATAGAACCATCATGTGATCCTTCAATCCCACTCTTGTGCATATATCCAGACAAAATATTCATTCAAAAAGATGCATGCGCCCGTATGTTCACTGCAGCACTACTGACGATAGCCAAGACATGGACACAACCTAAATGTCCATCGACAGATGAATGGATTGAAAGGATGTGGTATATACAGAATGGAATACTTCTCAGCCATAAAAAGGACAAAATAATGCCATTTGCAGCAACATGGATTGAAATAGGGATTCTCATGCTAAGTGAAGTGAGTCAGAAAGAGAAGGACAAATATATGATAGCACTTATATGTGGAATCTAATATATGGCACAAATGAATCTATCTATAGAACAGAAACAAACTCTGGATATGGAGAACAGCCTTGTGCCTTGTGATTGCCAAGGGAAAGGAGGAGAGAGTGGGAAGGTCTGGGAGTTTGGGGTTAGCAGATGCAAACTATGGCATTTGGATTAGATAAGCAATGAGGTCCTGCTATATAGCACAGAGTACAATCACTTGTGATGGAAGACATTATGAGAAAAAGAAGATATATATACACAAACTGGGTCATTTTACTTTACAGCAGATTGACAGAGGATTATAAACCAACTATAAAGAAATTTTTTAAAAAAACCTAAAAAGGATTAGGGTAACCAAGTGAAATTACAAGATAAAAGGGAAAAAATTAAGCCAATTAATTAATATAACATCTACAACAGAATTTTGTAACTTTATTTAGAGAAGACGTCCAGACCATGAACCATACAAAAGCCAATGTCCACAACTGAAAATAACCTGATTACGTTACAGATGACTTACTTTTGGTCAAACATGTATTTTGTTAAACTTTAAAAAAAAAATATCCACATGAATTAATCCATGTTACAGGTTAGAATGTTAGTGCTCAAAATTTTTAATGATCTGTCTAGCTTTTCATAGTAGTAGCAGCAAAATGAAAACTCAAGATCCCTTCCCTTATTCACACTTTAATTTTTCTATTCAAATGAAAAATAGACATTTTAGTGAACTAGAGCATTTATAGATTTTTAAAATATGATGGTAATAAATCTATTCTAAGGTTATTAAAACTATTCATAATCATTGTGTCTGGCAGTTGTCCACATTTTCCTCCAGTTATTATAGACAAAATCAGAATTTTCATCCCTGTGTGTATGTGTATGTACATAAAAATATTAATAATTTCATGATATAACCATCTTAGGAGGAAAATATCATTCCATGAAATTTTGTAATCTTTCTTCCTGACACACTCTGAATTTAGGACAAATGTTGATTTTTTAAAAACTAAATCAAAATTTTTCAATGATAGCTACAAAATTCAGTTAATCTGCTTATACAAGTTCGAATGAAATTTCTCAAATGTATATTAAGAAATGATTAGAATCACTAAAACTTGTGTAATAGAGATGATTACATATTCTGGATCTATGCAGCTTTAGAATATAACAGAAATTTATAAAAATCTTAAAGTTGGATTCTATATATTTTATATTTGGAAAAGCACTCAATAATTCTCCATTAATGACATATTTTCTCTTGTATGATATGCTTGTAAATATTATCTAACAAGGCATTTATATACCATGATTTCAGGTGAATTTATAGACATGTGAAAAGACTGCAGGTAGATGCTCATTATTCTGGAACACAGAAACTTTCTTCAACTCACTGGATTTATAAATCTTTAAAAATGAGGGAAGAAGAATCACAATTAATAAAAATGGATTCTTCAAAATTATATACCACATTAAGTTCAGGGGAAATTATATTACTCTTTCCTGTTAATGCTTTTCTGTATTCTTCCTCTTTTAATCATATGTTCTTTTGTATATCTCTTCTCTCTTTCACTTCAAAAGAAACATGTAAAATAATACACAGGGACAGATCTAATCATTTAATCAAATTCTATGAAAGCTCGGGGAATATTTAGAATTGTATATGGCTGTCTTATTTTAAAGAGGTGCTTTGCATTAGTTGTCTAGGGAGTTCTGAATCTCTCTCTAATATTACAAAAGTAAGGCTGAAACATAAAGGCAGAAGAACAAACATCTGTCATCTAACAAATGAACAGAAGTATCCTATAACATCATTTATAGGAACCACTAGAGGTGCGATGAAATTACTGAGTTAAAAATACATGCAATTTAATTTCTAGAAATGGAAATGCCTTTTTTATATGTAAAATATCAACTTGATAAATGACTGGTTATTTTAATAAAACTTTATAATACTTTTATGCCCTACAGGAAAAAAAACCAAACCACAGTTGTTAAAGTTATTTATAGTATAGTCAAAATGCAAACTGATTGGTTTATAAATATCTTTATAATGAAATGATAGAACAGGAAATAATCTTTATTGTCAGTTTGACTTGGCCAGGTCTTATAAGATTCCTTGGGGGTGTATTTATATTTGAAACCAATTTTGTTCTTTCACTAAGTTTTTCTTGATTATTTGTGATTTTCTTGATCCTACTTATTCTGATTTTCTGATTTTCCTCATTCTGGGCTATGGCCCTCAGCCTAATCACTTCTACATACCTTTCAGTATCTCAGGAATAAGGAAAAAAAGAAAAACAACTTCCCAGACTCCCTTGCAGCCAGCATACCGATTCAACAAAGGGGTACACAGGCTTGAAATACTGAAGTTACAAGGCATCCCAGAGATGCTGCTGGTGATACTGAGTGAGGTTACAGAAATGAGTATGTAGCTAGATTCTACAGTTCAGTGTTCATGAAACAGTTAGCATAGTGGTTAAAATAGTGTTTGCTATCTTTATTGTCACTAGTCTTTATTTTTATTAGTCAATAGTTTTGTGGGTGTGAAAAGTAACTGTGAGGACCCTAGCTATAAACAGTAACTTTTATCTCTCATTAGTAGTTCATTAGTAGTATTAGCTCTTGAAATCTATTGTCTCATTTTAGCTGAATTTACTTCCAAATCTCCCTCTTCCCAAATAGGTTTTATGCACATGATTCCATCCACTAGTCTATTTTTCAGTTAAAATATCATGCTAAACTGTAACAAATTACATCAATAAATCTTGATAGTATAAAGGTGTCATTATATGACTCAATCTAAAGTAAGCCTCCCTCATACTTTTTTGTAGAAAGGAAACAAACACACAATTGAAACTCTCATTGAATCATTAACATAAGAAAATGAAGCAATTACCATGTGATCCTCAAATTATAATTAGGTAATATTCTAACTCATGTATTAGAGAACTAAATATGTTTTGAATTTTATATTTCATGACCTTTGAGTCAAGTTTGTTTTATAAAACCAGAGTTATTCAAAGAAATTCCCACCCCCTTTCTCTCTTGCCTATCTTTAGAAGTGGAAAAAGAAATAATTTTTCAACCTCCCTGAGAATGAGATGGCCCTGTGACTCATTTTTAATCAATGAGGTATATGGACAAATCAGCAAATTTGATAGGGAACTTATGTGAAATTTATGGTTGATTTTTAAAAGAAAAGTAATGGAATATCTCACTGGCAATTCTTTTTTCATTGAATGGTAATATGATTAGAGTTGTTGAAGTGACAGTGTATCCACAGGCAATAATACACAAAATAATGGCTGAGCAAAAAGACAGAGAACACAAACTTAATAACATCAATGAACTACAGAACCAATCTTACAACTTCCTATCTCCAAATTTCTCATTAAGTCACCCGACTTGTGGTTTAGGATACTGATTATCAAGCGTTCTATTGCTTGTAACTGAATGTGTCACTTAAAACCTTTGTGAGGTGAGGCCTTCTCTGAAATTCCAGCAATCATGTGTAAAATTGAGATGCAGTTCCAAAGATGTGGTGATTTAATTTAAATAAAAGTGAAATTATACATGCAGAAAACCACACTTAAGTAAATAAGACCTCTGGACTCAAATTTTCAAATTTGAATTGAGTTCATTATGCTTTTATATAACTTTGGGGCCAGGGCTATCATTTATTTCCGTTCTTCTTGATTTGCAGATAAACACTAAAAGAAAGCTTGGGTCCTCAGTTAAATAAAAAGAATTTGTCAAATTAATCATGTGCATGCTATTAACCATATTAGAACAGTATGTGGAAAAAAATATTACTGGTTTCAACACTTTTAATAACTAATGACTATCCTAGAGTATACATCAAATTCTTAGTGTCAGTCTTCAGAAATTTGAATTTCATTCAGTATCATCTTGTATATAATTAAGCAAAAGTTCTTAGGCATCATGTTGCTGGATTAGCTAGTAATTCAAACATTCAAGTGAAAATTACATCTTAATAAATATAAAAAAATACATAAATTAATAACCTAGATTATGTTTTTTTCCAAAATATAAATATAAAAGAGTTTTAAGGGTTTTTTTTAATATTCAAATTGGGGTACTATTTAGCAAAAGATTCTTAAATGACTGACTTCAAGTAACACGGTCTCTCTTAAGACACTTGTGATAGCTTTAGTACCTTAGTTGGCAACCATGACTGAATGGGGATTTTAAAATCAAATCTATAAATACAATAAAGTATTAACTTGGAACAACTAGACTCACTAAATAGAACACAAACATTTTGAATGTAACATTTAAAATGAGCATAATTATATTTTAATGGCTGTGTTTACATAAAATCTATCCACCTATGTCACATATATTGTCATAAAATGGATATTTTGGGTTTTAATCCCATTTTCCTGGGACTCAACTAAATTCAGGCCACTCAACATCTAACACATATACATAGACATAGCGTAACACAATTAAGTAGCAATGTAAAACAGCAGCTAGGAACACAGGTCCTAGTTCATATGGGATTATTCTAAATTAATCACTTTACTGCTTCAAGGTTGTTATAATAATTGCAGTGATAGCTCGATCCACTCTCTTTAATTTACCAATATTTTCTTCTTGGGGTATTGGTTAGTTATTTCTAAATCTTTTCTTTTTGCTACTTTCATCATCTTTCTTTGGATAATTCCTTCCTAATTTAAATAACAATAAACTTAGCTAAAATGAGCACTGCTTTGTTCTGGGTCTAATTCCTCCATTAGGAGGCATTTTTAGAAACCATCTTTTTTTTTCATGGCCACGCCTGCAGCATATGGACGTTCCCAGGCTAGGGTTCGAGTCTGAGCCACAGCTACAACCTAATCTGCAGCTGTAGCAGCACTGAATACTTTAACCCACTGTGCCAAGCTGGGAATGGAAACAGGGATGGAAACGGCAGTTCCTCAGTGACCTGAGCCACTGCAGTTGGATTTTTAACATCCTGCACCATAGGAGGAACTCCTATCTTAACACTTTTTAGGTGGGAATCATTTTATCTTGTTGGCTGAATGATGAGTGGTAGTCAAACACTCTGTTATCTATAGTTTTCTTTCATGAGGCTACACTAAAATATGAGGGTCCTATTTTAATACAGAAGAAAAAACCTAAACAAATAATCAACATGGACAAAAATAGAAGATAATGAGTAAAAAATAGTTTACATATGTGGGGGGAGTAAAAAACATCTTTATACTGTTAGATAATCTTTTTTTTTTTTGGTCTTTTTTGTCTTTTTAGGGCCGCACCCATGGCACATGGATGTTCCCAGGCTAGGGGTCTAATCAGAGCTGTTGTTGCCGGCCTACACCACAGCCACAGCAATGCCAGATCCAAGCTGCGTCTGAGACCTACACCACAGCTCATGGCAACGCTGGATCCTTAACTCATGGAGCGAGGCCAGGAATCGAACCTGCAACCTCATGGTTCCTAGTTAGATTCATCTCTACTGCGCCACGACGGGAACTCCCAGATAATCAGTTTAAAAGACCAGTGAACAAAAAGATTTAATTAATAAGAAATTCCTTTACTATCAGGAAAGAATATTATAATTTGATGTTGAATTATTTTGAAGAGGACTCGATACAAACCTAGAAACATAGGCGAAAGTTGCTTTGTTATTCAAATTTAGTTTGTTTACTTGCTTGCTTTTTTGATGAAGAGCACTATGCAATATATCTGAAATTCCTTATACTATCCTGAACCATCTGAAGAACAGAGGCAAAAACAAAAACAGTAAGGTTTGAGGGCTAATGAAATGGCAGCACATTGATTGCACCCATTCACTGTTGACAGTATTCCTTTGGCCTGCCCCTAATCTTAGGCCACTGACCAAAATGTAGGAATAAGCAAGCTCTAATCTTAGGCCACTGACCAAAACCTAAGAAGAATAAGTAGGCTCACTGTTTTTATTTCTAAGAGACAAAATGCAAATGAGCAACATATGTTCCAGTTCACACTGATACAGAAGTCCCATTTTGGTTATTAATATTGAAAATACTCAGAGTGAGTTAAACCATTAATTATTGTGACAGCATTGATTCTCCCAGTAGCTTACATATGATTAACCAAAACATATGTTTCACTGCTTTAAAAAAAAAATGTAAAACAAAGGAAAGTTCAGTGAAGAAAATTCCACTTTTTCTGGAGATGTGAAGAAAAGCACACCAGTACTTTCTTCATTTGTCTCTTTTACTCTAGCTTATAAGCTTAGCTTATTAGCTAAGACTAACCTCTTGCTTATTTTTTAGTTTGCGTACCAAGACGGTTTATAAAGATCATTAGCTGCTTCTGCTTTGAAATAGAACTTAAATTTTATCTAGTAAAATTATGACATGTGCATGCCAAAAATTCAGGGAAAAATTATGATGAATTCAGGTATTAATTCAAATCTCACAGGCAGCACATATTCATCCGAAAAATAAATTAAGGGGCAACGTTTTGCTTTAGGGGTGAAATTTTATTTACATTCTTTAAGGGGTGATGTTTTGTATCCTTTTAAATAACTACTGAGTGTCTATAAGATATAATTGAAGAAAATATATCTATAGATTATTCATAGGAAAAATACTAGGGAAAAGTCCATGTTGAGGAAATTGGGAAGGCAAGTGCATTTCTTAACCTATAAGCTGCATCCTAGGCTTCCCCAATAATTAGTTTGCAAAGGTAACTTATGACTTTTGTAAGCTGTATGTAGAAACATCCCAGTTGGAAATGGCTCCTCTTTTTTATGAGACCTATTTTATATGTGACATTTACAAAATGAGGGACTATGGCAAAACTCAGGAATGAAGGGATGCTTTTGCGTAATTTTCACAGGACTTGTGCTGCTCTAAACATATATTCTGTGATTACTAATGGGCAAACAGTGAGGTTACTGACCTATTTTGGCAGATTTTAAGTTGTTTCCTTCTGTCTCTGTTAATTGCATCTGGTGAATACTGGAACAGGAACTCCTAGGCTTGAAGGCATTACTGTCATATAGCCAATCAGGTGTACACACAACCAATGGGAGTTCTCTTCCCACAGCCTACAGCCCTGGGGTAGTTCCAAACAGCTGGTGCCCTACCAGAGCTAAGTGTCACGTGGTTGAGCACACAGAGATTCCCTGCAGTAAGCAAGGCTTCCCAGCAGCTTTCTTATTTTTGCGCAAAATATCTCCTTATTGAGAAATTGCTGCTAAATGTCTATGACTGAAAAGCTATGGAGAATTCAAGAAGCAGAGAAAAACTGCCCTTAGTTCCTCATACCCTGAACTTTGAGCAATGTTAATGGGAGTTATGTGAGCATAACAGAAATGCAAGGACAGCAGGACTGCACCCTCAGTGGTTTGCAAAAAGCAGCCTGAGCTGCAAGACACATTAAAAGTTAGCTGAGCAGTATCAGAGGCTATTTCAGGGCTGAATACATTTACCATGCTGCTCTTCACTTAAACCAGCTGTCTCCAAAGTAGTTCTACTACTATGAACTGAAGTGTTTTTTGTTTGTTTTTTTTGTTAGTTAAAATAGCTCCCCTTCAGTCAAAGATGAGTCTTACACTACTATAAGCATTTGTTCTTTCTGGATTATTGTGCCATGATGAAAAGAATATATTTTCTGCCAATTTTTTTCTTCAAAAAGAAAAAGGCAGTATGCTGTAATAGACTGCATGAGAACTGGAACCAAAGGGCCTGCCATTGGTCATGTGTATTTTCTGGAAAAAAAAAAATCACTTAACTTTCTGAACCTATTTCCTCATCTTTAAACATAAATTAATGCCATATAATTTTATTAAATTATTTAGGATCGTAAAAATAAATAAAATACATTTTGTAACTATTAAAATGTTATCTATTATTACCATTTATCACCATTAGCTTAGTCACGTCCAAATCAACTATGGATCGTTCAGATTCCATCCTCTCTTTAGCTTCTCCGTTTGATCTCAGCAGTGCAGTATGTTTCTATTTCCCACAGGGCCAAAAATCACTCTCTCTTCTGATATTACGGTCGTTATGCTTACTGACAAAGTCTCACACCCTTGTTAGTTGATCCATTTAGCCTCCTTCATCGCTGTGATTTTCCAAATTTTTATCATTTTTCCTCGCTCCTCTTTCTACGTACCACTAAAAAAAATCTAAATATATGCTATATAGTTAGAAAGCACTATTCTCCTTTGCAATATTTTTTCTCTGAAAATACTTTCTGAAAATTTACTCACATAAAACGTCTCCCTAACAATCAGTAAGAAGGTATTTACGTCACTATATCTATCTAGATGGAGCTATAGATACAGAGTGAGGTACCCAGGAGGTCGACGTGATGTGACGTGAAGTGACGCGACGCTACGTGACATGCCGTAAACTCAGGTCGTGAGGTACCTGTGAAGTAAATACGGCTGGAAGTGATGTTACCCAGTGCCGTAAAACTGTAAATTTAGGCATAGAGTTGGTTTTCCAGACTAATTAATTATTCAGCGGCTGGGTTTCTCCTCCAGCGTCCAAGGCTTCTGGAGAGCTCTCTTCATGCCAGATGTATTGTGTATTAACCTGGGTAAGCCGAGCCAGAGACGTAGGAGTTACTACCAGCTCTTCTTCTGACTAGCTCTGTTAATTTGGGTAAGTTACTTAAACTGAGCTCCATTTCGCTAATATTTCAAGAAAATGATTATAAAAATTGAGAATAAATTATATTTAAACAGAACAGGGGACCACCCTTCAAATGGTAATTGTAGCAGTGGTTGTTTTCATCAGATTTTTGCACTTAAGGTAATGCCCCCCACTCTGAAAGATAACTTCAGTGCAATAGGTAGGATTAAAGAGATAGCTGCCTCATTGGTATTTTGTGGTTTTGTGGTTTTAATGCTTAGTGCATATGCTTTGCAGACGTTTATATCTTCACAGAAAGGCACTTTGAAAATGTAATACTTTTTAGTCCACGTCTGTTGGTTATAATCTTCAACTAATAAACTCTAGATTTTGTAATATATAGTGCAGATTGTGTTGTTGAAGTGATTTCAGTTCTAAGAAGCAAACACGGTAGTATTTGATGGGGGATTAGGTTTGTATTTTTAGATTTTTGATAAACGGTAAATGACAAAATACTGTGGTTAGTGTTTGATTAATGTTAGGCTAAGTTTGGGATATAAGAAATGTTAATTTTTTCCAGGAACTTTAAGATTCTGCCCCAGTCTTCATTCACAGAGAAGTTGCACAGGGTAGTAAATATCAATAATGGATACCACATGTAGAGTATGGATGTTGGATTTTTCATCTAAATATATTTGCATTTATATATTAGACTTCTTTCACCTCTTTTTGCATTTGTTTTTCTTTTTCCTTCTCCTCTCTGTCATAGAGTAATTCTGATGAAATTAAATCCCACCATTTTAAGTCTTTCTCATGTGCCGTTAATTTATTAAATAGTAAATAATACATGGCAAGCATGAATGAGGTTCCAATAATTTTAGTCTAGTCAAATTACAACTGAGCAGAAGCTAATTATGTATCATCTTTAGAAATATGACATATTTGTGTCACTTTTTTTTTTTGCACTAAACTGCCACTTGTTCTGCTTCTTATAAGGCTAAGCAAGCTCTAAACAAAATTATTGTAAAAGTTAAAGGAGATTTCAACTGTTACATGTCTGTAAAATATATCTCTATGAGTTCCCATTGTGACACAGCGGAAACGAATCCAACTAGGAACCATGAGGTTGTGGGTTCGATCCCTGGCCTCGCTCAGTGGGTTAAGGGTCTGGCATTGCTGTGAGCTGCTGTGTAGGTCGCAGACGTGGCTCGGATCTGGTGTTGCTGTGGCTCTGGTGTAGGCCGGCGGCAACAGCTCTGATTGGACCCTTAGCCTGGGAACCTCCAAATGCCACGGGTGTGACCCTCAAAAAGACAAAAGACAAAAAAAACCCCACAACAAACACACACACACACACACACATATTCTAAAGAAAGCTTTTCTATACCACATTTTGTATGTGGTATAGAAATTACATTTTAACACTACTTGTTGCCAGTTTATTTTTCCAGCAGCAAAGTTTGAGATGGAGTTTGGCATGCAAAATATTTATTAGAGATCAACATTTCTAGCCTGCTGTTATGTTGCAGGATAATCCTGCAAGGAGTTCTGCAATGTAATGGCCCATCAGAGTACCTAATATGAAGTTGTTTGAATTTTCTGATAAAAGTATGCTAGATGTGGTGACATGGGCCTCTAGCCCTGCAGGAATGTAACTGCCGGTATGCAGATATTCTTCCTATTGGGAGCAAGGCAGCATTTGAAGGTTTTGATTCATTGTGTATACTACATCCTAAGTATGGTGCCTAATCCTTTTGGAATAACATTTTCAGGCTGATACTTCAACTGCATATTCAGGAGGCCATACCTAATTCCTCTACCAGGCTGGCAAAAAAGTGAGTGGTATGGTATTTTTTACAACCAGTAGATCCCATGTAACTTGACTTACTCACATACCTCCTTTGCTATAAATCGATTCCCCTGGTCTGGTATAGTATTGCATGGGACTTCATGACAATGAATCAACCAGACTATAAGCCCCCAAATCATGGTGATGGCCGAGTCAACTCAGCAGTTGGGAAAATCCATACCCTCAGTGTATATCTCTTTCTGTTACAACAAATATTTGGCCTTCCCAAGCTAAAACGAATACAGTGTATACTTTTCTAACCAGTGGCCAGTTGGTCTCCTTGAGGAATAGTGTCATAGTGGGGACTTAGCATTAGTCTCTATTGCTAGCAGATTGAACATTCAGTGTCAGAAGATATAAATGATCTGCAGTGAATGGGAGCTCATTGTTGGTCTGTGAGTATTCTCCATCTCTCCCAATGTGACCACTATGTTTTGTATACAATATGCCAACAGTTTTATGACTTAGGTTGCCTGACATCAACTAGCTGAGTGTTTCTGTCTCCCTGTTAATTAGTGTTTCTGTGTAGTACATATTTTATGGTATGCATCCATACAAAAGTCTTCACACTTTGTGCCCACTCCTTTGTGTCAGTCATATGTTCATACCATGGACCCATTCATTCCACTCTTTCTTTCTTCAGGGTTCTAACCAGCCAGGCCATTTGCCACTACCCATGAGACCATATATAGTCTAATCTCAGGCCACTTTTCTGCTTTTTAACAATTTTGCTTTTTAGGGCTGCACCTGCGACACATGGAAGTTCCCAGGTTAGGGGTCTAATCAGAGCTATGGCTGACAGCCTACGCCATAGCCATAGCAACACAGGATCTGAGCCATGTCTCTGACCTACACCACAGCTCCTGGCAACACTGGATCCTTAACCTACTGAGCAAGGGGAGGGATCGAACCCGCTTGCTTGTGGATACTAGTCGGGTTTGTTTCCATTGCGTCACAAGGGGAACTCTTCAGGTCACTTTTCTTGCAGTACAACAAAATGGGAAAGTTTTTCCTTCATTTATTTTTAGTTCCATTCATGAAGGCTTCAGTAAAGGTGTGGCTTATATTTGGCACATCCATAAAGGAAGCTTCAGTTTTTACTTCATCTCTGTTCCAACAGGATCCCTTTTACCAGGTATGTGCCCTGAGGAGTAGCACTGATGCAGCAGTGCTAGATGGAATGAGAATCTGAACTCTTTGCTCATGTAGTTTGTTTATGACATCTAGTTTTAATCATATTTGATTACAGAAGTACAACTTTATTGTGATGGATTGCTGGTGGATATACCTGAAAATCTTAAGACTTGGCACATCTGAAAGGATCCATCTCATGGGGATAGTTTAATCTCATGGTCACTTGCTGTCCCATCATCAGGAACTCTTCCACCAGAAGCATGCCAGGAATATTTTTCTCAAAAGCCTTGTGCATTGCTGATGGCATGGCCTTGCTCCAGAAACCCAGAGACATTTATTATGATTCTCCCACTAGCACTTCCCATAAATTCCATGAAACATTTTATCTCACCACTCCTATCACCTTTATTACCATAAGGTCTGTCAGAATATATGGCAGCTGCTTACATTATAGCTTGGGTCTGCTGTAGAGCCCTTTTCCTATTTGAGGGCCACACTTTAAGCCAGTAGTTGTATCATACTATATGGGCCTGGAAAGTGTTCCCAGATGTGCAGTATTCTGCTCTAGAACCCAAAGAAGCCAGGTAGGTAATATATTTCTTTCATCGTCATTGAAGGAACAAGCTGCAATTACTTGTCTTTTACTTTGGAACATATGTTCTGGCTTGCCAGTGACCAATAAATTCCTAAAAACTTTTCTGAAGCAGAGGACCACTGAATCTTTGTAGGATTTCTCCCCATCTGTTGAAGTGTATGTGTCTTGCCAGGACTTCTAGGAACTAGCCATTTTTTTGCTCATATGGCCCAGTTTGACTGTAGAAGTAAGTGGAAGTCATTACTCCTGTATATTTTAGATACTTAAGAATATAGTTAATTTTTTCCATCCCTGTGGGATGTGATATTGTTTTTGAATTGTTATCTTGGCTAGATTAGGGGGTATTTTGAATCGTTGCCATCTGGCCTTCTACATAATAGCTGTTAACCTGTAGGCCTAGGCCCAGTGTGTGGTTTTCACAAACTATTATGTGTGCTAATTCCAATTATTCTGTTGGGAAACAGGAAAATTAAAATTATATAGGATTGTGAACTCACTGGAACTAAAATAATCTAGATCTTAACCAGGACTCCATTTTTTTGCCTGCCAATTATATGCTCCCATTCTCATACCAGGGCAGGGAGGAGTAATAAGAGGGGCAAAATGATGGTATCTTTTTAAAACTCTTCTCATCATTTCATATACTCTCTACAGAATATCAGATTATTCCATTTTTAGCCAAGTGTTCAAGTCCAACTGAAAACCACTGATTTTTCACAAACAAAATATGCCTATTATGTCACTGTTCTGGAATCATATATTCTCATATCTTTGTCTGCCTTGAGTGACTCCAGTCTTAAGTGTGCCGTGCTTATTTTAAGTTAGTTCTGGGCCCCGAGAGCTTCTTTACAGACCATTAGATGAAAGGCCCTTTGGAGAACTGTTTTAAAGCATTTTAAGCAAATACTTGACTGAAAATGCTCTTTTTTTCCAAGCAAGGTTAGAAATATCAAGCTTTCCCCATTTATTGCCACCTAATTCACATATGTATCTTCAGTATTCCATTTTGTAGTGTTCTAAATAGTTAACACCTTAGTGATGCAGTGTCTTTAGTAGGAAGCTATAGACCTTTTTAAAAGTGTTTGTAAGATATTTTGATTTGAGCTACATCTTACATAAATTTTTACTCTGAGCATACTTGAACAATAGTTTCTCTAGTCTATATTCAAATCAGTGGAGGTCATATGTGCCAATTCCTGGTTGGAAATTTTAGGAAGGTGATTGTATCTCCTTCACGCTTGCTCTCTCCTGCTTGTACCTACTGAATGTAGAAGAGAATAAGACCTTAGAAGATGGCAGAATCCCAAGAAAGAGCCTAAGCCTCTGTGTGATCGTTTGGAGGAGAGCTGCCCTGCTGACCCTAACTCCCACCAGGGCATGTTATATGAAGAAGAAATAAAATTCTGGGAGTTCCTGCTGTGGCACAGTGGGTTAAGGATCTGGAGTTACTATGATGTAGGCCTCAGCTACAGCTTGGATTCAGTCCCTGGCCTGTGAACTTCCATTTTCCACAGCTGCAGCCAAAAGGAAAAAGAAAAAAAAATCTGAGGCTTCAGTCCACTGAGTTTTTGAGAGCTCTTTATTTCTTTGTCTTACCTGATCAGTACAATGCTCAGAAACACTTTTAGCTGGAATGTTCTTCTGTAATGTATCACTCCCATCTTACCACTTAAAACTTCAGTGGTGCAAGAGTGAAACCCAGACTATTTTGCCCAATCCTCAAAGACCTAAATAAACTGGTTTCAGCCTGAATTTCCAACATCATCTTTGACCACTGTTCTCTCCTGACACTAAATTATTTTCTATTCCTAGGAAGTGGTATGGTCCCACAAGTTTCTTTGCTCTTAGCCAACTTCATACCCTCTGAATTCCTTCCTCTAATATCTTAGGAAATTCCTACTTTTCCTTTGAGAACCTTCTCTAATATGAGTGGTTTATTGACATCTCAGTTAAGCATTAGTAGCTCTTTTCCCAGGTGCTTTCAAATCCTACATGTACATCATTACTGAGTCACTTAGAACTTCTTATTATAATCATTTGCTTGTATATCATTTCTTATTTTGTGTAATGAATTGCTCAAGAATGGTAACCTTTCCATATTCATCTTTGTATCCAGTGTATACTGCAAAGATAAATTAGCAGTGTCTATTTGAAAGAATGGATGGACCTATGCATTAGCCACTCAAATTCTCTTTAATGTGTTTTTTAATTTGATTTATCTGAACCTACTTATATTTACACACTCACCTCTGTATGCCTTTTTAGGCCATAGGGCATACAGATTCTTAGGGAGTAGCAAATAAACTTATGTTCTATAATTTTCATTTACTCAACTTGTGAAATATGATTTTCTTACCATTTCACAAATTATTAAAAGAAAAATTAAGGTGGGTATTACAAATGTAATTTATAGGTCTTTCTCCCCAAACTCTACAGCCACTAAATAAGGCCATCTAGTAATTTAAGATTTAGAAAATTGACCTCACTCCCCATATGGTGGAAAACATGACCGTCTTTTCAATTAGTAGGGAATACCCTGGGCAGAGGATTAAAACAGTGTTTCCCTTGAGATTATTTTTTGGTCTCACAGTCCATGGTAAGATTCTAAATTGCCGTTTTCCTTTTTATCACAGATATATTCTGTGTTTTTTCTGCATCATGACAGCCTTTTGGATCCCACTCTGATCCCTTCTCTTCTCAAAATGACTCAATGCTAGCTTTAAAGATTTCATTTGGAAGAATATAATGATGCTATATAAGACTTAAATCTGAAAATTAGGCATACTGTTTTTAATAGTTTCTTAATCATTCCTTCCCATAGAATTAAATTTGGTCATTTTCCTGTACAGGTTTAAGTCCGCCACTATTTTCTTGGGCCATTGCTTTTCCTTTCCTTTCCTTTCCTTTCCTTTCCTTTCCTTTCCTTTCCTTCCTTCCTTCCTTCTTTCTTTCTTTCATCTTTTTAGGGCCACACCCATGGCATATGGAAGTTCCCAGGCTAGGGGTCAAATCAGAGCTATAGCTTCCAGCCTTCACCACAGCCACAGGAATGTGGGATCCAAACCACATCTGCTACTGCACCACAGCTCAGGTCAACACCAGCATCTTAACCCAGTGAACAAGGCCAGAGATTGAACCCGCATCCTTGCAGATACTAGTTGATTTCATTACCACTGAGCCACAATGGGAATGCCCACGCCCTTTCTTTTTGATCTTATCTTTTTTCTGCCTGGATATTTGCCCCTACACACCCAAATCCCAGCTTTTGATTGTGTTTTTTTCCAAGAATGGTATATGGACTGTTCCACAAAATATGATTTAAAATTTAGTGATACATTGTACCTTGTCTATCATATTAACATAAGGTGTGGTAGTTCATACTTAAGACTATTAACCCCCTACAAAATGGCTAAGAAATCATAGCTCCCCAGAACCAAAGGGTTTGTGGTTTAGTTTACTTTTGAAGAGAGTCATGGAGTAAACTGGAGTATGTTGTTTGTGCTGTAACCGTTTCTTGCATCTACATGGATTCACTACTTAAGCTAGCCCTAGACAGTCAGTAGACAAATCTTCATTCTGGATTATGTAATGCTCAAATGTATGTGGAGGCTCAAAGGAAATCCATGCTTAGGTTCTAAGAATATGTCACTTTTATGCCCCCTTAGATTCACCTTTGTTCCAAAAAGCAGTTTACTGTGCCAGAGTACCTAGGTATCTATCTATAAACCAAATCAGAATCAGCTGTATTTCATGTTATTGGTAATATATATGTCGTTCAGTAATTAAACTCCCTTTTACCTTGAGTTTTATTATTAGGGACCTAATTACATATTCTAGCCATTTGACCTTTGCCATGTCTAGTATGTTGGAATATTTCAAGAGTAAGTTTGTTTTGTTTTCCCATCCCCAAACTTTTCTGGCTTAATAAAGCCCATATTTCCTCCCCAGGACAGGATTGGATGTTGTTTTGCACTTCTACCCTTAGAGTGAACTCTAATCATTCTAGTGTTGCCAAAGAATTTGGAGAAAAATCAGTTGCTTCAAAAATCACTAGTAAACCAAGTCAGTTCAAAGAATTCAGTAGAAATGTTTCCTTAAATCCAAAGAATGGTACCTTAAATTCCCAAATTCTTCACTTGTTGCTGTCAAAAATATACATTTCAATGAATGGGAGACTTACTTCATTTGTTTGCATATTTCACACACAGTGAATTTCATTTTGTCCTCAAGTCTCATATTTTATATGTTGCCTTCTCAAGCATCTTTTAAAAGCAATCTCTATTCTTCCTTAATTCTTATGTAGCCAAATTGTCAAAACTGTACATTTCCGTTGTTAAATTCCAGTGTATTTAAAGAACCAGTTGATGAGCCATGTTATAGGCCAGGTTCTCTTCATCTAATTCTAGTCACTCAAATTTTTACATGTGACACTTCTGTAAGGATGATGTACACATACATAAATGCATTGATCACTACAGTTTATTCCTGATTTGATGCATTTCCTTATAATCAATAACTGATCAAATCAGGAGTAAACTGTAGTGATCCAGTTAGATCAGGCCCTCTGCATTCTTGGAATGCCTTACCCCATGACTCTGGTTTCCTACCCTAGGCAAGAGTTACTCTTCAATTTAAACTCCTCTGATATTTTATTTGAGGATACAGGGCATAAGCTATAGCCTATATTGCTTCTTTTTAGAAAATGAAAAAGTGAAAGCAAACATTACTTTGCCGCTCTTCCCATCTCCTATATTTTCCTATACATCCTGCCTCTCCTGCTTCTGCTTCTTTGTTCTTGTTTTTCTAGGTTTTTGCTGTAGGTGATTGGAAGGGTCTGCATTGCTAACAGAACATCTCTACCCATGTGACCAGGGAAGCCCCTTTATATATATATGCTATTTATATAGTTTTATATATATATACATAGTTATATATGTAGTTATGTATATAGTATATATAGTCATATATATAGTCACGTATATGTAGTTATATATATAGTTATATAAAAATATATAGGAAAAACATGTTTATACACATACACACACACACACACACACACACAACTTTACCTTTGGAGTGAACATTGCATGATCCAATATTAGGAAATGTGAACACTTCCTCTAGAACTGTGCTCTGTGTCAAAGGTAACTGACAAAACTACCTCTAAAGCTAAAGAATGAATCTTAGTGTTCCTTTTAAAGTCAGTTAGACTTATTTCTGTGTTTTAGGAACTGGGTTTCCTCCTGTTAAAATTTCTTTACAGATACAGGGAAAATAAGTGGTGTTTCCTAAAGTTGAATGCTTCACCAAAACTGTTTGGAGTGTCTCTAGGCAGTATTTACTGAAACAGCATTCCCCCAACTTCCTTTGGAACCTTTTGTTCTGTGATTCGTGGAGTAAAATTGCAAACAGAAGTACGGAGGATATGACTAAAAAAGGCATGTACATTTGACAATCATGTTTGTGTGATTCTTCAAGTTTTCATCATTTGTGTTATTTAACCTCATTGAGTACCAACTCAGTAACGGTGTCAGTTGATACTGATGTCAGAATCCATTGATTTGAGGACTAACAGTGGACTGCAATTATTCATATCATAACATATTTACAGACTTTTTAATAAGGGAAGGTACATGAGTATGTAAAATATATGGCTAGCTCTATTTTGAATATATTGTTCTCTTCCAAGGATTTTCTGGGAATAATAAGTCACAATACAAATTCCCCTAATATCACAGAAGATGAGTGTTCTATATCACAAAGTACAGCAAACAAACATTTTGTCAAATATTTTGTCACTTCTAAATAAGGTTTTCTTATTTCTCAGACTGAGATTATGAGGTACACACTAGTCAGTTCCTACCTCTCTTATCAGATAAGTCACACTTTTGGTTCTGTCACTTGCAACATCCACTTTGGTATAAAAGTATCTGTCAGCATTTTATGTTATGCAGATAGCATAAAATCCTACTGTAGCGGTATAAAGATATATGTCTTTCTTTTGCACAGTAGTTTAACCTGGGGAAATAAATCTAGTATTACAAAGGAACAAAG
Source organism: Phacochoerus africanus (assembly GCF_016906955.1). NCBI lineage: Eukaryota > Metazoa > Chordata > Mammalia > Artiodactyla > Suidae > Phacochoerus > Phacochoerus africanus. The sequence continues at coordinate 213,222,077 of NC_062545.1, forward strand.
GTTCTTCTGGTCATTCATTTCTAATATGTAGATTTTCCTCATGATGTTTGCCATAGTATGATCACATGGTGAAAGCCATGCTCTTGCCACTTTTGTCTTATTCCTAAAAGAAAAGAATGTTAAGTTAAATGCAGAGTGTGAATTGGTAAAAGTGAATGGTAAGTAGATAGCTTTTTTTTTTTTGGTAACGACTTTTGCTTATGTATTATAGACCAGAATGGTAGCCCAAGGTTGGCCAAGTAATTAGGGAAAAATGAAGAGCCTTTAAGTATTATGAATGGGATTTGTTTAGTCAGCCTAGAGCAGTTGTCTCAGGAGTGAAATTTAAAATTTTATAATTCTATTCAAGAGATTAATTTCAAAGAAATTTCTAAGGTAGTATGCAGAAATTATAGGATATATTTTGACAATCATGTTTGGGTGATTCTTCAGGAATTTCATTTAACCTCATTGAGAACATCTCAGTAACTGGTGTCAGTTGATAGTGAAATCAGATTCTGTTGATTTGGGGACTTTCAGTGAACTGCAATTATTCCTATCTTAAAATATTTACAAACTCTTTTTTAATAAAGGAAGGTGCATGTATGTATAAAATATATGACTAGGATTTATAAGGTGATTTTAATACATTATCTCTTAAAAATTAAGAAGCAAAATTTATGTACATCCTGATAATTTAATGACATTGGTAAGAATCTCAATATCAAGAACCTACTTATAACCCAGCTCTGTGCATGTCACCAATAATTTGTTAAATTTTTTCAGATAATAATGAAGCACTGTTCAGTCTGTAGTGGAGTATGATAAATTATGGCAAGTAGGAGTCATGTTCTGAAAATCAGAGCTCATATCCAGGAGTAAGACACTCACATAGTTGGGTTACAACTATTAGTGGTTTGAGGAACCAATTTAGCAGATCATCACTAGAATAAGCAAGTAATTGATTATACAACAAGAGACAATTTTGAGAGTGGAATAAGATGCTACTACTAATAACATTTTGTCAACAAATGTAAACCAGAATTTTCCTGGGAAAGCCAGTATTTACAGTCATTCTAATGCATGCTATTATTATTATTATTTGTCTTTTTAGGGCCACACCCACAGCATATGGAGGTTCCCAGGCTATGGTTCAAATCTGAGCTATAGCCACTGGCCTACACCACAGTCACAGCAATGCCAGATCCGAGCCTCGTCTGCATCCTACACAACAGCTCAGGTCAATGATGGATCCTCAACCCACTGAGCGAGGCCAGGGATCAAACCTGCATCCTCATGGACATTAGTTAGGCTCATTTACACTGAGCCACAATGGAAATTCCAAATGTTATTTTTAAGTGAGATAGAAAAAAATGATAGACTACGTTATTAAAGGTTATCACATAGTTAAGGGCATGGTTTCATTATTTTCTTTTTCTTCTCCTTCCTTCCTTTCTTTCTTTTTCTTTCATCCACTGAATTTACTGTGAAAGACATAGACAAAATTTTTCAAAGTCCCTGGGCTGTAGTAGAACCACAACAGCATGCAAAGTAATTTCAGAGAAAGAGGTGATAAAGACTTCTTAGTGGCTTAGTCACTGTGGGGGCTCTTATTTTTCTCTAATAAAACCAAAGTGTTGGCTGTGATTGACTCTTAAGTAGCTTAGCAGAGACAGTTTGAGAATCTTAAAAATAGGAGGACTACATCAGCCATGTTTTGCTGTTGTTATTAGTTAACAAATCCATCACCTTACCTATTTATTTATTTTTTTCCTTGGTGAGAACATTTAAGCCCTACTGTCTTAGTAAAAACAACTAGTGGGCCAAAAAGAAAATCAAAAGGGAATATATCCTTTAGAAGTTTGAAGTAATGAATCTGAATAACATCAATGCATATACTTAGACAAGATTGCACAATCTTGAAGAGGAGACATTAGGCTCTTAGAATCTGTGTAGGCAGGACTAATTTCAGTGTTACTCACTGAACCACCAAAAATAACTTTACCTTTTGTCATCTACTAAAGGTATTGAGGGAAAGGGGTGACAGAAAAGTTATTACACACTATGAGCAAGGAAAGTCAGACAGAAAAGAGCCAATTTTAATTATGTAATCATAGTACCTATTGGAGTGAGTGGAAGAGGACTTATAAATTTTCTGCTGGGGTAGCTGGGACTTAATTTAGCCCAACCCCTTTCACCTTGGAGTCAAATCTAAATCTTGGAGGACTTGCGTGGCACAGAGGCATGTGTGTGGGTTACTCCAGTCTCTGGTTTTCTCATATCCAGGCCTGCTTGTCTTGAACCTTCCATCACTTATTCTGGTCTTAAGCATTCATCAACCAGAACCACTTTGGCATCTCCACTGACATTTCTTTGTGATGTTGGGAGGGAAATGAAAGAATTAATCCTCTTTCTTTACTGCTCTGAGTCATTAAAGTCTCTGTGCCTAGACACTTTATCTTCTTTGAGCTGGGGAAAGAATACAGAGCACAGGAACTCTGGGCTCTTTCACTAACAGCTGCTATCCCAGCAATCTCCTGCTAGTTCTCCATTCTCTAAACCTGAGAAAACCCTTATTAGCTTTGAGAGATGGGAAGAAAAACCAAATCTTTCCCTTTTAAAACCCCAAATCTTTTGACTAAACAGAAGATCCCTATGACATTTTACTTTGGAGTCTGAAAGCAGGTGGATTACTTTGTTTCTTTTCTGTCATTATCACTTCCTTGAGATGAAAAGAGAGGTGATTTAAAAAAGAGAAAATGACTCTGAAGGAAAATAGTGTCAGTTTATATGGTAGAAACTTTGTGGCTCAGCAGAAATGAATCTGACTAGTATCCATGAGGACACAGGTTCCATCCCTGGCCCCACTCAGTGGATTAAGGATCTGGCATTGGTGTGAACCGTGGTGTAGTTCACAGACGGGGCTTAGATTCTGTGTTGCTGCAGCTATGGTGTAGGCCAGCGACTACAGCTCTGATTTGACCCCTAACCTGGAACCTCTGTATGCCTCAGGTGTGACCCTAAAAAGACAACAGATATAAATAAAATTATATATTATGTGCTATATATTTTATAAGCAGATTTATGAAATGTAATATGTTATATATTTATAGATATATTTATAAAATAAGACTACAAAATATTAATGTTCATTTTTAATTTAATATATCTTATTTTCTATAAGATGTTATTTCTGTTTTCTATAAGAAGTATAGAAATAACCATATCATAATGCTCATTTGAAAACTATAAAATACTTTTTAAATGCTTAACATTTCTAAATGTAGATTCTCATTTAATATGTGTTAAATTCATTAATGCCAACATGAAGGACTTTCGATTGGGTTTCTATATTAATTCACAAGCCCTGCTATTGCAGAAGTTACATTTTAACATTTCCTCTTTCAACACCTCTTCAAAATAATTGATCTAAAATTGAGGTTAGAAATTTCATTTTTATTTGAATTTCCTCTTTACCATATGAAGAAGAGCAGTGTAGATCATAATGAATTCCTCATTAGATAATTTCTGTATATCTATTTTTTAAATCCTGCTGTGTTCCTATTTTAATTATTCCAAGTTTTCATTAAAATCGTTTTATCAGTTATTGTTTAATGTGTTAGTGAGTCAAAATTAAAATAATTAGATTATGTTTATAATCTAAAAAGTTCAAAATTGTTTTTAGAAGGTTAATTAAAAATAATTACATTGTTATACCATAAATAAGTGTGTGAGAAGTCTACACTCTCTGGGTTGCTTTCTCTCCAAAATGCTAAGTTGCAACTATTTTCTGTTTGGTGCTTACTCCTATCCTTGAATTCTAGGTAGTTATGATAGTTGAAGGTGATGTCACCTTCTAGTCTTTGTTTTAATTTTATACATGACTTTTTAAAAATGATCCTGTGTATTTAATTTTCTTGACTAAAGTCTTACAGCTGCAAAAAGCTGCCAAATATGGGGCCTCATTTCCAGTGTTTAGGTTTTAAAATGTAATCTGTGGGTGCTAAATTCATTTCCAACTATACCACATGATCTCCCATGCCCCTGAATTTCCTCCTTGCTGGTGGTCAAGAGTGGTGGTAGTGGTAGCAAGGAGTGGAGAGGATCTATACAAAAAATTGGCAAAAAAATATGTAATAGAATATATCTTAACTCCTCTTTTCCTTTATTGTGTCATCGGGATATAGAGGATAATGGGACAGAGACATGTCAGTGGCTTAGAAGTGAGGTGAAGTGGGTGACTACCTTAATAGGAAGAATTTATCATCTTAGATGTATCTCTGATAGGAAAATGTCACTTCTCATAGAAAAGACATTTAGCATGGCTTCCATCCTAATAGATACTGCAAATTGCTATAGTGCCAGTAAAGAAAGGATGGCTATCTTGTCCTGTCAGGGGACATTTCTCAGAGCTGGATTTGAAAGAATAAACAATAGTATACCATTTTTAAGCTTGGGAAGAATTGCACATGTAGGGACAACCACATACACACCCACAAATATTTGGAAATATGGAGTTGCATATAGTGTTGATTGATGACACAGTGAAAGATCATGCAAGAAGAGGAGAAAGCTGGTAGGAAATCAGTCTGAATAGACTGGCTGCAGATTGTGAAGGACTGTGTGTCTAGTGCTTAGGTTTTAGAACTCAATTATAGCCATAGTGTTAATAGCTCAATATTTGTTAAGCTTCTTCTTTCTAATGTCAGTGAAAACAACGTAGAAAGATTTTTAAATGATAAGTTTGAGATCCTCTGTGATTGCTTCTAATTTAACCCCTGGCAATGTTTCCAGAATAATTTCTGTTTAGATCATATTCAGCAGTTCTCACAGCTGACAGTTTATTTTAGAATAAGCCTTCAGGGTGCATCTTCAGAGAGTTATGCCAAGAGTTGTATTATTCATATGTATTCTTTGTTTAACATCTATGTAACTCCATGAAAAATCTTAAGGATATAGAATCTTGAGAGCTTACATCATTATTAGTAAGATTCTCTTTTACATATCAAGCCCCTATTTGATATGTATGTCTTTTTCAGGACAGAAAAGAAATAACCTTGCTATTTCTCTGCTTTGTGACCTTCAGTAAATTTTATTTTAAGTTTTAATTTGCAGCAAGTGTTAAATGAATGAATTAGAAACTGATGTGCAATTAAACTATCACATTACAGCTCCTTTTAACTTATGTTTCCTTATACTTCTTAACACCTTAGCATAGTTTCAGTACCATGTTGTTAACTGTTTTCACTCCTCTTAACAAATTTTATATTGAACTACCTACCAGATCTAACCATGAACTGTGTTGCCAACAAAGAGAATTTTGTGGGATTTAAATTTATCATTTTTCAGTTTGCAAATTTAGTCCTAAAGATGATATCTTTGTGATTTTTATCCACGCAAATACCTGTGCCAGAGTCAGCACCTAAATACCTAATGCTGTTGTAGAGCTGGAGAAGGATAATGCATTAATGAAAGTCTTCCTAGGATAGGAGCCACACTTTTTACCTTTCTCACAGTGATGACATTGCTGAAAATAGCCTGTCAAAAATAAGACAAAGAGTTGGGAAAACTTCATGGCAAATTTAACTGAGAAATAACTGTTTTCTCCATCAAGAGAATTGCCTGATAAATGTTTTGTAGAATTTAAAAGTCATTCCAAAATTAGTTTCAGAGAACTGACTGCAAATGACATTCCCCAAATGTGTTTTCTCTTCTTCTTTTGCTCCCTGTCATTGCCAACTCAGAGCATTAAGAAAATCTAACACCGAAAGGACTACTCCTGTGAGATGTGAAAATAATTATATGTTCTGCCTGAACTGATAGACAGAGAAGCATTCCGTCTCAGGTTCTGCAAAGCATGTCAGTTTTGAGTTTGCATGTTTTCTGTTTCTTCTACCCACCAGTTGGAGAAGCAGTGACTGGAAACAAAAGCATTATCCCTACAGCAAGGAACCTTGAAAATTGGATAGGTGACATACTTTACCACTTTTAGTGTAAAATAAATAAAAAGTGATATTATCTCTTGCTGTAGGTTTTTAGGTAGATGGTAGAAATAGGCTTGCAAATTTGAGCCTCAGTAATTTTAATATAACTAGTTTGTTGCATTAAAAATAGAGTATTAAAAATACATATTTATAGAGTCAATGCGATTTAGAAAAATCATTTCTAGAATGGTATTGCATGAAATGAATCTAGTTTTTCATTGACAAATATTTTTAAAATTCAGGTTTATTTCCTGTTTAAAAGAATGACAAATAGAGAAAATTAGAAGCATTTGAAAATGAATTAGCTTTTTTAGAGTATTGAGTGTTGTAATACTAGTAGTGATTTTGTAAAAGCTGAATGTTGTAATATTTGTAGTGAATTTGCAAAACTTCCATTACTTTGCAGCATTCCAGTATCTTATTCTCTGCTGTTAACAGTTCCCATGCCCTACTCTTGCTTTTCTTATATCTTATAGAGCAAAGACCTTTTTTGCACACCTGAAATCAACACCTAATCTCCTATTTTTTTAAAGGTCTTTGACAGCTTAAGTAATATCAGAAGTAAAAAAAAAAAAAATTAACACCAAGTGTCCCAGAATTTTTTTTCTTAGCATGAAATGAAAATGTAATGATGAATACTGATTTTTAGATAGCATTTTTCATTATAGAGGGATACATCTATTCTGTAGAAAAAAATAGGAAATTTCAGGAAGGCATTAAAAATTTCCATAGTGATGTCTCTTATTAAATAGTTTTTGGAGTTCTTGTTGTGGCTCAGTGGGTTAGGAACCCAACTAGTATCCGAGAGGATATGGGTTCGATCCCTGGCCTTGCTGAGTGGGTTAAGGATCCAGTGTTGCTGCCAGCTGTGGCTTAAGTCACAGATGTGGCTCAGATCTGGTGTTGCTATGGTTGTGGTGTAGGCCAGCACCTGCAGCTCCGATTTGACCCTTAGCCTAGGAATTTCCATATACCCTAGATGCAGCCCTAAAAAAGTAATAATTATTTTGTACAGTTTTAATTGTTTTGTTAGATAAAAATTAAAGTGCTGTTTGTACAACTTACTGTTGTATAAGATTTTGTATGCACCTTATTTTTCTTCTGGTGATTTTTTGGTGCTTTTCTTATGTTATTTTCTAGATATACATGCCTGATTGCCTATTACTGCAATGTATGAAAGACTTGTAATCAGTTTTAAATTTTCAAATATTTTCATATTTAGGTTGTTTTTCAAATTGTTACTAGCATAAGCGAAATATAGATGGCTCCACAATCACATTAATATTAGAAACTAATGAACCATACACAAAAAATAGATATCTTAAGTCTTTAACTCAAACACTGTGAGTAGTATAAAGCCCTTCTGAAGATTTTTGTTTATTCTTGGGGACTTCATGTATTTTCTCTTCTTTTCCCCTCTAGTCTTTCAATGTTACTGATATCTTGCCTTTAGTGGCTGGTATTTTCCCCTTCACATGTATCTCTAGATCTGGAGAAGATATCAAAATAAAAAAGAGATTGTGTTCATCAGGATATTTTGTCAGGATTCATAATATTTATATTTCTTATTGTTGAGATATAAACTGATATGAAGGTTGTTCTGGAACATGGACATTATCATTTTTTCTACAGGACTGGCACCTCTATTCTTGCCAGAAATGGGCAAGTGCTGTAACTGGGCATGGAAGCCACTGAAGTTTTTTTAAATTTTCAAATTTAGTCCAGAAGGACAGGTAGTAATCCTTCTTCAAACACATAACTATTCTGATATTTGAATACCTGCTAACATTAACTACAGGTTTGAAAGTTTGGACAGATCTGCTTGAAATTCACTCCTAGAATATCTCTTAAACATCATCACAATGACCAATAATTTTTCCAGGGTCAGTAACTGATATAGTAGTATACAATATAATAGTTTTTTCCAGGCAGGGCCAACAACTAATAGTAACATTAGAGTATGCCTTTAATAATGGTACTCTACTCTCACAGAACTGACCTCCAGCTAACACCATCTGTTGCTTTGTGATGTTAAACAGACTTACTTTTCACTCTCTGAAACTCTTAACCACATCCTCTGTTAGTATGGAAAACACTTTGAAATCCCCATTTACTTTCTATTACCTGAGAGTACTTAAAAATACATCATCCTTGTTGTAAGGAAATGTATTTGATGCAAAACTTCCTATGATAAATCCTTTTTAAGTATTATTTATCCTTATCCACATGGAACACCTATCTCCCTTTCAAAACAACTGCAGCTTATAAATCAAAGTTTCATATTCTTGATCATGCCCGTATTCTGGCAGCCGGCAGTAATGCAATGTAGACTCCTGAGAGAACATCCAGGATACTGTTTTGTGCATAAATCATCAGTGTAAGAAAAATGATAGATAATGGTAAGAACCACAGGAATATATATTCAAGTAGGAAATGTAGTTTTACTCAAGTTCTAAGATATCATTCCCACACTGAGGAAAATTAGTGAATTAGAACCTGGACTCCTTTATAGTAATGGCATAGTCAGCCTGGTAGCTATTTTCTTTTATCCCTAGAGATTCACCCTATGTCATCCCTTCTAGTAACTCTAAGCCTGCCCTTCTCCATGTGCATTTTTTCTATTTCTTATTTTGTGTTTGTGTGTGTGTGTGGTCAGTAGATATTTCCTACTGTCTATGATCTACTCAGTGACTAAGAACAAGTATCTTAAATGTGCTGTAGTGGAGCTTCCATATTTTTCATATGATTATATCATTCTAAAATGTCTGACTGGGATATGAACCAGGAAAGCAGCCACTGCATTATCCATGACATGTCAAGAAAGTAGTGGATCACACCTGGACCTTTTAAGAAGACATAAACCCGAATCCCACCATACTAAGAACCATAGGCCTGGCTGTAACCTAGCAGGGCTATGATTATCAGTCTGGGATTCAAAACAGATATCCAGGCACTAAGATAAGGAAGTAAGAGATCACTGTCTAATTATTGTAAAGTAGGAGAAACCACTTCCACTGTCATTTTAGGGGAAAGACAAAGTGTACAGGGCCACAATAAAAGGAAACTTTTCTATCATTATTATTTTGTTCCCTTTTAGAAAGGCTGTATGATCAGTGCTGAGGCAAAGAATACATGTTATTGTGTATAATAATATTACTGTGGTCTAAACTTTCATTTTCTCTGTCTTTTTAACCTTATAATGAATGTATTTATTCACTTATGGTCCTCATGTTAAAAAAAAATCCTCAGGCACAAATAATAGACTCCTTTCACAGTTTTAAACTCTAGATATCATTATTGGATCTTGAACTAAGATTTTCTGGTTCCAGAAGCATAGACATGGTTCTGAAACACTTGCTTCAATTCTGAGTGCATTGAATATAAGGGCTACATAATGAATTTCCTTGTTCATCTTGTTTGTGTATGTTCGGTTCATCCTGGCTGATGTAATTTAAACTGGGACAAAGACGAGTTTGATTAAAGTAGATGTATAAAGTCTTAAAAGCATTACTCAGCATCATTTATTAATGTGCTGTAGTGAAATTTGAAAATCTTACAATGTCTATAGATGATTATAAAATATATATTAACATACACTTTTTGAGTATGAAAGAACCGTGTTGGATTATTTATCCATCTAAATTTAGAGTTGGAAATAATATTCTATTCTGTATTATAAATTAGAAGTATACATTTATGATCTGTACTGTATATAAATATTAGCTTGTCTGAGCTTGCACATGCTAGATTCTTAAAATTCATAATACAGACACTTGTGTTGCATATTATAAACTTTAGTCCTGACAAATATGATTTCAATGTAATCAGTTCTCTCTCCAGCATCCCAGTATTCACATTTTACTATTTTTGTGTAATTAGAGGAGACTGTCAGGTTCCTCTGCTCTGCCCTGTCTGTCTATCAGTCTTTGCCTACACACAGAAGGATTTGGAGGTCCAGACGGCAGCATTGTAGCAGCACTGGGATAGAGCCAGCGGGCTTCTTCTTACAAGGATGGAGGCAGGCTGTCTCAGGGGAAGGTTGTTCTGACCAGGGGTTGCTGCAGCAGTGCTGGGATAGACTCAGCGATCTTGCCTCGCAGGGATGGAGGTAGGTGATCTCTCCAAACAGGAGCAGTCAGCTCAGGATGGACCAGTTCTGGGTCAAAGGTAATTTCTCCTTGAACCAACCGACCCCACAGTGTAACAGCTCTGATCTGGGCTCTTTTTAATGAGCTGTTCTGCTATGTCAGGGTTGCAATCAAGAGTCAGGTACCAGTGTATAGCAAGTTTTATTTATGTCCTCAGAGAAAGTGGGCCACCCTGGTTAGGGACTGGCATCAGCTGCAACTGGGTCTTTCCTTATATCCCTATATTGGGGACCTGTTTGGGGACCCCTATTCTCTTGCCCCATGCCCACTAATTTATTTCCCACCCCCCCCATGTTGTTTTTATCACCATATGGGGGCGTGCATTTGGTTTCTCTGATTGTTTCTGGTCAGGGATGCCTTATTTGCATGTGAAAAAGGTTATAGAGAGGTGCTCCTTAGAGCATTCCTCTGGTATCTACATGTGTCTTCATTGTTTGATCCCAGGCCTCCTTTTTTGGTAATCTGTAAATAGCCTGTTTTGAGTCACCTGGGTCTGAGTCCCCATCCTATCCTACCTAACAAAACTCTCAGTGTTTCCTTGGTGCCACTTTTCCAGACCTCTATAATATTTCCTAAATTCATTTCATGCACAGTATCTTATATAATCTTTTGGAATCAAATATTTTTAATATTGCTTATTTTTTTTCCTATCATAAACCCGTTATAGTTTCAAACATAACTCATTCACTCTTACTATTTTGTCTTCTTCAAGGATGTTTTTAAAAACATATCTTTTAGGTTTACATGTCATTTTTACCTTATTGCCAAAAGCTTATAAAATTTTTCCTTATTTTTTCTGAATTACAGTTCTTATAGCACCTTTAAACCATCTTCTTCTCTTGCTAGGGATTAAGTCTGTAAAAGAAGATGAAATGTGGTCCACTACAGTCTAAAAATTAACCTGAAATATTCTGATCATAGGAGAAAGCAAAACAAACACAATTGTAATCCTCATTTGGTCATCAGGAAGCAAAACATTTGAAGAAAGACTGAGCCCTCGAATTGGTCTCCTCTGCATTTCATCCAGGACTTAACAAAACTTGGTACGCTTGTGCTATTGATTCAGATCTATAGTGCCCATGACCTTATTTTCTGAAAATAAGTCATTCAAATGTAGTGTGGCAGACAGTTTTTTTCCTCATAAAAACAAACCCCAAAACAACAAAAACTGAAGAAAGGGTTTGATATCTTCCTCTGAAGAAAGTAAAAAAGTAGGTATTGTTATGTAGAAGTCCAGAGTTTCTTTTTGTTGGTAAGTTTAGAAACAGGAGAGATTTTCAAGGGCATAGCCCATAAGCTCTGATTAAGACATAAGCTATTTGTAAAGGGTGTAAAATCCTTTATTGGAGTCATTGTGAACAATGGAGGCCTGAATCAATTCATTTTTCTAAGTGAAATTGCACTTTTTTAAAAAAAGTATTTGAAAATGAACTCTTCATAGTGTGGCTTAAAAAACAGAAGTATAAATAAGTAAAGCAAGCTTAAACAATTGTAATGCTATCCTCACATTTAAACCAGAAGATTTTAACACATTAACAATCAGCAAGAGATCTTAGGCAGATAAATTACTTCAATAACAAACCCGTTTGTAGTTTCAAATTGCATTTCTTATCAAGTCTTGTTAATTTCCACTCCTAAACTAACTCCTTTTCCTTCAAAGTCACCCTTTTCCCTGTTGTCCTGATTGGAAGTTAATAGTCTTCTTTCTGTCTTGATTCTTCCTTCAGTATTTTTATTCTTCCTTTCAAAATTCTGGGTAGTTTTATCTTAAAAACATGGCTTACATTTATCTTCTTTCCTATGTGGTCTGCCACTGCTCTTTTCTCATTGCAGGGGTGAGTTCTGAGTGTGAATTAATACCTCATCTATCCTCTACCTAAGCAATCCCTCATATTACTGGGAGTCAGGTCTTCTAAAGACTGTTTACCACATAACTACTCTCCTCACTATGCCTTTTTAATCACTTCCTGTCTGGTGCGCCTTATCAAGTACGTATTTTCTTTCTTCTTTGGAGTTTTTCTAAAGCCTCATGCATGCTGTATGTCGGGAACTGTACTAAGCAGGAAAGGAAAAGACACAACCCCTGCAATTTTTGATTTTACAGTCTAGTAGAGAAAGCAGTCACAGAACAGGTAATTACAAGGACATTGCATTTTATAAAGGAAAAGTACAGCAAGTTATGTGAACATTTAAAGGAGGTCTGATTATTTTCAATTCCACTTTATATCTTCCCACTACACTTTTACATAGCATGGGAAACATAGTCTTTGCAATTAGCCTTGCTAAACTACTTAACATTCACTAAAACACACTATTTTAGTAACTGTGTGTTCCTTTCCACCCTTCTGCTATACCAGATCCTTAAAAACGCAAGGAAGACAGCACCCCATGTACAATACTTTCTTCTAAGATTCTTGTGTGTCGTCTGCATACTTCTCTTATACTTATCATATTACATTTAATTTATTTTTTATTTATTTATTTTTTTGTCCTTTTTAGGGCTGCACCTGTGGCATATGGAGGTTCCCAGGCTAGGGGTCTAATCAGAGCTATAGCCACCAGCCTACGCCAGAGCCACAGCAACGCTGGATCCAAGCCGCGTCTGTGACCTACAACACAGCTCATGGCAATGCTGGATCCTTCACCCACTGAGCGAGGCCAGGGATTGAACCTACAACCTCATCATTCCTAGTTGTATTCGTTTACATTGAGCCTTGACGGGAACTCCGTATTACATGTAATTTAGTTATATATGACTACCTCCTCTCCTTGGTTGTTATTATCTTGAGATAGGAACTGTGTTTCACAATCCTTTGTACTGTTCCAGTATCTGCCGTGATGCTTCTCAATTTTTTAACCATTTGAGAAAGTGTAGGTTGGATTTCATTGTTGGTTAGATGTTTTCTCTTCTTTTCTAAATATATTGGCAAGTAATTACTATAACTCTTGCTTTCTGTGGTTCTACCCCAGTGAACCTGGCACATGTCCAAGTGTATCATATTTCTCAGCTACACTGAAATCATCTTGCCAAGCCTGTTTTTGCTTCCATGGCCTTGTTCTTACCTTACACTTCCTGTTTTGTGCTTCTCAAACTGGTGCACATATTCCTGTAATGTTGGAAGTAGAAAGCTCTGTGTAATTATTGGATAAAGTAACAGCATAAACATAGTGTAACATCTGGGAGCATCAATTTATCTCTCATATTTGAAGAGAAATAATTTAACATGTAAATAAGTTTGAATATTTCTAAAACAACTGGTAATATGTCATATGGTATATTACAAAATGTAAATCATTTCCAAGGTGGAATGTGAGACTTCTGGAATATTTTAAACCTGCAGGGAGCCATTGGAGCTAAACTTTGAAAAGTACGAACATACTTTGGTGGCAATGTAAAGAGATGTTTAATGGAATGAATATGGACTTTGAAAATATCCAGGTCTTCATACAATTCAAGATTTATAACTTACTAGCTGTGAGTCCTCCAAAAGTTAATTTCCCTCTCTGAGTATTATTTTTTCACCTATAAAATGATGATAATTACCTCAGCAGATTACTCTTGAGTATTAAATGAGATGATGAATGCAAAGTTCATGATACGTATTAGAGTGTGACTGAGTCTCAGTTGAGTCTCAGTAAGTAACATCAAAGTAACATTTGAAGAATGTTTATCAGAGATAGCTGGTTATCAATAACATTATTATTTCTAAATTAGAACTTTCATAGCCATATGTTTTCTTTGGAAACAATGCTATGAAAATTAGTGAAGGAGAAGCCTGTGTCATAAGGGAATGTGCTATGGAATAGTTAACATTTAAGTATAAATTTAAACTCAGCTTTATTTTAACAAAAAGAACTACCATCTGGTCAGTGTCCAAGGTCTCTTAGAAATGAATCAGAGGTTTCATTTCAATGCTTCAGGGACATAAGTACTTGTAATAGGATAAACCAGAGGCTACTACCAGATGTAGCACTTTTGTCAAATGCTGCAGTGGAAAGGCCAAGGTTCAAGTGGCACAGAACAAAACTCTTCTCATATCAAGAGCTTGTCTCAAGTAAAACCTTTGAGAGCATTTCAGTTCCTTAGGAAAGAGTATTGCAGATCTTTCTACAATTACCATCTGAGCAAATAAGAATGTCATGTGATCAAATTAGTAACAAACTGAATAAAATTAGATGGTTAAAGGTAAATAGATGCTGTCTGCCTTACAATTTCAAACAAAAATTAATAATCAGCATGTTATGTTTAATCCTTCTCCCTTCTCGGGGGGGGGGGGAAGCTGGCTAGGATGCCAAAATAATTTCTACAATATGCATGAAAATGTAATGCTTTCTTAATGTAGAGAATTTTCCATTTTAAGTATTTCCATAAACACTTAAAATAGACACCACAATAGTTTCCTTTTATTGTTTCTTAATTTACTTCTCTGCCTTCTTGTGAAATAGGCATGATTGTGGACAGGCAATTATACATCCATTTGAATCCATTAATTAATCATCCTGTCATTGTTCTTTGTAGAATCTAGAGAAAACATTGTCCTTTCTCTTTGATGGTAGGAATTGTAAGAAAATCACTGTAAACATAGAAGAAATAAAATTGTTCTTTGTTTATTATACACTTTAAGTGGAGAATTCAGTGTGCATAACAGTTACATTCACTGGTGATAGGGAATAAATTGATTTCCCTGCAGTTATTTAACCAACTGAACTGTAATTGCAAGTATAATCTATTAACTGCAACGGCTTAAATTCCTCCTTCTGTCATGTTTTCCACAAGGTATGTGTGTGAAATTGTTTTACTAAACAACTATTTAAAAAAATAATTGGCAAGTACAAGAATTTTCCATTCATTGGGTGCATATTCTGTATAAGATTATTATGAAACTGTAGTTGAGAGAAGAATGCTAATGGGTAGAATATATGGCATTTTTTTTTTAATTCCCAGTGAAAAGAAGTATATTTATTCTTTTCAAGATGAGATGCTTTGGCATATTGTTTGCTATAGAAATTGTACAAATAAATAAACTATGATACATCTAGAAAATAGAATATTATTCAACAGCAAAAAGAAAAGATGTATTAAGCCATGAAAAGACATCAAGGAATCTTATATACATATTGCTAAAGAAAGTAAACTGAAAACACTGTGCACTCTATGATTCCAAGTGTATGGCATTCTGGAAAAGGCAAAACTGTGTCAAGAGTGGAAAGATCAGTGTTTACCAGGGGTTGAAGTGGGGAAAGAAATGAAGGGGTAGAACATAGAGGATTTTAAGGGCAGTGAAAATACTCTTTGTGATAATATAGTAGTGGTTATATGTCATATATTTGCTAAAACTCATGGAATGTACAGCACTAACAGTGAACCATAATGTAAACTGTAGACTTTAGGTAATTATGATGTGCCAGTGTAGGTTCATCAGTTGTAACAAATCTACCACTCTGGTGGGGGTTGTTGATAATCAGGGACCTTATGCATGTGTAGGAGCAGGGTTGTGTGGAAAAATCTCTGTACCTTCCCCTTAGTTTTGCTGTAAACCTGAAACTGCTATAAAAAAGGAAAAATTTTAATAAATTTAAGCCCAAATACATTTAAGTGTTTTTTAAACCAAAAAATTGGTACAAATATATTTCACGGAGCAGCTTTGTGACAATAACCCATGTTTTGTACAACAGCTGCTTAAATAACTTTTCTCTGGAGTTTGAAGAACATACTAGATTTTTTTCATCCAAAGTAACCTTTTTATAAAGTCTAGATATATTTTGGATTTTTCTCATTATTGCTAAATCCTAGGTAATATAGTTATTTTGTTACCAAATTCTGACTCTTTTTTGTAAAATTAAGTTCAAGGTAACAACTGCATTCTTTAGTCATTGGTTTTTTTTTTTTTTTACTTTTCTACCCTTGAAACTATTCACATGGAATGCTATTTAATAAATGCATGTAGCCACATGAGCCTTCAAAAGGATACTGAGCTAATTGTAGTCCCCTTTTTCTAATACTTAGCCCTTATTCACTTTTACAATACACACTGAGAAAATATTTTCCATATTCTCTTTTAAATTCTGTATTTTGAAAAATATTTCAGCAAATATGTAATTTATTCCCCTTTATTGTATTCCACCTGAATATCACTTTATTTTTATTTCATGTTATGGATAAGTAATGACATGATGTGCCATGCTATTATCCTTATTATAGTACTTTGTTATTTTTTGAAACCAAGATATGCCCTTCTATTGCTATACTATAGTTATAATTCTTATTCCTACAAGTCCCTAAGACCAAATAGACCTGTTAATACTAATGTTTAGTTCACTCTATGTATTGATCATACTACTTTATATGGTACATAGACATCTGAAGCCATACCTAATGTCAGGATTCATTTCGTATGGTTTTCTGATAGTTTCTTGTTATCCTGTGTATTGTCATATTTGGTCTTCTTTTCAGGTGATTTGTAACACCTGGATTGCTCAAGTTTAAATTTTTATGGGATATTTACTGCTTTACTATTAATCCTAGTTTAAAAGTTTAGGATTGGGGCTAGATGTTTTTTATTAAACACTTCCTTTGGGTTTTTATGGAATGCACTTTGTCATTTATGAAACATCCATTAATCTAGTAAAATAAATTATGATAAAGAAAAACAATTTTCTTTATGTCTTAATTTGTCTTCTCACAGTTTACATCTTTTTCAAAGGCATGACTTTGATTGAAAGGGTCAGTAAAAGCCATCATTTGTGTTTTTAAGTCTTGCGAATTTTTGGACAGACTTCAAATCTTGTATTTCAGGGTTCCTCTGACCCTGCCACTCATAAAAGAAGCTGTGGTAAATGAATGTATTGAAACATGGCAGGCTTTCTATCGTATCTGGGGACCTAAATTATATGGTTTTTTTTTTTTTTTGTCTTTTTCCAGGGCTGCACCCGCGGCAAATGGAGGTTCCCAGGCTAGGGGTCCAATTGGAGCTGTAGCCACCGGCCTACGCCAGAGCCACAGCAACGCAGAATCCGAGCCGCGTCTGTGACCTACACCACAACTCACAGCAACGTTGGATCCTTAACCCACTGAGCGAGGCCAGGGGTCGAACCCACAACCTCATGGTTCCTAGTCAGATTCGTTAACCACTGATCCACGACAGGAACTCCTACTAAAACTTTTAAGTGCTTATTTTTAATGCATATAGGTTAAGTTTCCTGAAAGGATATCACAAAAGGGTCCTCAGTTATGAACACACAAAAAATATAGTCCAAGTCCTCCTGGAATAGACTTGAGGAATATGAAGAGAGAGATTCTCAAATTAAAGCAGTAAATGTGACATTCTTTTTAAAACCTCAGTCTAGATGTGGAGACTCATGAATTCGTATGAGTTCATAAGTTAAAATCAGGGTTTACTTTTGCTCATTTACTATTGGCTGATGCTAAGGCCAATCTTTCCTGAACTCCCTAGGGTATTTTATGGCTGAGTGTCTCTCTGGCCTGAGGTGTTTGGGTATACATTACACCTTCTACATCCTCTATTTTTGCAACCTTTGTGGTCTTGAAAGCCATGTATCGAAGATAGTAGGTAGAGTCTCAAGGTAGATAGAACATGGATCTATGGATCATTCCTTTTAAGATGGAAGCCCAGGAAAGTTCCCAGATCATTGTATCCTATACAAAAGAGAAATAAAATTGTATTGTTTTAATTAATCTTACGATATTTGAGATGGAAATTTAGGTCATTGGTATGATATCCTTATTTTCTAATGTAAGCAATTATTGCATGCATAAAAATATATAAACTCTCTAAACTTACAAAACTCACTAAAGCTCTGCTTAATTTGCATTTAACAAATTTTGACACATTGCATTTTATTTAATTTAGTTGAATTCAAAGTATTTTGTGATTTTTTTGGTGACATTGTCTTGACCAATGGGTTACTTAGAAGTGTGTGACTTAATTTACAGATATTTATACATTTTTCATATATTTCTCTTTTGTTAATTTCTAGTTTATTTTAGTGGATGCCACAAAAATATTTCTTATGCTTTCTATCTTATGTTTTATTAGTTTTATTTAATGGTTAAATATATTTTGGTGAATATTCCAAGTTCATTTGTAATAAAATGTGTATTTCAATGTTGATTGAGGTATTCCATACATTTCAGTTAGGTCAAATTGACAGTGTCACATTGTTTATATCCTATCTATTTTCTAGTGTCTTTTATATTTATTCCTCAGAGAAGTACATTGAGAAGCTATAATTGTCAATTTGTTTATTTCCCTCAATTAAATAGTCTTTTTTTTTTTTTTTGCTTCATGTATTTAGAAGCTCTATTGTTAGAACCTAAACATTTAGGATTGTTAACCCTTCTTGGTGAATTTTCTTCCAAATGACTATGCATTGCCTCTCTATCCCTGATAATCTTGTTCTGATATGTACTTTATATGATACTAATATAAGCATTCTAGGGTTCTTTTATTAGTGTTTATATTCTCTGTATGTTTTATTTTTTCAGGTTTACACTTATCTCTATATTAAAAATTAATTTCTTGGAATTCCTATTGTGGATCAGTGGGTTAAGAACCTGACTAGTATCTATGATGATGTGGGTTTGATCCCTGGCCTTACTTACTAGGTTAGGGATCCAGCATTGCAGCAAGCTGTGGCAAGGGTCTGGCCTTGCTGTGGCTGTGGCATAGGCTAGCGCAGCTCTGCTTTGACCCCTAGCCTGGGAATTTCCATATGCTGCACTTGCAGCCCTAAAAAGAAAAATAAAAAAAAATGAATTTCCCATAGACAGTGTATGTTTGTGTTCTGATGTTTTTAATCCAGTCTAGCAACCTCTCCCATTTACTTCAAATTTAATATATTTATTACCGTGGATAAATTGAAATTTAACATTTCCTAGTTACTTTTTTGTATTTATTTATTTTTATTATTTTTAATTATTTATTTTTTCCACTGTACAGCATTGGGACCAAGTTACACTTACATGTATACATTTTTTCCCCACCCTTTGTTCTGTTGTGATATAAGTATCTAGACATAGTTCTCAATGCTACTCAGCAGGATCTCATTGTAAATACATTCTAAGTTGCATCCAATAATCCCAAGCTCCCGATCCCTCCTACCCCCACCCTCTCCGGTCGGACAGCCACAAGTCTATTCCCCAAGTCCATGATTTTCTTTTCTGTGGAAATGTTCATTTGCGCTGGATATTAGATTCCAGTTATAAGTGATATCATATGGTATTTGTCTTTCTCTTTCTGACTTACTTCACTCAGTATGAGAGTCTCTAATTCCATCCACGTTGCTGCAAATGGCATTATGTCGTTCTTTTTTATGGCTGAGTAGTATTCCATTTTGTATATATACCACCTCTTACTAATCCAGTCATCTGTTAATGGACATTTGGGTTGTTTCCATGTCCTGGCTATTGTGAATAGTGCTGCAATGAACATGCGGGTGCACGTGTCTCTTTTAAGTAGAGTTTTGTCCATATATATGCCCAAGAGTGGGGTTGCAGGGTCATATGGTAGTTCTATGTATAGATTTCTAAGGTATCTCCAAACTGTTCTCCATAGTGGCTGTACCAGTTTACATTCCCACCAACAGTGCAGGAGGGTTCCCTTTTCTCCACAGCCCCTCCAGCACTTGTTATTTGTGGATTTATGAATGATGGCCATTCTGACAGGTGTGATGTGGTATCTCATGGTAGTTTTGATTTGCATTTCTCTTATAATCAGCGATGTTGAACATTTTTTCATGTGCTTGTTGGCCATCTGTATATCTTCCGTGGAGAACAGTCTATTTAGGACTTTTGCCCATTTTTCCATTGGGTGATTGGCTTTTTTGCTGTTACATTGTATAAGTTGCTTGTATATTCTAGAGATTAAGCCTTTGTCCATTGCACTGTTTGAAACTATTTTCTCCCATTCTGTAAGTTATCTTTTTGTTTCTTTTTGGTTTCCTTTGCTGTGCAAAAGCTTGTCAGTTTGATTAGGTCCCATTGGTTTATTTTTGCTCTTATTTCTGTTGCCTTGGGAGACTGACCTGAGAAAATATTCATGATGTTGATGTCAGAGAATGTTTTGCCTATGTTGTCTTCTAGGCGTTTGATTGTATCTTGTCTTATATTTAAGTCTTTCAGCCATTTTGAGTTTATGTTTGTGCATGGTATGAGGGTGTGTTCTAATTTCATTGATTTGCATGCAGCTGTCCAGGTTTCCCAGCAATGCTTGCTGAATAGACTTTCTTTTTCCCATTTTATGTTCTTGTCTCCCTTGTCAAAGATTAATTGACCATAGGTGTCAGGGTTTATTTCCAGGTTCTCTATTCTGTTCCATTGGTCTGTCTGTCTGTTTTGATACCAGTACCACACTGTTTTGATGACTGTGGCTTTGTAATATTTCTTTAGGTCTGGGAAAGTTACGCCCCTGCTTGGTTTTTGTTTCTCAGGATTGCTTTGGCAATTCCGGGTCTTTTGTGGTTCCATATAAATTTTTGGATTATTTGTTCTAGTTCTGTGAAAAATGTCCTGGGTAATTTTATGGGGATTGCATTGAATCTGTAGATTGCTTTGGGTAGTGTGGCATTTTTTAAAATTGATTTTTCCAATCCATGAACATGGAATGTCTTTCCATTTCTTTATATCTTCTTTGATTTCTTTGATTAATGTTTTATAGTTCTCGGCATATAAGTCCTTTACCTCCTTGGTCGGGTATATTCCCAGGTATTTAATTTTGTGAGGTGCAATTGTAAAAGGTATTATATTTTTGTATTTCTTTTCTAATATTTCATTGCTGGTATACAGAAATGCGACTGACTTCTGAATGTTAATCTTATATCCTGCTACTTTGCTGAATTTATTAATCAGTTCAAGTAGTTTTGGGTTGAGTCCTTAGGGTTTTCTATATATAGTATCATGTCATCTGCATACAGTGACAGTTTTATCTCTTCTCTTCCCATATGGATGCCTCCTATTTCTTTTGTTTGTCTAATTGCTGTGGCTAGGTCTTCCAAAACTATGTTGAAGAGCAATGGTGAGAGTGGGCATCCCTGTCGTGTTCCAGATTTGAGTGAGAAGGCTTTCAGTTTTTCTCCATTGAGTATTATATTAGATGTTGGTTTGTCATAAATGGCTTTTATTACGTTAAGGTGTGTTCCCTCTATACCCAATTTGGTAAGAGTTTTGATCATTAATTGATGTTGGACCTTGTCAAATGTTTTTTCTGCATCTCTTGAGATGATCATGTGGTTTTTGACTTTTCTTTTGTTAATGTGGTGTATGATGTTGATTGATTTGTGTATGCTGAACCATCCTTGTGAACCTGGGATGAACCCTACCTGGTCATTGGGTATGATCTTTTTGATATTTTGTTGGATCTAGTTACTTTTATCATTGTTATCCTTGCCTTGTTTTTTGTTACATTTTAACTTTTATCTGCCCTCTTCGAGTTGTGTTACTTTTTTAATAATTCCATTTTGTCTTAAGTATTGGATTTTTTGTCATTCACCTTTATGTCATTTTACCAGCTGCCATAATGTTTAAAATAAATATTTTACAGTATCACACAGTGTATTTCATATAAACACTTAAACAGTTAAAACCTTAAAACAATATAGTTCTAATGCTTCACTCTCATTTTCTATACTCTTGGCACAGATTTTACTTCACTTTCACATGTGCTATAGTCACTCCCAACACACAAACACACATGTTGTTGTTGCCATATATTTCACTTAAGAACTTGTTATCTTTTAGAGAATGAAAAGAAACAGAACCAAAATATTTCACATTAATGTTTGTATTCATCATTTCTGGAATTCTTCAGCTCTTTGTGTTCATTCACGTTTCTGTCTTCTGTCACATTGCTTCTGCCTGAAGAAATGTCTTTTTATTGTCAGTAGCACCGGTTTTCCATAAAAGTGTTTATTTTTCCATTTGCTTTGAAAGATATTTTCACTGGGTATAGAATTTTAGGTTGAATTTTGTTTTTGTTATTTTTTCTTTTCACTGTTATTCATGCCACTTCATTACCTTTTAACATGTCTAGTTGTATAACAAGGAGTTTGATGTAAATCCTGTATCCCTTCCACTGAATATAGTTTCTTTACTTTTTCTCTAGATATTTTCAAAAATTTCTTATATGTTTAGTTTGATAAATTAAGATGTATGTATGGGTGCATTTTACACACCTAGGGAGTTCTCTGAGCTTCTTAGACTTTTAGAAATTCTTGAATTGTATTTGCAGAATTGTTGGCTCTTGTCTATTTAAATTGTTTTCTGATTATACCCTTACTTCTTTGACTTCAGTTATCTGCAAACCAGACCATTTGATATTGCTGAACCGGTCTTGTCAATTCTCTTGTTTTTTTCTCATTGTTTCTCTTTTGTTTTCAGTATGAGTAAATTCATGTTTTCTCAAATTTTATTGATTTTTTTTAGTTATGCAAAGTTTATAACTGTACTGAGATAATTATCTGTGACATAATGGATTATTTTATTTCCTAGCAATTTTATTTAATTCTTTATTTTTAATATCTCTAGTACAATTTCTCATTGATTTGTGGATGCTGTACACTTTTTCCCATTAGCTCCTCCAAAATATTAACACTGTTATTTAAAGCCGTTAGTACTGCCAACATCTGTATCATCTCTGAGATTTATTTTGCTAATATAATCTAACATATTTTCTCATATATAGTAGAGACTCCTTTTTGTGAAGCAGTAACTGTGATAGAGTTGAGTCAAGCTAATAGATGTTGAGCTGGATTTGTTTTTTGTTTTTTTTTGTTTGTTTGTTTGTTTTATTTTTTGATGTTATTATCTTTATTGTGCAAGACTTTATATTCTTCTAGCAGTGGAATTATGTTACCTTGTGATCAGAATGAGCCCAGGTGAGCCTGAAAGTTTTATTCAGTGTTAACACTTTGCTTTCAATTTTCAGCCATCCTTCCACATCTGCACCTCAGAAGTTCACACTTTCCACACTCTACCTCTCTCTAGCAGCAGGCTAGTTTTATTCATTACATCATACTAGGCTTAACTGGTGAGAGAAAGGCTTCTTTTTGACTCTCGCCCGGACTCAGTCTCAGGGATGTCCTGTGCATCTGAGACTTGGGGATGCAGCTTTCTTGGAATATTCTTGTTCTTTTTCTCATGAAAGTCAAATACCTTCTTGTGTCTTTTGGTGGTCTTGGGAAGGAGTTTCATGTTAATCCTCCAGTGATAGAATGGTTTCTTCTTAGTTTCTGTATGGTATCTATATCAGTCAGGGTTCTACTACATAAAATAAACCAGTAGATATTTTTTCATCTTTTCATACATATCTCCTTAAACCAAACTTTATTTCAAAATAAAAACAATAACAAAGCCATATTTCTACTTATCATAATACAGTTATCCTGTGTGTACAACTATAAACATATGAAGAGAATGAAAAAATGTTGTTTGATAGTCCCTCTGCTCCTTGATATATGAAACTTAAATATAGTGAGTTTAGCTGTTATTGATATATCTTTTGCTGTTTTATGAAGAAGTACAAGAGGGAGGAAAACAAAAATATTTGCTTAAATAATATATTAAAATGTTTATGACAAAGTGAGGAAGAAATACTAGTAATTATATTCCTATTTCTGCAACTAGTTTTATGGTTGTAGAGTGTTTAAACTGCCTTTTTCTACTTCCCATTACATTTTTTCCTTTGCCCTCAGTAAGCTCCCTAGCTTATTGTGATTACTTGCCTGATTGGGATCACCTTCACTTCATTCCTGAAGGGCCTGAGGCATTACCTATGCTGATTGATTTGGGTTGTTGTAGTTTTCCATTGACTGCAATCACAGGACACGGTAGTACTAAGAGATACCCTAAGGGATGTTCCATGTTCCAGACATATTCTTCCTCACCTCAGTTGTGTAGTAGTCTTCCAAATTCCTCTTGTTAATCAGGATTATTCACTCCATTCAGTACAGTAACTCTTTTCTTTGCCATTTTATTCAGTGACAGGAGAGGCTCCAGGTGTACAGGTGGCCATAAGATTCTAGTTTAATGAAATTCATTGCTGTAACTCTTAGTGGAAATATTCTTCCCTTTGAAACTAAGACATCAGACTGTGAGAGTACATGATCACAGGAATTGGAAGTATACATTTTTCTAGTGGATTACTAAAGGGTAATAGTGATTATTCCATGAATCC
Organism: Phacochoerus africanus; assembly: GCF_016906955.1. Classification (NCBI taxonomy): domain Eukaryota; kingdom Metazoa; phylum Chordata; class Mammalia; order Artiodactyla; family Suidae; genus Phacochoerus; species Phacochoerus africanus. The sequence continues at coordinate 213,246,377 of NC_062545.1, forward strand.
TGAACCTGAGAGAATCCTGGAAATGAGAGAAATAGCACCATATTTTGGACATAGATTTAGAAAGTATATAGTCTTCTGGAAGACCTTATCTCATCCATGCAAGATATTTTCAGCTAGCTAGCACTGCATTTGAGTTTTAAAAATGTCATTCCACAATTCTGTCAAGCCACCTGTTTCAGGATGATGGAAAACATGGTAATATCAGTGAATTCCATGGTAATATCAGTGGCCCATTGTTACACTTCACAGCAAGTAGAATAGCAGTGTCTTGCAAGACAGCTATCTCAAGGGAGGCCATCACGAGGAAAGTAGAGTTGAACTCTTCAGATGGTTAGAAGATCAGCATCTGTGTTAAAGAAGTCTCAGAAGAATTTAGTGAGTCAGTATCCTCAGCTTCATGGTTTTTTCCATATGTCCCAATTCCAGGTTTTCAGAGTTCCATCCTTACTAACCAGTATCTTCCTTTAACAAAAGATTCTCTGGGAAATTGGGGATTCATATTATGTTGTAACTTAGTCACCTTCAGGATGAAACTTTGATTAGGTTTTCAGAAATCTTAGCCCTCTGGAGGTAAAGGTTTGTTTCAGAGCACATATAGATACTTTCAGATCATTTATGTAGAACTAGAGATATGAATTTCTAGTACCAAACTCATCCTTTTCACTCTCTGTATTTTATGGTGCAGTTAGGAGTGGCCATTATATTTCCTAGTTTGACTGAAATGTTTTAAGATATCAAAAACATAGTCAAACAGAATCTTACCTTTTACAAATATTTGATTGGAATTATCCAGTAGTGACATTGTGTGTATCTGTTGTCATATTATGTCATAAACTAGCAGTGTCCTCTTTACCATTGGAAATAAGAGTCTTTAATGCCTTTAAATCTAATCAGATTAGAGAACAGGTGCCAGAGAAAAACAGAACCAATATAGAAAGCTAATCCTCAGGTTCCTGTTCCTACTGTCAGTACCAAAATCTATATTAGGATTCTACTAGAAAAGCACAACTAGTAGGAAGTATATGTAAAGAGAGCTATGTGATTGTGTGGACTGTTGAGGAAGTTTAAAAAGCTGAAAGACAAGCCTGTGGACTCTGTGGTCAACAGACACACTTTTTTCTTCTGCAGGAAACCACAGTTTTGCTCTTGAAATTTTTCATCTAATAAGGTGAATTCATTCAATAAACTCAGATTAATGAAGATAATCTCCTGTACTTAAAGTCAACTGTAGATGCCAATCAGATCCACAAAATACCTTCACAGTAACATCTAAATAATTGGATTAGTGTTAGTTTGAATAACTGGGTAGATAGCCTAGCTAAGTTGACGTATAAACTATCACTATATTGACTCAGATGGTTTCCTTTTCCTCACCAAGGAATAGAGAGTTATATTCTATACCCTTCTCCAAACTGCACTGAGAGGGGAGGACAGGAAGTTGCAGATTTTGCTTCACTTTTTCCATTGGCTTAAGACTTGCTCTTTGGAAGAGAAGGATCCAGAAAAAGTGTTGGGATAGGTAAATGTCCTCACATAGATGATTAACACTTTAGAGAGAATTTGATTCACTCTGCCAGCTTTTAAGACCTTTTCCTATGAAAGAAAGTCTTTGGTAAGTGTACAGATTTTGCCTCTGCTCCCCATAAGTCTTTGATCACCTTCTGTCTACCTGAACCAGCAAGTGTGCTCTTTCTGACATCTTGCTCCACACTCCATATTTTTCAAGAGTATCTGATGGAGTCCTACAGACTCCATAAATATTTTTATGAGAGGGCACAAAATTCACTTGTGTCTGAAGTCACCGGATATTCCAGACTCACCTACTAGTACATCCTTAACCTTTCAGTTCAATTCATTATGGTTTTACCTGATTTCTTCTTATCAGCTTCTATGGATGCCTGTGTCTCTTCCTTCTAATCTGCACACAAGTGAGATGTCAGTGTGTCCCTTTTCTCCTTAGAGTATCTTGTCTAGTTTTGGAAATCAGGTTACATGATTGTCTTCTGATCACTGCTCAGTAACAGCTAAAGAAAAGTTATGATTTTGTGGTTTATCTAGCTTTTTATCATTATACAGTTAAAGTAACCTTCATTGAAGCTTTCTCCATCATAAGTGGAAGCAGAAGTATATACATAGTCTCTTATTAAAATTACACATCATGATGTATATAAACGTTATATTCCACTCTTTTCACTCAGTTTGAAATCGTAGATATTTCCTTAATTTTCAAGTCATTTTTGAAAAGAAATAAAAACTTGATATGATTTTAAATCTGTGAGTTCAAGCTTGTTGTAAAGCCCAAATTAGTTGATAAAACGTTTGTCACTTGTTAACATGCAACAACATGAGAAAATTTAGTCTGAAATTAGAACATGGATTAGTTGTCTTTTTAGATCAATACACATACCTCACAGGTTATTAGAAATGTTCAGTCTGATCATTTGTGTGTTATTGATTTTTATACCATATTGGAGTTATAAAAATGTAAAACTGTACTAATCCACATGAAAAAAACCTTTTTTATAAAAAGGCTCTGATCAAGGTTTATGAGTATAAGCTTTATGATATAGATTAAGCTTAGCTGGTATAGATTGACCACATACTTAGATCCTGGCCTTCCTGGACTATGATGGTGACTCTTGATTAAACTCTTTGGAATATATAATCAAAGAGAAATTATTTTATATTTCTAACTTTGGTCAGTAATTTGTTTTGGAGACAGGGTTTATGCACCATTTTGTATTTACAGTTAGTTATGTAAAGTCCTAGTGGGGTTTAACATTTACCTCAGGTCAGGTAACGGGAGACTGCTTAAATTGACAAGCTTAATATAAGAAACATGCACCTTGAGCTGACTTTGGGTTTCATGGTGCTGAGATGCTTCATACATGCATCAATGATAGTTTAAGATAAGGAGGCAAAATGCATCCTAGTGATCCAGGAGAGGAAGATATCCCCTTGAGATCCCCAAACCCCATTTAATGAAAATTTTTCTACTGCTGCCTAATGAATAATGCATACTTTGCCTAATTAAAGCTCTTCTGTGAGGATAAGCCACTTGAGTCCTACGAGTCCTTTTAGCAATCAATAGTTAAAGTAATAGATGTGAAAATAACACACCAATATTAAAAATGTGATGTGTATATTTATATCACTTCCTTTAGTATAAATATATGTGTTAAGTTTTCCCTCTATATATTACTTAGAGGTAAGTTCATCTTACAGACATTAGTTTGAAACTTGACGTTTTAAACTATATCATTACTTTCCTCCCTTATCTGTATACAAGGAACCATCTCATTCTTTGCAGTAAATGAATAGCATTCTATATTAAATAAACATTTAAATTCCTGATTCCTGGAAAAAAATTGTGTGAGAATTGCCATCTCTTTAAAATTCTCAATTTTTCATCATTTGTAAAATCTAATCTTGGAATTAAAAGGGCATGAGCAGCAAACTACCTAATATTAATGATGTGACTAATTTAATCATGGAAATTTAAATAGTTCTATTCAGTCATCTGAATTTAAAGAAAAACATAAAGTAGGTACAGATATTATAGCAAAAATAGTATATTTGGGGATATAAGAAAGATAGTATATAATATTAAGTATAACTAGCAAGGTGATCACTGTCAGGGTTTGAGTGCAGAGCAGAACTTTGTCATTCACCAGCAATAAGTTCCAGGGCATTTCAAAATATGTAATTGTGTAAAACTATAGCATATGATTTATGACTTTATATGATTTGTGACTTTGAAGATTAAATGTGCTTATATTATAATTGAGAAACAAACCAGACTATGATGTGTGTGCTAGGAAGTTGTGTTGAGAAGAAGTTTTGACTCTATTGTTTGAATGAAGGTTTTAAGTAAAAATTAAGTTGTTACAAACTGAGTTTTGTATCCTGTATATATTTTTCTTAAATTATGCAAATTTCTAAGAATATGCTAATACTTGTTTTTTTCTTAAAGATTTAGAATATGGTATTTTATATTCATTATTTTAGAAATAATAGATGCATCAATGTTTTTATATGTACTGTATGTAATACATTTATACCATTATATATTGGCATGATATTGTATGCTAGTATACATTAAACATATATCCTTATATAGAGATATATATATATATACACATGTGCATATAAAGTTAGAAATTTGAATATGATTTAAAATTTCTACATATTTTTTACATCAACAGCTTTTTTTTTTTAATGAATTGATAGTGTGGTAAAATTTATTACTTCTGTGTTTTGGCAAATTGTGTTAAACCGACTGTAGGATGGTCAAATCTAGGAGTCCTGATAGAGGAGGTACAAGAGTTGCAATGGCAACTCATCTCAGGGTTTCTATAGATCAGTCTTATAACTCTCCAGCCTTTATATTTTTGTCAATTTTATTTTTAAAAAATTTTAAATTTTTATTAAAGTATGGTTGATTTACAGTCCTGTGCCAATTTTACTCATGGTTTAAAATGATTTTTGCTGTATTTGTATTTTGATTCTGTGTTACCATCACACAAATTTTTGTTTCTGTTATATTTCTAATATGGTTGTTCATAAGATTTAATAATATTAGATGGATCTTTTTGCCCTGTGTAATTATTTTCCTTAAATATATTTTGTCTAGAAATAAATTTCCCATCATCTTTCTCTCTTTTAGCATCTCTCTGTTGCATCAATGCTCATCAATTATTTCTAAGGTCTCTGCGTTATCTTGGTTTTGCTGTCTCTTGTGTAAGCAGCCTTTACTCAGATGTCTTTAAAAATGTTTTAATATGCAAATAAGGTGCATTAATTTAAATAAATGGGTATGCAAAAAAAGGATTATTTGGAATTACCACACACTAGAGGGTAACATTGTTTACATATTGGATATCTTTTCAGATATTTTATGTGCACATGCTTATTTCTTATATCAAAAGTGAAATAGTTTTACTAATAAATAAAAAATTAATGGTCAGTTATCAGAGTTTGTGTTTATTATTATAGTATTTTAAATTTTATTACATGAATGTTAATGCCAATTTTAGTGATTTCAGTTTTTCAACTGTATCTGTTTTGGCTTTTGTTAATAGATTACCTGTTGCTAAATTTATTTTATGGTTTTGGTTTAAACCTTACATAATTATATATAATTATTTGAATATCTGCCATATCAACTTATTAACTTTTATTTGGGACTTTGGTATCTAAGTTCACTGCTGAGCTTGATCTTTATTTAGTATAGCATTTTTTTCCCCTAGGCTTTTATAATCAGGGGGAATTTTGTAGATTTTTTTTTTTTTCTAAAAATGGGTTGTGGTGATTTCTGTCTTTAAGTTAGATGTGCTAAGATTTAAATAGCTTGGATTTGGGGGATGTTTTGAGAATTGGCCTCCTTGAGAACTTTCCAAGTATGGCCTATATTTGACTCCTGGCATCTCTTCAACAGTATACAAACATATATGACTGAAGCCAGATTTTCTTTGTATATTAAATCACAACAAAATAAAATGATAGATTGAATACAGAAGTAGATATGAAAATCCAGGTTTTATTAATTCAGGTATTAAAGAAATTTAAAAAATATAAAACTATGCAACAATTGTGACTACATTTCTTTTTCTTTTGGAACATATAGCCATTTTTCATTTTAAAAGTGTACCATATTAACATTTAATGAATTATTTGTTATATTTCAAAATAAATTATAGCTCTCTATAGATATAACCCACCTGACCAACAGTCACTAGGAAGCCTCAAAAAATATTTTACATTTTGTGGATCAAATTGTTTAAAGTTATTTCACTAGCTCATTAAACACATCAACTTTTTCTTTTTTTTGTGTTGTAGAGGTGTGTTCTTGTGTTGAAGAATACATATCCCAGGTTGTCTTGGGTTTAGATTTTCAAATCGATGTAGGTTGCAACAAGATAAATTCAAAGGTGATTTGCAAGATAGAAATAGAGCACCATCAGAGCATTCATTTGGTGGCTCCTGTTCTGCTAGCAAGCATAATCAAAGAGCCATTTGGTTTTACTCCTGAGCTGTATCAGAATTGCTTTGTTGTCAAAACTCTAGTTTCATAAGAGCTAAGAGAAAAATGCCAAGGACGAATTTGATGCTGCAAATCTTGGAAGAGGCATAATCCTAGAACCAATACTGCAGAGTTAGATTCTTTGTTTGTTTTGTTCTGTTTTCTTTCAGTGGTTGAACCTGCATCATATTGAGGATCCTGGGCCAAGATTTCCAGTCAGTGCTGCAGTTGGGGCCTACGCCATAGCAACAGCAACACTGGATCCAAGCCACATATGCTACCTACATCATAACTTATGGCAATACCAGATCCGTAATTCAGTGAGTGAGGCCAAGGATCAAACTCGCATCCTCACAGAGAAAACATTGGGTCCTTAACCCAGTGAGCCACAGTGAGAACTTCTTGATTGAATATTTCCCTGAATATGTCAGATCAGCAAATTCCAGGTTGTGTGCTGTGGTTCTGGGAGTCATTCTTAAAAGCTAAGCAAGGTTCCTGGAGTTCCTGTCATGGCTCAGCAGTTAGCAAACCCAACTAATATCCATAAAGAGGCGGGTTCAATCCCTGGCCTTGCTCAGTGGGTTAAGGATCCAGCATTGTAGTGAGCTGTGGGGTAGGTCACAGATGTACCTCGAATCCAGCATTGCTGTGGCTTTGGTGTAGGCTGGCAACTGTAGCTCCAATTAGTCCCCTAGCTGGGAACTTCCATATCCATGGGGAAAACCCTAAAAAGACAGGGAAAAAAAAAAAAGCTAAGCAAGGTTCTGATGCTTTAGTTTTTACAACAATTCTATAATTCTCTGTATCAACTCAACATTCTGTAGTATAGTATGATTTATTATTTTCATGCACATAGCTGGTATAGATTCAGTTGTCTTGAACTAAAACCATTAGATAAATTTACTACTCTTTGAAATAATTTATCTTGCTTTTAAATCTGTCTATGGCATATTTTGAGGAATAAATTTGGCCAGTGTTTGTGTTAATTTATAGCCATCTTTATGCTTTATAACTATTCCTGGTGAATTGTGATGATATGTCTATGTCTAGAAAATAACCCAATATTAGAAAATTTTGAAATCTAGTAAGTATATTACTGTGTGATACTAATTCTGGATATCTGTGAGTAAATCCTACATGGAAAGTGTTGTCCTTTGTCTTGCCTATTTTTTTTTGAGATATATTTTGAAAATTTTCTATTCTGTTGGCCAGTTCAGAAAATTATCACTTGGGGAGTTCTCATTGTAGCTTAGTGGGTTAAAAACCTGACATACCCTCCATGAACATGTGGGTTTGATCCCCGGCCTTATTCAGTGGGTTAAGGATCCAGCGTTGCTGGAAGATGCTGTGTAGGTTGCATATGTTGCCAGGATCTGGCTGTGGCTGTGGCTGTAGCTCTGATTTGACTGCCAGCCTGTTAATTTCCATATGCTGCAGGTGTGGCCATAAAAAGAAAAAAAAAAAGGAAAAAAATTATTTATTGGGATTATTGATCAATTTTAGTTATTTCTTCAGATTTCTTTATTTCTACTTTATTGAATACTTTTGCTTTGATCATGAATTTTTTATCAGACTCATAGTAATGATTAATTCATGACTCTTCAGAAGTACATTTGGAATAAATGTAATAATTCCGTTATTTATACATATAAGTTATATACATATGTATTAATTTTTATTCTCTTGATTAATGACTGAAAACACTGTGTAGGCAACCTGCAGTTATTGTGTGGCTTTCAATTTATTCAAATAAATTATATGTTCTAAATGTTTACATAATAATTTAGTGCCTAAATATTTATGATAGAGCTTTGCTATTATCAGTATTAATCTTTTTTTCTCTTGTTTTGCTATCTTCATTTCTGTCTGTCTACCTGTCTACCTGTATGTGTGTGCACTATATGTATATATATTTAAACAAACATACAATTTTTTAATTTACTGGAGTTCACAACTTAAAAAAAAAGAATTGGGGAGTTCCTGTCTTGGCTCAGCGATAATGAGCCTGACTAGTATTCATTAGGATACAGATTCAATCCCTGGACTTGCTCAGTGGGTTAAGGATCCGACGTTGCTGTGAGCTGTGGCATAGGTCACAGACACAGCCCAGATCTGGTATTGCTGTGGCTTGGTATGCTGGCAGCTGGGGCTCCAATTCAACCCCTAGTCTGGGAATTTTCGTATGCCACAGTGTGGACCTAAAAAGACAAAATAAATAAATAAATAAATAAAAGTAGAATTGTTTTGTTTGTCTAGGTTTACCCACTATAAAAAGTATAGAATAGAAATGATGTCAAATTTATAATAGTTTATCCAGTCTAAATAGTATCACTTTTATAATAGGTTTATCTTCTTATTTATGACCTTTGTTTTGTTGTTTTCTTAGAATCTAGAAAAGCTTACTAATTTTTTTCACATCTTTCAAATTTGAAAAATATTTAACCTGTATTTTCCTGTCAGCACTAAATTGAACACAGTATTTTGAGGCATGTTATTAAAAAATGATTATTTCTATTTGGTCTAGACCTTGCTTAAGAAAACTTGCCAATATTTATATATATAGTTTATATTTAATACAAGGTTTTTCATATTTTATTACTATTCTTTTTTTGTCTTTTTAGGGCCACACCTGTGGCAAATGGAGGTTCCCAGGCTAGGGGTTGAATCAGAGCTGTAGCTGCTGGCCTGTGCCACAGCCATGGTAACACCAGATCTGAGCCAAGTCTGTGACGTACTCCAGAACTCACGGCAATGCCAAATCCTTAACTCACTGAGCGAGGCCAGGGATTGAACCTGTGTCCTCATGGATACTAGTCAGATTCATTTCAGCTGAGCCACAATGGGAGCTCCTATTTTATTACTACTTTAATAGAACATGCTTTTTTTGAAAGATAGTATTATGTTGTGTAATGATGAAACATGCAAAACAGTAATTTCATTTTTTTACCTAACTTTATTGTTGAGAATCACTACTTTCATACCATTATTTTATTTTATTTTGCTACACTTGAGTTCTCACTTTTTTCCTTTTATAAAATATTTTTCCAGCTTTGTTGAGGTATAATTGCCAAGTTATAGTCTCTTCAATGAATGGCATTGGGAAAACTAGATATACACATGTAAAACAGTGAATATGGATGACTGTCTTATGGCATACACAAATATTTACTCAAAATGGAGTAAAAACTTGAATGTATAACCTGAAATTATAAAACTCCTAGAGGAAAACATAGGTGGTAATATACTTGATGTTTTTGTTGGTGATGATGAGTCCTTGGATTTGATGCCAAAAGAAAAGGCAACAAAAACAGAAATCAAGAAGGACTACAGAAAAAAAACAAAACAAAAAAACACTTCTGCACAGCATAGGAAACAATTAGTAAAATGAGAAGGAAATGTACCGAATGGGAGAAGATATTTGCAAAACACGTATCTGGTATGGGGTTAATATTCAAAATATATAAAGAACTCAAAAAATAACTTCAAAACAGAACAGTTTGGCAAAACAAACAAACAGTTTAAAAACAGACAGAAGATCTGAATAGACATTTTTCTAAAGAAGAAATGCAGATGACCAACAGGTACATGAAAAGCTGCTCAAACATCCCTAATCCTCAGAGAAATGCAAATCAAGACCATAATGAGGTATCACTCAACCAGTTAGAATGGCTGTTATCAGAAAAGTTAAGAAATAACAACTGTTGGTAAGGATATTGAGAAGAAGAAACCCGTATGCACTGTTGGTGGGAACGTAAATTGGTGTAGCCATATGGAAAACACTGTGGAAGTTCCTTAAAAAAATGAAAAATAGGACTATTGTATGATCCAGCAATCCCATTTCTGGGTATTTATCTGAAGAAAATGAAAGCACTAACTTGAGTTGATATATAGACTTCATTTTCCTGTGATATTTCTTTTAAAAAATATTGCCAATTTGTTTTCTACCTAATTTACTTATTGGAAAATTAATATTTTTATCAAATTATTTGAACCCATGAATGTAGGATGTTAACTTTTTTGGTTTTGGAGCTTTTTTAGGTAACTTTTCCTTTTTTTTAACACAATGGCCATGTATGTATATATATATGTGTGTGGGTGTGTGTGTATATGTATGTTATATACCACATATGTATAAATATATGTGTGTTTATATGTGTGTATATATTTATATATATATATATGTCTGTGTATATATAGCTATATAAATATAGGTTGTGTGTGTGTATGTATGTGTATATATACTTTTTTTCTTTTTAGGCCTGCAGTGTGGCATATGGAGGTTCCCAGGCTAGGGGTCAAATAGAAGCTGTAGCTTCTGGCCTACACCAGAGCCACAGCAACACAGGATCCAAGCTGTGTCTGCAACCTACACCACAGCTTGTGGTAATGCCAGATCCTTAACCCACTGAACAAGGCCAGGAATCGAACGTGTGTCCTCATGGATGCTATTCAGATTCATTAACCACTGAGTCACGACAGGGACTCCTGGTCAGTGATTTTGCTCACAGATTTTACGCTTCTGCCATTGATGTTCATTTTCATTGATTTGTTCAAAATATTTTTTCAGTAACCAACATTTACAACTAGGAATATTAAAGAAAAAAGAAAAGCAGCAAAATGATCTCATTCCTCATGAAGCTTATATTCTCAATTAGATAAATGTTATACAGTATAAGTAAAATATACAGTATGTAGAAAGTTATCTAACAAAAGGCTTGTGTAATCACACATTTCACATGATGTAGAGTGGTAGTTATAGGCTTAAGGTTAGCAGTGAAAATGACAAATAGTTTCCTGAACATTTTTGATGTTGTACAGAATGGTTTTCATCAGTCAAATTTGGCTTTATGCAGATTGGGTTGTGTGTTAGGAAGGTATCTGCTATTATTTGCTGTTCCATGTTTAATAGAGAGGCTAGGAGACTGGTAGAATCCAAATATGTAGTTGAGGGATTTTATAATCATCTCTAATTTTACTAGGGAGTTCAGACAGTCTTTAGCTTAAATCAGATGCCCAAAGGAATTGCATACCTGTACTGAAAACCTGGAGACTTTCTTGGAGGTTGAGGCTTGGAGTAAAGTATTTGTAGCAGGGGAAACTAGTCCTATTAGTCCCGGCTGTATGTAGCCAGACAACCAGAGAAAGCTGCTGCACTCACTCAGCGGACTGCAGGAAAGGAAGATAAAAACTCTGTGAAGACTGAAGAAGTTAACTATTTTGAAAAGAGTTGTCAGGAAAAGCTTCATTTAGATGGTAAAATTTAAGTAAAAGCTTGATATAGGTGAAAAAGTGAGTCATAGGCTTATATAATGAAGAGAATCCTAAATGACAGACATCAGAGACAAGGGCCTTGAAGGTGTAAGCAGTTCTATGGATTTTGGCATTTACTCAGAGTAAGCAGAGAACAGTGGAAGAATACAATATAAAAGTAATATTCTGAGTAAATTTTTAAAGATCATTATGTTGAGAATATTCTGTTGGGGAGTAAGAGTATGCCGAGTGAGGTCACTTAGGGTATTATTTAAATAATTCTGGTGTGTTATTCAAGTCTTCTGAAAAATAGATGCCAAGGTCAGTTTCCATGTACAACAGACTTATTGAGAGAAGCACCTGTGAGGGAAAATGGAAGGAGCTGAAGGAGCCTGGAGACTAGGAGAGCCAAAAGACTAAGGTGAAGAGCTGACCCTTATGAAAGAGGAGGGGAGGAAGGAAAAAAGGGAAGAAAGAAAGAAGGGCAACAAGGCAGAAAGACTGTTCTTGGATTGCATTGTGCTCTTACAAGTCTGGGCAAGACTGACATAGAATTGTAGAATCATTGTTACTTGTCATGTGAACCCCACATTTCTTAAGAATGTGTCTGCATTAGATCCCTGCTGTGTTCACTTATTGACTGGGAGCAGTCCATGGAAAACATGGCTTCAGTACACATGCAGATTTTGATTTCAGAGTATGGCAGATGGAGCCATTTCAGTCAGCTTCTTGCAAGGGAAATTTGGAGAGGCATATTTTCCTGGGCACCACACCAAGTTAGCAATGATAGTAGCTTGGACCAGGGTACTCCCAGTAGAGATAATAAAGAAGGAGTTTAAATATATCAGGAAGCTAGAACAAACAGTATTTGATGGAGGGAGGGTTATATAATGAGAGAGAAATAAAGTGATCTATAAAGAAAACTAGAGAAAAATATTCTGTAGGAAAATGATAAATCTAATTCTGACATTTGATATCAATTTATTATGTTTCTCCTTTAACAGAGTGTTTTACTTAACACTCTCAAACTTACTCATTTTTATCCCATTTGAAATGTTTTTGTTAGGGACTCTCACCAAACATGCTATATTTTTTTGAATCTTCAGAATATGCATAATATTAATATAGGTTTTTATACATTAAAAATCTGTTAAGTTCTCTTGAGATTTTTAAGATCAGTAGCTATTGAGTTTCTCTAAATTTTCATCTGCTAGAGGCAAAGATTTTATTTTAACTTTGTTTTCTTTGGAACCTGGAAAAGACCATGGAAATGAGACTAGGTAGATGTTTTAGATGTATATTTAATTTAAGATGTTTTAATGGGTCACAACAGTAGAATAATGAATTAAACATTTTTGTAAATAACTCATCAATAAAAATTATATTTTGTATGAAATAAATTTAAATATTCCTTGTAAAATACATATTTGTCAGCATGTACAATACATATTGGTTATTCTCAGATTTGCTAACATTATTCCTGTAGCATTCAATAGTTTGAGAACTGTGAGTCAGTTTGAGAAATGTCTTACTGAATAACTGAGTTTAGGTGTAATATACCCACTGAAATCTAAAGCACAGACTTGCCAACAAACTGAAATGATTTAGTTCATTTCTTTTCTGAGAGCTGTGTTGTGTGTAGCTGGAGTGATCTCACAAATAATGTTTTCTACTTTTATGGCTAAGTAGTGTTCCATTGTATACATGTACCACTTCTTAATCCATTCATCTGTCATTGAATATTTAGGTTGTTTCCATGTCTTGGCTCTTCTGAATAGTGCTGCTATGAACATAGGGGTGCATGTATCTTCTTGAATAGATTTTTTGTTCTGGATATATGCCCAGGAGTGGGATTTCTGGATCATATGGTAGTTCTATATTTATTTTTCTGAGATAACCTCCATGCTGTTTTCCATAGCGGTTGTACCAATTTACATTCCCTTCAACAGTGAAGGAGGTTTTCCCTTTTCTCCACACCATCTCCATCATTTGTTATTTGTCAACTTGTTAATGATGGCCATCTAACCAGTGTGAGGTGGTACCTCAATTTTAGTTTTGATTTGCATTTCTCTAATAGTGGTATTGAGGATTTTTTCATGTACTTAATGCCTAACCATATGTCTTCTTGGGAGAAATGTCTATTTAGTCTACTGTCCATTTTTCAGTTGGGTTGTTTGGTTTTTTGTTGTTGAGTTGGATGAGCTATTTCTATATTTTGGAGGGTAGGCTCTTGTCAGTTGCATCTTTTGCAAAGATCTTCTCCCTTTCTGTGGGTTGTTTTTTCACTTTTTAATGGTTTCCTTTGTTGTGCAAAAGCTTTTGAGTTTATTAGGTCCCATTTGTTCTTTTTTGTTTTTATTGCTTTTATTCTAAGATGTTAATCAAATAGGATGTTCCTTTGATTTATTTAAAAGAGCATTTCATTCTGCCTATGTTTTCTTATAGGAGTTTTATAGTATCTGGCCTTACATTTATGTCTTTAATCTATTTTGAGTTTATTTTTGTGTATATTGTTAGAGAATGTTCTAATTTCATTCTACTACATGTTATTCATAGAGTTTTTCCAGCACTACTTGTTAAAGAGACTTTCTTCCACTGTACATTCTTGCCTACTTTGTCATAGATTGGTCGGCTCTAGGCGCTTGGGTTTATTTCTGGGCTTTCTATCCTGTTCCATTGAACTATATTTCTGTTTTTGTGCCAGTACCATACTCTTTGAGACTGTAGCTTTGTAGTATAGTCTGAGGTCAGGGAGCCTGATGCCTCCATTTCTCTTTTTCTTTTTCAATATTTCTTTGGATATTCAAGGTCTTCTGTTTCCAGACAAATTTTAAAGTACTTTTTCTAATTCTGTGACAAATGTCATTAGTAATTTGATAGGTATTTCATTGAATCTGTACATTTTCTTGGGGAGTATAGTCATTTTGACAACATTGATTCTTCCAATCCAAGAGCATGGTACATCTTTCTGTTTGTATGCTCCTTGATTTGTCCCATCAGTCTTAAAGTTTTCAGAATACAAGTGTTTTGTCATTTTAGGTGTATTTATTCCTAGGCATTTTATTCTTTTTGATCTGTTGATAAATGAGATGGTTTGCCTAACTTCCCTTTCTGATCTTTCATTGTTAGTATATGTAAATGCAGTCAATTTCTGTGTATTCATTTGTATCCTGCAACTTTACCAAATTCATTAATGAGCTCTAACAGTTTTGTGGTAGTGTCTTTAGGATTTTCTAGGTATAGTATCATGCCATCTGCACACAGTGATTGTTTTACTTCTTCTTTGCCAATTTGGATTCCTTTTATTTCTTTTTCTTCTCTAGTTTCTATGGCTAGGACTTCTAAAACTGTATTGATTAACAGTGGACATCCTTCTCCTGTTCCTGATCTTAGCAGAAATGGTTTTAGTTTTTCACCTTTTAGAATAATGTTAGCTGTGGGTTTGTCATATGAGGCTTTTATTATGTTTAGGTAGGTTTCCTCTATGCCCATATTCTGGAGAGTTTTTGTCAGAAGTGAAGTAGGTATTGAATTTTGTCAAAAGCTTTTTATGCATCTATTGAGATGATAGTATGGTTTTTATATTTTAGTTTATTGATATGGTGTATCACACTGATTGATTTGTGGATACTGAAGAATCCTTACATCCCTGGGAAAAAAATCCCACTTGACATAGAGTCTGATCCTTTTAATATATATTTGGATTTTGTTTGCTAGTATTTTGTTAAGGATTTTTGCATCTGTGTTCATCAGTGATATTGGCCTCAACATGGATGCAACTAGAGATTCTCATACTAAGTCAGAAAGAGAAAGACAAATACTATATGATGTTACTTATTTGTGGAATGTAAATATGGCACAAATGATCCTATCTATAAAACAAAAACAGATCATGGGCATGGAGAGCAGTCTTATGGTTGCCAGGGAGAGAGAGAAGGGATTGGGAAGGACAGGGAATTTGGGATTAGCAGATGCAAACTGTTAACATTTAGAATGGATAAGCAGTGGTGTCCTAGTGTACAGCACAGGGAACTATATTCAATCTCTTGGATTAGACATAATGGAAGACAGCATGAAAAAAAAATGTTAGAACATGATGGAAGATAGTATTAAAAAAAGAATATATATATCCAGTCTTATATATGTATGACTGGGTCATTTTGCTGTATAGGAGAAATTTATAGAACATTGTAAATCAACTATACTTTAATAAAAAAAATTTAAAAAGTTTTAAGCCACAAAATAAATAATGTAATATTAGATCATAGCTCAAAACATAAAATAAGTATCTATGAGTCTATACTTCTATAAATAAATGATTAAGTAAATTGAAGAATAGGAAAAATATTGTAGTATTATATTGTATATATATCTCATCTTATTTCTTTGTAGAGATTTTTTTAAAAGAAATTTAGTATATTACTTTTTTCTCCTCATAGTAAATTTCATTATTTAAAAAGTTTTTTTCACTAACTTAGGCTGTCAGAATTCATTAATTTATATATATGTTTTTTATCTGGAAATAATTTAATTAACGTAATAGTCTTTGTGTTCAGCAGTACATTGTAAAAGTATGAAGATAAAACTTGTTGCCATAATTTGGCCTCTGTTTGCTGGTGCCAAATTGAAATGCAGAGACAGAGTTTTGGATAAAGGAGAGAAAAATAGCTTTATTGATTTGCCAGGCAAAGTGGAGCCACAGCAGGCTAATGCCTTAAAGACTGTGCCCCCCCATTAGAAAGAATTGTGAGGAGTTTTATAGTAAAAAGTAGAAAAACAGGTTTTCAGTAGGAATCAGAATTGAGAAAACATGCATTGTTCTTTCTTTGGAGGAATCTTAGTCATCAAAGCTGGAGTCAGGAGATCTCAGTATGATCATGATGGTGGTCTTCTGGGTTCTTGCCTTGAATAAACAGTACTTGGGAATAGGGTATATTGATCGGAGATTAGAACAAACTAGGAAAGTTCCTGAAAAACATCATGGGCTAAGAATCTTTAACCCACAGGCAATTGTGCTCAGGGTGCCTGATCTTTATCTTATTGGTGATTGTGTTTAGGGTGCAGTTAAGCCAGGGAGAAGGAAAAGGAAGGACTCCAAGCTGTCCTTGACTATTCCTCCCTTGTCTTTGCATTTCCTTCCTTCTCTGATCAGAAACTGTCTGAACCTTTCCCTAGGAATTCAGGGAAGGTCATGGTGGCTGAATGAGGCCCATTTCCTAAGAACAAGAAATGGGGAACACAGAAAGGCTTTTGTGCCCAGGAGCCCCACAGGGCTGTGTTCAGTTTCATTTTGCTGTACCCCAAACAGACTTACTAACTTTTTAGTTTTGTGGTTTCACTATAATTTGAAGAGAAATGTAGTTCTCCTCCATATTCCTTTCATGTTACTTCTTTTTTTTAATTAATTAATTAATTTTTTTTAGGGCCACTCCACAGCATGGAAGTTCCCAGGCTACGGGTCAAATCTGAGATGCAGCTGCAGGCCTGCGCCACAGCCACAGCAATGCCAGGTCCAAGCACTGTCTGGGACCTACACCACAACTCACGGCAACACCAGATCCTTGACCCACTAAGTGGGGCCAGGGATTGAACCCTGTCTTCATGGATACTAGTTGGATTCATTACTGCTGAGCCACAGCAGGAATTCCTCATGTTACTTCTTAATAGCATCAAATCATGCATCTGATTGCTAACAAAGCTAATAAATAAAAAAATGGATTGGAACCTTTTTGTAAATTAGATTTTATAAAAGTAGTGGAGTTCAATACATGCAGTCACCCCCTTGATTTGTCTTCTGTAATTTATAAGTGGCTTTTCTTTACATTTTCCCCTGCCTAGAACTTTGAAAACATTCATATAAAAGTTGTACTGTGTTTACTCTAAATACTATCATTTGACAAAGGCAGAGTCACTTGATTTACTACTTAGTGTTAGCAGAAATCTCAGCTGAAGTTTTCCTATTATGACTCTAAAGCATTCTTCAGTGTTTGTACAGTAAACAAAATACTGAATGATGGCCTCATATCTTTTCTTTTATCACTAGGTCAATGAATGCTATTTATACCTTTTCTTATGTATGCATTAACATTAGAAGTTAAAAATTAATTGCATAAGTATTAAATACATCCTGTACAACAATTCTCAGTGGTGACGCTTTTGTCCTTTAAGGGATATTTGATAATGTCAGGAGAAATTTTTTGTTCTCACAATTGGGAGTTGCTATTGGCATCTAGTTGATTGAGGACGGGAATGCTTCTAAGCATCCTACAAAGCACAGGATGGTGCCCTGCAACAAAGAATTGTCCTACTCAAAATGTCAGCTGTATGGAGGATAAGACCCTATTCTAGAAGTACAGTATTCAGCAAGGTAGAATTGTTCATCTCTTACATAAAATTTATAATTTAATCAGAATTATGCTAGTAAGCATTAACTCATACAGTATTCACCCATAATATTGGTCTTTTGTTTAAAATCATAGTTAAAATTTATAATTTGATAGGTTTAAAAAAGACCCAATTATATGGCTTTTTTTCATTTGAGTATGGGACCAATTAACATGTAAAGATGGGGAAGAAATCATCAGTTTTCCTGCTTGCAGATGTTAGGTTGGATGATGTTGCTTAAACATGCATTGGCCCAGTCTTATCTTATTCAGCTTATCTTCTTATATTTTTCCTTTCATTTGTGAGACCATTGCCATTTGTATAAATTCTCTCTGAGGTGCTATAGAAAAATTCTGGGAGAGTCAGAATAATGATAAAAATCATAATTTTTGAGATAAGACTGTAACATTTATGAACGTTTGTCCTAAAGAGAATTAACTTTACCTTTCTGCAAAGTTATGCTTCTTCAAGTGATATTACGTATTCTGTATAGTTTTGCAGGGAATAAAATCACAATACTTACAAAGAGTTAAGAATAAATCAAAATGTGACAAGCCTACCAATACTTGCCATTCTTTTTTTATAGTCTCACCTAAAACTAAGAAGTTCAAAATTAAATAATTTATTTTCTTTCCTCCTTAGTCAAGATGGAAAAAAAATCCTTAAGCACACATATACATATTTTTAGGGAAAAAGACCAATAAACAGTTGGAAGCTGGTGTAAGTTTTAATGTTTTTCATTTTATATTTTTTATTAGAAATTTAACTCATCTAGATGTTAAAGATTAGATGTGTACTCCAGTTCAAGCTTACTGATTGTAATTTTCCAGGGAAGGTCATCAGTTTTTCCACGCCCTTCTGTTTGCAGGATAGGAGCAGAAATAAAATTGATTTAAAGGCAAAAAAAATTGGATGGAAGGGAAAAATTCAGTGAATTAGCAGATTACCAGTTTTTCAGTAGAAGAAAGGCAAATCATGATGTTATAAATAAAAACATCAAATTACATATTTAAATGCACTATGTAATAAGGTAATTTTACTCACTATTTCATAAAAATGGAAAATTATTGTATTTTTTATTGGACATAGGATAACAAAAATACTTAAAACAAAGAGAAAAACTCTAATAGTAAACAGAAAAGATGCAGTTGGTAAGATACATATTTCTTAACTGTATCATTTTACTCAGACAAATAAATAAGTGTTTATTTTACTAATTTTGATTGAAACTCTTATATTTTATAATTAACTGAATGTTTACAAAAGTATTTTAATTTTTATGTGTCAGAAGTTATTTCTATAAAACCATATCCTTTCATCTTATTTGATGTTACTGACTTGTGAACTTGGAAGAGAATCAGTAAAATTTCACTTTTTAGAAAACTTATAAAAAATATGAAAATAGTCTCTTACACTGTTGGATTTTATATAGAATGAAAATTGTGATTGTGAGAACAAAAATGAACTAAATACAGGAGATCTTTAGCTAAACTCTCATGATACCATCTTAATTGTCCAGTTGCGTACATTCAGATAGGAATGAACCTTCAGATAGGAATAAAACGTTTCAAAAGATTGATAATTAGGATTTGAATTTTAATATAATAGCTTTAATTTTATCTTTGCTATTGTTTAGTAATTAGTAAAATCAACTTAAAGTTTGATTTTGTTTTAAATTACCTGTTACTCATAAAATGAAGTGAGACAGAACATAAGGGTACAAGATCTGCTCTTAGAATCCAACTTTATTTTTTCTTTCCTGTTTCACAAGAGAGAGTTCCTAATATTTTCTAGTAATTTTGCACCTAATTTTCCTCATTGACAAAGTGTAACTGTTAATAGGTAAGTTGTAAATACATCTTTTAGGTGTTTTTGATTTGAAATAATAGTCACATTTATGAATTATAAAGTGATAACTTTACTTAGTTGGGATAAGAAAATTACTGCTTTGTGGAAAAGATAAATCTTAATTTAGACAGGAAAATTGAATTACCATAAAAATATAGCATTTTTCTTTCCACTTTTTTTTTTATAAATGTATTTTCTTGCTAAGGAAAAACCGTGCAGCTTTCAAGACATGGTAATGTAGCACTTGGGAACTTAGGGATATGTATGATTTTATTTATAAGGATGATTTTCAGAAAATTATAACAATTAAAATATGAGATTAGAAAATTAACTTTTATTTATGTATGATTATCCTAAAATTGATCATTTATTTGACTTACTGTATTAAATTGAACATCCTCCTAAAATCTAGTCCCCTCAAACTTGACTCTTTTAATATAATAAAATGAATAATTAATTATTCAGATTCTGATGTTTGGATTAGTGTGGAAAATAGCAGCCTTGTCAAATAAATAAATAATTTCAATTTGAATGAGGAGGTGATATATAAGCAAGAGACATAGTCCCTAAATATGTAAGTATTTATTTTCAAAAAAAAAATTCATATACAAAATTCAAATGATAAAGGCTCTGTAGTTTAAATATTTTTCTGATTTTGTAATGCAATAATGTAATTATAATGAAGTAGACAATTTAATTTCTAAATTTTAGTACAAATATTTTGATACCTCAATTGAATCTTATTTTTAAGACACTATCATTAAACAATATAGAATTTCCCTCCAGACTATACGTTTTCTTTCTTCTTCAATGCTAGCTCACTTTTACATTTCATGAGTTTATTTCTGCTAAATTATTTAAGGAAGCATTAGCTTTTTTCTCAATATTTCTCTAAGTCTCAGAAAGTATTAACAATTTTTTAGGGAGTAGTCTCATACTTTTGGTTGATAAATCCAAAAATCATGATTAACCTGTTTCTTTCTTACCTGTTTTTAATGTTGAGGTTTGAAAAGCAAAATACTTATCAGACTACCTTGAAACCAGCAGTGTCCAATATGACATTTTTAGAGTCATTAGGGATGTTTCTTAAGAAACCTTTGCTTAAAAAATGGGCAAGTACCAGAAGAAAATACATTAATGGCATACTTTCATTCTTTTTGCTATCTTAAATGAAAATGGTCTGTCTGGAACTGTAGCAACAATCTTACATCCAGGAGGACAAAGTACAACCATAAAAACCTTGCGGCTAAGATAGAGAAGTAGAAACAGAATGAGTTTTAGTTTCTGATGACGCCAGAGTAAGTTAAATTAAATCAGAAAATGCCTATTTCAGGAATGTTAATTGAGAAAAATAATCCTTTATATATGTTTCTGCCTCTATAGGCCCTTTTCCTGATTCTTGCAGCTAAATAAACACATTCCTTACTGAAACAAATACCTACTCTATAACATATGCTGTTAATTAAAAAAGAACCTTTCCCTTCATCTTTCCAGTGAAGGTTCTACATCGTGTCTAGTGTGTTAGGGTCTTTTTTTTTTCTGTTTATTGATACCTCTAGACATTCTCTTTTCTTCCTGCTTGTAGGTTTGAATTGATCTTCAAATCTTACACCCACTATTTTTACTTATTGGGACAATCTACTCACCTTTACTTGAAGATTTAACCTCCTGGATTACTGTCACATTCTCCAACACTATTCCTGTAGAAGTTTCCCTCTCTGGTATAAAAAAGAATTTTTTTCTGCAGATAATCTAAATAACAGGATTAAATCTTATAAACATGAGGTACATTGAAAAAGCAAGATTTATGTGAGGGGCTCTGAAGACAAGAATTATTTCAAAGACTGAACATCAAAAAGTCAAATATATATTCTGAGTATTCTACTTCTTACAAAAATCCAATAACCATTTCAACCTCATAGAGAGAAAGTCAGATGCTTTTACTAGAGAAAATGAAGAGTCCCCAAGGAGGAGATCTGTATTTTGAAAATAAGTAATGCCCAAATATATAAAATGTATGTCTTCCTTTTTAGTGATACCACAGAGAACTCTACCCAGTATTATGTGTTAATCTATGTGGGAAAAGAATCTGAACAAGAAGGGTTATGTGTATATGTGTGACAGAACCCCTTTCTGTGCAACAGAAATTATCACAGTCTTGGAAATCAACTTTAATAAAACTTTTAAACAAATGAAGGCAGCAGGGTTCAGAGGTTCAACTACAGTTAGAGACATTCTTCGCAAGCAAGAGTCCCTTTCTTTTCTCTTGAATATAGCAAGAAAGCCAGAGACTACTGGGCATATGAAGAAAGTCTGCAGCATGGATGAGATAGATACTGAAATTCACAGAAACATACAAGGAAGAAACATGCACCTTAGGCCAAGAATTACAAATTCTCTCTCCAACTGAGGTTTTGCAGTATACCTCACAGAGTCGAGATTCTCTAATTTATGTATAATTTCAGTATTATGTTCCGAAGGATTACAATACTCATGTATTCTCTAGGAAGCCGTAACTCAAGTTAACGTGTGTGTCATATGTGTGTGCATGCACATGCTTCATTATGCTTAATCATTTTACCATGAACATCATGTTAAGGACACTCAAGAGATAAGATCTCTTCCACTCTAGATAATATCATTGGTCTCTTTACCCAGAAACCCAGTTAGCCAAAGTTATTAGACCAAGTCATTTTTTTTTTTCTTTTCATGGCTGCACATGCAGCATATGGAAGTTCCCAGGCCAGGGGTCATATTGTAGCAATTTGCAGCAATGCTGAATGTATCCTTAACTTGCCAAATGAGGCCAGGGATTGACCCCACATCCTCACAGACAGCATTGGGTCCTTAACCTGCTGAGCCACAACAGAAATTCCATGTCATCTATATTCTTTTCTTTCATGTGTGGGTATCCATATCTGGTAAAGTGAACACATGGACTATAGGACAGCTTTTGAAAATCTGTTCTCCCATCTCCAAATCAGTGAAAATGGGTAAAATTTTTAAAAGACTTATAGTGATATACATTTTTTTAGGATTTGGATCAATTGGAACACTCAAATATTGCTGGTGGGAGTGTAACATGATACAGTATTGTTGAAAAAATTTGATTTTTATTTTATTTTATTTTATGTTTTTATTTTTTGGTCTTTTTAGGGCCTCACCTGCGGCATGTGGATGTTCCCAGGCTAGGGATCTAATTGGAGCTACAGCTGCTGGCCCATGCCACAGCCACAGCAACACCAGATCTGAGCTGTGTCTGTGACCTACACCACAGCTCACAACAAGGTCAGATCCTTAACCCACTGAGCAAGGCCAGGGATTGAACCCGCAACCTCATGGTTCCTAGTTGGATTTGTTTCTGCTGTGCCATGATGGGAACTCCAATTTGATAGTTATTTTCAAAGTCAGTTGTACATCTGGCCTATGATGATGCATTGCACTCTTAGGAGTTTAAATTAGATTTAAAAATAAATAAAAAGAACATATTCACAAGAAAAACTGACAAGGGTTTTCATAGCATTTTTTATTCATACTAGCCATACACTGAAAACCATATCATGAAACAGAATGAGTAAAAAAAAAATGAGATGTTTATAATTAAATACATAGTGAAAATGGATGAAATATGGTGAAAAGGGATAGCATGTAACAAGGTAGTCCTTTAAACACTGTGTTAAGGAAGACAAGAGCAAAGATTAACATTGTATGTTTTCTTGTATGTGAAATCTAAAATAAGTAATCATAGAAATCAGATCAGTTATTGCCTCTGGGTAGGGCGATGGTTGCTGTTGCCTTGGTGGAATTGACCAAAGGGGGCAAAAGAACTTTTCAAGATGGTTGAAGTAATTTACATCTTGTTTTGGCCAGTGGTTACACAATTGTATGCAACTGCTAAAGCTCACTGAGTAAAGAGTTGTTGATTCGTTTTATTTTCTGTTTATTCTTTGATACATCACATTTACAGAAGTATGTTTATTATACATGCATATAATTTATGCATATTGTATATAAATTAAAATATAGAAAAGAAATAAAGATTTATAATTACACCTTCAAAATAATTTAAACAGTACTTTTTTTCTGAAAAAGTAGGAGAAAGGGGGTACAAATAAAGGAAAAAGCATCAAATTGGTATGATATTTTCAACTGTTTATGGATATAAGAAAACAATAACATCATGATTTCTTTATAATTCTGAAGCAAATTATTTTCAGACTAGAATTCTTTTTTTTTTCTTTCTAGGGCCACACCCATGGCATTATGGAATTTCCCAGGCTAGGGGTCGAATTGAAGTTGTAGCTGCCAGCCTACACCACAGTCATAGCAACATTGGATCCCAAGCACATCTGCAACCTTCACCACAACTCACAGCAATGCTGAATGGATCCTTAATCCACTGAGCGAAGCCAGGGATCGAACCTGTGTCCTCATGGATACTAGCCAGGTTTGTTTCTGCTGAGCCACAACAGGAACTCCTCAAACTAGAATTCTATATCCAGTAAATTTTTAAGCAAAATAAGAGCATAATGAAGGCTTTCAGGACTCAAAAAGTTACCTTCTGTTGTACTTTTTATCCAGAAAGGAGAGGAATTTGGTCTCCTTTTCAGGAGAAACATAGAATCATTTGTTTTAAGAAATTGGATTTAGCATTCTTTCCTCGCTAAAATCCAGGTTCACTGGGCTTCTTGCTCCATATCTTATAATAAATTCGTTAGCATTATCTGCATCAAGACACTTGCACTTTCTGATCACTCTTAAGGAAAATATCATTTCCTGTAGATCTGCATGGCATTCCTCTTCTACTCATACAGGTTTTATTCAGTTATTACCTAATCTTAGAGGACTTTTCTAACCATCTTCTATTATACAGATACACCCTATCCTGTTTAATTGGTCTTCACAGGATGCATGTCCGTATGATGTTTAATGTAATTCAAAACTATGCTTTAATTGTATTATATATACATGCATATTTAGGTCATATAAACATATATAACTCATTAAATACATTATTTAGTATTTATTATTTTTATCTATTCACAAGTGTAAGTTCTATGTTAATAGAAATTTTGTCAGTTTTTTCACAATATCTCTAACAAAATTATTTGATGGATAGAATAGTATTTATTGAATTAATAGCTATCTTGTATTTCAGTCATTTTTTTAAAATATCACAGGGTGTGGAGTTCCCATTGCATCTCAGCAGTAACGAACCTGAGTAGTATCCATGAGGATGTGGCGTCGATCCCTGGCTTCACTCAATGGGTTAAGGATCTGGCATTGCTGTGAGTCGTGGTATAGGTCACAAGCGCGGCTCAGATCCTGTCTTGCTGTGGCTGTCCTGTAGGCCAGCAGCTGCAGCTCCATTTCAACCCCTAGTCTGGGAACTTCTCTAGGCCATGGGTGTGGCCCTAAAACGACAAAGAAAAGAAAAATCACAATAAACCACTCTACTTCTCCTTGTGTGAATCAACCTTCCTGTTAATTTTTTGAAAAAAATATGAGAAGAGGAAAGAGAGACATGTTGAGTCTTCGAACTTGTCCTGAATCACTTTGAAACAGTCATATATGGTCAGACAAAATTTCCCAAAGGAAGTACTCTGAAGGCTATGGTGTGTCTATATGCAGATAGCAACTTGCTAATACAAGATATAGTGAAATATACAGAACACTATAAACCAGCTCTAATGAAAAAAAATAAAAATCATTAAAAATAAAGATGGTGAAATGTATGTAATACAACTTTGGATATTTTGCTAGAATGTGATGGTGAAATTGTTGTTTTGGAAAGTGCTGTGTGAGTGTATTAAATCTGTTCTGAGAAATGAAATTAGCTAAACTACTAAGAAGATGTCCAAACAAGTTTTGGTTTCTTCAGGCACTGATGGTCATTTATTCACATTTTCTTTTTACTTGGATGAACATATTTTAATTTCAATTTATATAAAATTGTTATATTTCAGTTTGTTTCTCTGGGGTGTAAAGTCAGGTTCTACCTCCATGTCGTACTGTTACTTATTTTAAAGAGATGAAAAATCTTCTCCCCTTCATTGTTTTCTAATAGCAATTAATAACAATAACAATTAATAAGCAAATAATGTCTTATTACATTTTCATGTTGTGTGTTCATTTTTCATAAAGGATATTTGTGATTGTATTTCTTTCATAATTCCTAAATAATTATGTTTCTGTGATTACATCAATAAATTAATCTGTTCGTATAGGAACCACAGATTACCATGGCATTTTCTGTTGCGTGTGACCCCTCTTTCCATATGTGGCATTATAATACTTTTTTGATGTACACCTTGGAAATGAAACTCTTGATTCAGATCTTTTCCCACTTATAAGTTAACAAGAAATCATTATTGGCAAGCCATCTTACCTGTTATTTATTTTCCTCTTCTGTAAAGTAAGGGTGTTGATTTCAAAAAAGCTCTTGTTTAACATCTTTAGGAACTCTCTTGCTGGAGGATGAGAAGGATTAGGGGCAGAAAATAATCATATAGGCTTTTGGAGGCCTTCAATCTCCCTCTCTCTCCCCTTCTACCCTTCTCCTACCCAGGGCCCACCAAATACCTCTCCAACAAGCATATTTTATTTATTTTCTCTATTGTGTTTGCATATCATGAGTGTGCTTGGTTTGTTTTTCTTACGAAGATAACGTTCCTTAAAAATTTGAAGACTTACAAAATAGTAACACTATTGATCCTTTTTAATCAATAAAGAATTATTTCACACATACCTACAAAATGATTTTTACCTATTAAAGAGTTCCTTATCTACTATATTTTATCTATACTAAGATTAGGTGCATACCCATTGCATAAACTTGCATCATCCTTGCTTCCTAAAAGTTAGTCTAGAATGAAGTTCAAATGGGTATTAAATAAGGGGTTGGCTATTGAATATATTGATGAATGCATAAAAGTATTTCAAAATAACTTCATTATCTAAACTTCCCTCTCTGTATTTCATTAGAGATAATTTAAATTAATCTATATTATCAGTTTAGAGTAGGTAATATTTTCATAGCCATCAACTTTAAACATGTCTCTCAAAGCACTGACACCAACATACTGGAAATGATTATAAATAGTTTTTTAATCATTTAATTATTATGAGTATTAATTAATTATCAAGTATAATTTCCCCAACTCTTTTCTCTTGTATTCATCAATATCTCGTGTCCTTTTATTCTTGAGAACATAATCAAATAATCCCAAGTTTCCTCACTTCTTAAGACTATCAAGATGAGTTACTAAACTGTGTAAGATTTGCTAAGGTTTTCATCATGCACCAGTGTACTCTTAATACTATTATTCAAGAATAAATAATTTTTTTATTAATGCACTGAGAAAATGTATTGGATTAATTTGGTCCTCAACCTTTTTAGGGAGCCTGCCAGACCTGACAGTACTTTACCTTCATGCATTGAGTGCTAAGTGAAGCATGTATATCCCTCACTATAGGGGTTTCAGCTTTATCAGAGCTGCCACAGCAGAGAGGTTCCTATGGATGAATCACTTAGTAGCCATAGGCTTAACTTGTGTAGTAAGTTATACACTGATTATTAGGACAATTCAGAACAAATGATAGCAACTATCTGTAAAAGCTAAATCTATTTCCTTATAAACTGTGTTCAGCTGAAGGTGATAGTACAGAAGTACAGAGATTATTATCCCAAAATATATCACCGTGATGAGAGAGAGGCAAATAAAAATGATTGCTGCAGATCCATGCACTCACCCTGATTCTTTCAAATTTATTGCCTTTTTTTTTTTTTTGCATCCCTCTAACCTATAAACATAAGAATCCTAGGTGTTAGGCTCTATTAACTGTATAAGACGGATAATCAGATATGTAGTTTAACTATTTTTAATGTAAGAGTCTCAGTTTGAGACTATATTTTCCTGGGTTTCGGCCCTTGTAATTGAATAAATGTGACAAAATTAATGAGAGGAACTATACATCTTTATGAACCAGTTGAAAGGGTAGAGATTTAGAACTCTTTTTTTCTCTAAAAGAGATAGTACACTAACAATGAATTTTGATAAATTATTTTGTAACTCATTTGATTCTGCCTCCATCCCCACCTCTTTAACATTCACTCATCCTTCAAATCTTTGCTCAAACTTAGTTTTCTCATTTCAAACTAAATTTCATTACTCAGACAACATCTCCTATATATTTCTTTCAGTTAATACGTTTTTTTTTTTTTTTTTGGAGCAGTCATAGGTTCACTGAAAAATTGAGTAGAAAACACAGAGAGTTCCCATGTACTCCACATCTACATACATCTAAGTCTTCCCACTATCAGCATCCCTGCACCATAGTGGTAGATTTGTTACAGTCAGTGAAATTGCACTGATATACTGTAGTTACTCAAAGTCAATAGTTTGCATAAGGTTTTACTCTTGATGTTGCAATTTCTATGGGTTTGGACAAATGTATAATGACGAATATCTATCCACCCGTGAGGTTTTATACAGATTAATTTCACAGCCCTAAACTTTTTCTGGGCTTTACCTGTTCATCCCTCCCTACCGCCATATTCCTGGCAACCACTTATCTTTTTACTATGTCCATAGTTTTACCTTTTTCAAAATGTCATATGGTGGGAATCATACAGTATGTAGCCTATTCATATTGGCTTCTTTCTCTTAGAAATATACATTTGAAGCCCTTTTAGGTCTATTCGTGGCTTGGTAGATCATTTTTTTTGATAGACATCTTGGTTGCTTCCAAGCTTGGCAGCACTTTAAATATTTCACTCTCTCATTATTTGCATTATTTCAGAAAAGAATTTGGATGTAAATTTTACCTTCGCTCTTATGTTGGTAATTTTTTTTACCCCCTCTGGCTTCAAGATATTTTAATCTTTGAGTTTCTGAAATTTGAATATGTTTGATATACCTAGGTATAGGTTTTTGATGTTTGTTTGTTTTGGCTTTGGATTGCTTGAGCTTATTTGGTATTCTCTGAGCCCTTAGCTTATTATTTATAGTTTAAAAAATGTTTTGTTAATTCTAACATTCCTGTCATACTCTTTCTGATACTTGTTCAGTCTCTTCAAACTGTGTAATTTTTTTTTGCTAAAAAGTAGACATGATATATTGAGTAAATAGGACCTTAGTAATGTGATGTGGACTGAGGAGATGGGAGACTTTCTATACTTCTATGATTAAGTCTCAGGCTTTTGGTTAGTTTATATCCCTTGACTGCAAATTTCACTAGTGCTTCTCAGTTCCCCTCCCCTTTGGGTGAACTGCATGACTAATGGAGGATTTAGTTGGGCATTTCCCCTTACCCCTTATAAAAATCTAGAGCCTATTGAACTTGAGTATTTCCCTTTCCCTAGGTAAGTTAAACTCCAGTAAAACCCTAGCAAGTTAGGCCCTGGTATATTAGTTTCTCCTGAGGATAGGTATTATAAAAAAGTATTGAATATTCTAATATGTTTCAAAAATGGTTACCTCTCACCCTCGCCTTCACTATGAGAAACAAGAGAGAACTTTTCCTCTGATATTTACTATGAGAACTTGATAGAACTTCTGGAAGTAAAACTCAGAAAAGTATGGGTGCCGCCTGATGACTGAGTCCCCTTGGAGTTTTACCCCTCAGCCTTGTCCATACTGAGCCTCTATCAGTTTGTTAAGTACAATTCAAGTTTTCCTATAGAATTTTGGGATTCTGCTGGGGTGAGTTGTGATTTCTTAAATCCAACTATCTGCTCTCAAATATTAGAGGCAGCAGTTTTCCTTTTTTATCTCACTTTCATGACATCTCTGAAAAGAGCTGTTGATTATTTTTTTAGCTTTATTGGATTATTAATGACATATAGCATTGTGTAATTATAAAGCATACAACATGATTTGATACACTTATATGTTGCTAAATGATTTCTTCAATATGGTTAATACCTCCATCATCTCACATAATTACTTCTTTAATTTATGATGGGAACATTTCAGATTTACTCTCAGCAATTTTCATGTATATAATACAATATTAACTCTAGTAACCACCTTGTATATTCAATCCCCAGAGTTTATTCAATTTATACCTGGAAGTTTGGGTCTAGCATCTCCCCATTCCCCCAAATTCCAGCCTCTGGTAACCACCATTCTACTCCCTATTTCTAAGAGTTTGGCCTTTTTAGATTTCAACATAAGTGAGGTCATATAGTTATTTGCCTTTCTTTCTCTGACTTATTTCACTTGACATAAGGGTCCGTCCAAGTTGTTGCAAGTGACAGAATTTCCTTTTTTTTTATAGCTTTTTTTGGGGGCTGAATATATATACACACATATGTACACACACCACACACACACTCCATTTTTCTTTCCTTTTTTTTTTTTTTTTTTTTTTTTGCCTTCATCCATGGCATGCAGAAGTTCCTGGGCCAGGGAATCAAACCTGAGCCACAGTAGTAACAATGCTGAATTCTTAACTGCTAGACCACTGGGGAACTTAGCCACCTACATACTACTTTTCTTTATTTATCCACTGATGGAACTTCATATGATTCCATGTCTTGGTTATAGTGAATTATACTGCAGTGAACATGGAATGCAGGTATCTCCTTCAAGAGAATGATTTCCTTTGGATATATACTCAGAAATGGGATTCATGGATGGCAGTTCTGTTTTTAAATTTTTGAGGAAACTCTGCATTGTTTCCCACAGTTACTATATCAATATACATACCTACCAACAGTGTATATGGTATCTCATTTCTCCGTATCCTGACCAGCACTTACTATCTATTGTCTTTTTATATTAGCCATTCTAACAGGTATGAAATGGTAAACCGTTTTGGTCTTGATTTGCAGTTTCCAGATAATTAGTGATATTGGGAACTTTTTTTTCATGTACTTGGTCATTCATATGTGTCCTTTGGAAAAATATTTATTTAAGTCCTTTGCCCATATTTTAATTGGATTATTTGGAGTTTTTTACTGTTGAGTTGTAATAGTTCCGTGTATGTACTGCATACTAATGCCTTATGAAAGTATGATTTGCAGGTATTTTCTTCTATTTTGTAGGTAGCCTTTCCATTTTGTTGAGTTCCTTATGTATTCCTTATCTGGGTTTTGTTTTGGGTTAATGTTAGCCTTATGAATTGAGTTTGGGAGTGTTTCCTTCTCTTTAATTTTTTGGAGGAGTTTGAGAAGAGCTGGTTTCCTTTCTTCTGTAACTAATAGAATTCATCAGTGAAAGCATGTAGACCTGGGATTTTCTTTTTTGGGGAGGTTTTTGATTACTGATTCATTCTTCATACACTCTATTGGTTTATTCAGGTTTCTATTTCTTCATGATTCAATCTTGGAATAATGCATGCCTCTTGAAATGTATCTGCTTCTTTAATTTGTTAGTGTACAGTTGTTCATAATAGCCTTTTAGGATCTTTTGTATTTCTAGGATGTCAGTTGTAATGTCTCCTCCTACATTTCTTTGATTTTCTTTCCTGTTTTTGTTTGTTTGTTAGTTTAGCATGGTTTATTCATTTTATTTTTTCAGCGAAACTAGTTATTAGTTTCATTGTTCATTTCAATTGATTTTGTTTTCCATTTTAATTATTTATATGATAATCTTTGCATGTTTTTCCTTATGCTAATTTTGGACTTGTTTATTTTTTTAATATAATTCCTTGAGGTATGAAGTTGGTTATTTAATTGAAATCCTTTTTTCTTAATATAGCCATTTATCACTGTAAACTTTCTCTTAGAACTGCTTTTGCTGCATCCCATAAATTTTGGTTGGCTCTATTTTCATATTTGTCAGAATTTTTTTTTAATTTTAATCTGTTTATTCATAAGTGTATTTTCAGTTTTTGTCCCATAATTGCATTCTAGTGTCATACCACTGTGGTCAGAAACATACTTCAGCTCTATTCAGATGTTACTGGTGTCTTTATAAAAAGAAATTAGTGCATAAAAATAAAGACATCAGGGGTGGAAACTCAAAAAGAAATAAAAGGAAAAAGCAAGAGACAACCCAAGGAGAGAGTTTTCAGGAAAAACCAAACTTGCCGACACCTTGCTCTCAGATGTCTATTGCCCTGAATGGTGTGAAAACACATTTCAGTAGTTTATTTATTTTTCAATTTAATTTTTATTTTATATTGGAGTATGTTTGATTTACAATGTGGTGTTAGTTTCAGGTATACAGCAAAGTAATTCAGTTATAAATATTCTTATATATATTCTTTTTCAGGTTATTTTTCCTTATGGGTTATTACAAAATATTGAGTAGAGTTCCTGGTGCTATACAGTAGGTAATTGTTGATTATCTTTTTTACATATAGTAGTGGGTGTATGTTAATCCCAAACTCCCCCAATTTATCCTTCCCCCCACCTTTCCTTTTTGATAGCCTTCAGGTTGTTTTCAGGGTCTGTGAGTCTGTTTCTGTCCTGTAAGTAGGTACATCATATTTTTTTTTAGATTCCACATATAAATGATATCATATGATATTTGTCTTTCTTTGTCTGACTTACTTCACTTAGTATGATCATTTCTAGCTCCATCCACGTTACTGCAAATGAAATTATTTTATTCTTTTTATGGCTAAGTCAATATTCCTTTGTATATGTGTACTTCATCTTCTTTATCCATTACTCTGTTAATGGACATTTAGTTTGCTTACATGTCTTGACTCTTGTAATTAGCACTGTGGTGAACATTGGTATGCATATATCTTTTCAAATTATAGTTTTCTCCAGATTTATGCCCAGGAGTAAGATTGCTGGAGCATATGTTAGTTCTATTTTCAGTCTTTTAAGGAACCTGAATACTGTTTTCCACAAACATTATGGGGGGTTTTCATTTTCTCTACACCATCCCTGGCATTTGCTATTTGTAGATGTTTTAATGATGGCCATACTAACCATTTCGAAGTGATACCTCATTGGAGTTTTGATTTGCATTTGTCTAATAATTAGTGATGCTGAACATTATTTCATGTGCCTTTTGGCCATCTGTATCTCCTCTTTAGAGAAATGTCTATTTAGATCTTGGTCATTTTTTGATTAGGATGTTTGTTTTTTTGATATTGAGTTACAAGGACTTTGTGTATATTTTGGAAACTAATTCATTGTCAGTTGCTTTATTTGCAGATATTTTCTCCCACTCTGTGGGTTATCTTTTATTTTGTCTTTTTTGTTTTGTTATAAGCTGTGCAAAAGCTTTTATGTTTAATTAGGTCACATGTGTTTATTTTTGTTGTTATTTCCATTTCTCTAGGAGGGGAATCCAAAATGATATTGCTAAGATGTATGTCAAAGATGTTCTTCCTCTGTTTTCCTCTAAAAGTTTTAGAGTATATAGTTTTAACATTTAGGTTTTTAATATATTTTGAGTTTATTTTTGTGTGGTTTTAGGGAATATTATAATTTCATTTGTTTACATGTAGCAGTCCAGTTTTCACTTCACCAGTTATTGAAGAGACTGTCTTCTATTGTATAGTCTTATCTCCTTTGTCATAGATTAATTGATTATCAGTGTATGGGCTTATTTGTGGAGTTTCTATCCTTTTCGTTTGATCTGTATTTCTGTTTTTATGCCAGTACCATAATGTTTTGATTACTATATCTTTGTAGTATAGTCTGAAGTTAGGTAGCATGATTCCTCTAGCCTTGCTTTTATTTCAGATTACTTTGGCTATTAGGAGTCTTTTGTGTTTCTCTACAAATTTAGAAAATGTATTATTCTAGTTCTGTGAAAAATGCCACTGATAATTTGATAGGGGTTGCACTGAATCTGGATTTTGCTTTGGGAAGTATAGTCATTTTGACAGTATTGATTCTCTCAATCCAAGAGTATGATATATCTTTCCACTTGTTTGTGTTATGTTTGATTTATTTCATTAGCATTTTGTAGTTTTAAGAATACAGGTCATTTGCCTCCTTGGTTAGAAATATTCCTAGGTATCTTATTCTTTTTGATGTGATGGTAAATGAGATTGTTTCCTTAATTTCTCTTTCTGATCCTTTGTTGTTAGTGTATGCAAATGCAAGAAATTTCTGTTTATTAACTTTGTACTCTGAAACTATACCTAATTCATTGATGAGCTATAGTAGTTTAACTAATAGCATCTTTAAGATTTTCAGTGTATAATATCATGTCATCTGCAAACAGTGACAGTTTTACTTCGTTTCCAATTTATATTCCTTTTATTTCTTTTTCTTCTCTGATTGTTTGGCTAGGACTTCCAAAACTATGTTGAATAAAAGTGGTAGAGAGGATATCCTTGTCTTATCCTTGATCTTAGAGGAAATGCTCTCAGCTTTTCACTATTGAGAATGATGTGAGCTGTGGGTTTGTCATATATGGCCTTTATTATGTTGATGTAGATTCACTCTAGGTCTCCTTTCTGGAGTGTTTTTATCATAAATGGGTGTTGAATTTTGTCAGAAGCATGTTCTGAATCTATCGAGATGATCATATGATTTTTACTCTTCACTAGGTTAATGTGGCCTAGCACACTGATTGATTTGCATATATTGTAAAGTCCTTGCATCCCTGGGATAAATCCCACTTGACCATGGTGTTTGATTCTTTTAATATGCTGTGAGATTGTTTGCTAGTTTTTTTTTTTTTGAGGTTTTTGAGGATTTTTTTATCAGTGTTCTTCAGTGATACTGTCCTGTAATTTTCTTTTTGTCTATGGTATCTTTGGTTATGGTAACAGGGTGATGATTGCATAATAGTACATGTTTGGGAGTGTTCCTTCCTCTGAAATTACTTGGAAGAGTTTCAGAAGGCTGGATGTTAAGTCTTCTCTAAATGTTTGATAGAATTTACCTGCAAAGCCATCCTATCCTTGACTTTTGTTTGTTGAAAGTTTTTAAATAAGTTTTAATTGCATTACTTGTGATCGGTCTATTTATATTTTCTTTTTCTTCCCAATTCAGGCTTGGAAGATTATACCTTTCTAAGAATTTGTCCATTTATTCTACATTTTCCATTTTATTGGCCTAGAGTTGCTTGTAGTAGTCTCTTATGATCCTTTACATTTCTGTGGTGACTGTTGTGACTTTTTCATTTCTTTTATTTCTTTGAGTTAGCTCCCTTTTTGTTGATGATTCTGACTAAATGTTTATCAGTTTGTTATTCCTTTCAAATAACTAGTTTTTAGTTTCATTGATCTTTTCTATTTTTTTCTTTGTCTTTATTTCATTTATTTCTACTCTGATTCTTTATGATGTTTGCTGCTTTCAGATGGAATGGTCTGTAAATATCAATTAAGCCCATCTGGTCTAATTACTCAGTTAAGGCTAGCAATCCTTACTGATTTTCTGTCTGGATGATCTGTCCATTGATGTAAGTGCAGTGTCAAATCCCCTACTATTACTGTGTTACTATCAATTTCTCTTTTATCACTGTTAGATCTGTTGGGTGTATATATATTGAGAATTTTTACATAATCCTCTTGGATTGATCCCTTGATCATTTTGTAGTGTTGTTCTTTTTGTCTTGTAACATTCATTATCTTAAAGTATGAGTATTGCTATTCCAGCTCTTTTGATTTCTATATGCATGAAATGCTTTATTCTACCACCTCACTATCAGTCTATATGTGTTCACAGATTTGAAGCAGCTCTCTTGTAGATACCATATATGAGTCTTGTTTTTTTTCTTCATTTTTAAATTTTAATTTTTTAACTCAATGGATTATATTATATTTATAGTTGTACAACAATCACCACAACCCAGTTTTATAGCATTTCCATCCCAAGCCCCAGCCCATTCCCCCAAACCCCATACTGCCTCCTTTGGAAACCATAAGTTTTTCAAAGTCTGAGTGAATATCTGTTCTGCAATGAAGTTCACTGTGTTCTTTTTTTAGATTCCACATGTAAGTGATAGTATATGATGTTGGTGTCTCAATGTCTGACTGACTTCACTTAGCATGATCATTTTGAGGTCCATTCAAATGCTGTTATTTCTTTCCTTTGGCTGAGTAATATTCCATTGAGTCTATATACCACATCTTCTTTATCTACTCCTCTGCCGATGGACATTTAGATTGTTCCCATGTCTTGGCTATTGTAAATAGTGCTGCAATGAACATTGGAGTACATGTATCTTTTCGAGTCATGGTCTTCTCTGAATAGATGCCCAGGAGTAGGACTGCTAGATCAAATGGTAATTTTATTTCTAGTTTTCTGAGGAATCTCCATACTGTTTTCCACAGTGGTTGCACCAATTTACATTCCCCTCACAGTGTAATAGCGTTCCTTTTTAGCCACACCAGCTCCAGAATTTACTGTTTGTAGACTTTTGATGACAGCCATTCAGTCCAGTGTAAGGTGGTACCTCATAGTAGTTTTGATTTGCATTTCTATAATAATTAATGATGTTAAACATCTTTTTATATGTTTTTTGGCCATTGTATGTCTTCATTGGAGAAATGTCTGTTTGGATCTTCCGCACATTTTTTGATGGGGTTCCCTCTGTTATTTTAGTATTGAGCTACAAGACGTGTTTGTGAATTTTGGAGATTAATCCCTTGTCAGTCAATATTTGCTTCATTTGCTAATATTTTCTCCCAATTTGTGGGTTGTCTTTTCATTTTGTTAGGGTTTCCATTGCTGTGCAGAAACTTTTAAGTTTAATTAGGTCCTAATTATTTATTTTTGTTTTTATCATCATTATTCTAGGAGGTAGATCTGAGAAGATATTGCTATGGTTTATGTTGGAGAGTGTTTTGCCTATGTTTTTCCTCTAAGAGTTTTATAGTATCCAGTCTTATATCTAGGTCTTTAATCCACTTCGAGTTTATCTTGGGGTATGGTGCTAGGAATTGTTCTAATTTCACTCTTTTTCAGGTTTTCAGAGCAGCACTTATTGAAGGGACTGTCTTGTCTCTCATTATATTTTCTTGCCTCCCTAGTCACAGATTAGTTGACTGTAGGTGCATGGGCTTAATTCTGGGCTTTCTCTCCTCTTCCACTGATCTGTATTTCTGTCTTTGTGCCAGTACCATGTGGTTTTGATGACTGTTGCTTTGTAGTATAGTCTGAAGCCAGGGAGGCTGATTTCTCTAGCTCCATTTTTCTTTTTCAGGATGTCTTTGGCTATTCTGGGTCTTTTGTGCTTCCAAACAAACTTTAAAATATTTTGTTTTTGTTTAGTGAAAAATGTCCTTGGTAATTTGATAGGGATTGCACTGAATCTGTAGATTGCCTTGGGTAGTATAGTCATTTTGATAATATTGACTCTTCTCATCCAAGAACATAGTATGTCTTTCCATCTGTTTGTGTCATCTTTGATTTCTTTCATCAGTGTCTTATAGTTTTCAGAGTACAGGTCTTTTGTCTCTTTAGGTAGGTTTATTCCTAAGTATTTTATTCTTTTCGATGTGATGGTAAATGGGATTGCTTCCCAACTTTCTCTTTCTGATCTTTGGTTGTTAGTATATAGAAATTCAGTCGATTTCTGTACATTGATTTTATATCCTATGACTTTGCCAAAGTCATTGATGAGCTCTAACAGTTTTCTGGCAGAGTCTAGGATTTTCTAGGTATAGTGTCATATCATCTGTGAATAGTGATAGATTTACTTCTTCCTTTCCAATTTGGATTCCTTTTCTTTCTTTTTCTTCTCTGATTGCTGTGGCTAGGACTTCCAAAACTGTGTTGAATAGTAGTGGGGTGAGCAGACATCCTTGTCTTATTCCTGATCTCAGAGGTAGTTCTAAAGGTTTTCATCATTGAGAATGATGTTAGCTCTGGGTTTGTCATTTATGGCCTTTATTATGTTGAGGTAGATTCCCTCTATGCCTACTTTCTGGAGGGGTTTTATCAGAAATGGATGTTGGATTTTTGTTAAAAGCTTTTTCTGTATCTACTGAAAGAATCATAAGGTTTTTATTCTTCAGTTTGTTAATGTGGTGTATCACACTAATTGATTTGTGGATATTGAAGAATCCTTGCATCCCTAGGATAAATCCCACTTGATCATGGTGTACAATCCTTTTAATGTATTGTTGGATTTGGTTTGCTAGTATTTTGTTGAGGATTTTTGCATTGATGTTCATCAGTGAAATTGGCCTGTAATTTTCTTTTTTTTTTGTGATATCTTTGACTGATTTTGGTGTCAGGGTTTATGGTGGCCTTATAGAATGAGTTTGGGAGTATTTCTTCCTCTGCAATTTTTTGAAATAGTTTCAGAAGGATAGGTGTTAAGTCTTTTCTAAATGTTTGATAGAATTCGCCTGTGAAGCCATCTGGTCCTGGAAATTTGTTTGTTGGAAGTTTTTTAATCACAGTTTCAATTTCAGTTCTTGTGATTGGTCCATTCATCTTTTCTATTTCATCTTGGTTTAGTCTTGGAAAATTGTACTTTTCTAAGAATTTGTCCATTTCTTCTAGGTTGTCAATTTTATTGGCATATGGTTGCATATAGTAGTCTCTTATGATCCTTTGTATTTCTGTGATATCCATTGTTGCTTCTCCTTTTTCATTTCTGATTTTATTGATTTGAGTCCTCTCTTTTTTGCTTGATAAGTCTGGCTAAGGGTTTATCAATTTTGTTGATCTTTTCAAAGAACCAGCTTTTTGTTTCATTGATCTTTTATATGGTTTTCTTTGTCTTTATTTCATTTATTTCTGTTCTGATCTTTATGCTTTCTTTCCCTCTGCTAACTTTAGGTCTTGTATATTCTTCTCTCTCTAGCTGCTTTAGATGTAAAGCTGGCTTGTTTATTTGTGCTTTTTCTTGATTCCTGAGGTAGGCTCATACTGCTATAAACTTTCCTCTTAGAACTGCTTTTGCTGCATCCCATAAGTCAGGAGTGTCTTGTCTTTGTTGTCATTTGCCTCTAGGTTTTTTTTTCTAATGTTCCCTTTGATTTCTTCAGTGATCCATTGGTTGTTTAGTAGCATGCTGTTTAGTTTCCATGTGGTTGTGTTTTTTTGGCAGTTTTTTTCTTGTTAATTTCCGATCACACAGTGTTGTGGTTGAAGATGCTTTATATGATTTCAATTTCCTTAAAGTTACTGAGGCTTGATTTGTGGCCCAGAATGTAATCCATCTTAGAGAATGTTCGGTTTGCACTTGAGAAGAATATGTCTTCTGCTGCTTTTGGGTGGAAGGTTCTATAAATATCTATTAGGTCCATCTGGTCTAATGCTTCATTTAGGGCTTGTGTTTCTTTGTTTACTTTCTCTCTGTATGATCTACCCTTTGCTAAGTGGGGTGCTAAAGTCCACCATTATTGTGTTATTGTCAGTTTCTCCTTTTAAAGTTGTTAGCAGTTGCCTTACATATTGAGGTGATCCTATGTTGGGTGCATATATATTTATAGTGATTATGTCTTCTTCATGGACTGATGCTTTGAACATTATGTAATATCCTTATTTATCTCTTATAACATTCTTTACTTTAAGGTCTATTTTGTCAGATATGAGTATTGCTAATCCACCTTTTTTTTTTTAATTTCCATTTGCATGGGGTATTTTCTTCCATCCTCTCACTTTCAATTTGTATGTGTCCCTAGACATCAAGTGGGTCTTTTGAAGACAGCGTATATATGGGTTTTGTTTTTGTTTCCATTCAGGCAGTCTATGTCTTTTGGTTGGGGCATTTAGTTCATTTACCTTTAAAGTAATTATTTAAGGTATGTTCTTATTGCCATTTTATTAACTATTTTGGATTTGTTTCTGTTGCTCTTTTTTCTTTCCTTCTTCTCTTGTGGTTTGTTGACTATATTTAAGGTGATATTTGAATTGCTTTTTCTTATTTGTATGTGAATCTTTTGTAGAGTTTTGGTTTATAGTTGCCCTGAAGTTTTGAAATAGGAGAAGTCTATATATGTATATATACACACACACACATACACACACATATATAAGATTGTTTTAAGTTGTTGGTCTCTAAATTGTAAGTGCATTTATACTCTCCTCTTCTCATGATTTCTGAGTTTGGTAGCATATTTGTGTGTGGATGATTTCCTACCTTTACTGTATATTGCCTTTACTGGTGAGCCTTGTCATGTATAGTATTTTTGTTTCTAATTGTGGCCTTTTCTTTTCTGCCTCAAGAAGTTCCCTTAGTATTTGTTGTAAAGCTGCCTTAGTGGTGCTGAATTCTCTTAACTTTTGATTTCTCCTTCAAATCTGAATGAAAGCCTTTCTGGGTAGAGTAATCTTGGTTGCATGTTTTTTCCTTTCATCACATTAAGTATATCATGCCATTCCCATGCAGCCTGCAGAGTTTCTGCTGAAAATTTTTCCAGTAACCTTACTGGGGTTTCCTTGTATGCTATTGATTTCTTTTCCCTAGCTGCTTTCAGTATTTTCTCTTTGTCTTTAATTTTGGTCAGTTTGAATAATATGTGTCTCAGAGTCCTCCTCCTTGGGTTTATTTTATATGGTACTGTGCTTCCTGGATTTGAGTGAATGGTTCCTTTCCCATGTTAGGGAAGTTTTCAGCTATTATCTCTTCAAATATTTTCCTGGTCCTTTCTCTTCTCTGAGGCACCCCATAATAGGGATGTTGGTGCATTTAACGTCCCAGAGTTCTTGTAGACCATCTTCATTTGTTTTCAATCTTTTTTCTCTTTTCTTTTCCACATCAGTGATTTCCATTAGTCTGTCCTCTATCTCACTTATTCATTCTTCTGCCTCCTGTATTCTGTTGTTGGTTGCTTCTAATGAATTTTTTATTTCAGTTATTGTATTTTGCATCCCTGCTTGCTTAAGCTTTAAATCTTGTATTTCTTTATCAGTGTGTCCTGTAATTTATCAGTCTTTGCCTCCAGTTTATTTCCAATATCTTGAATCATCTTCACTGTCTCTTTTTCATGGAGGCTGATAATCTCCAGATCAGTTAGCTATATTTCTGGGTTTTTTCCCTTGCTCTCTTATCTGAGTTATAGTTCTTTGCCTTTTCATTTTGTATAGATTTTTGGTGTAGTCTCCTTTTTGCAGACAGTAGTGTTGTAGCCTCTTTTGCCACTCATGTCTGCACCCCTTGTGGCTGAAGTTTGCTCAGGGGCTTGCTGTAGGCTTCCAGATGGAGTAGGGAGTGGGGGTCTGGTGCCTTCCTATGGTTATGTAAAACTGATTTTTATCCCTCTGTTGGGTGGCGCTTTGTCTCTGGGTGAGATTAGATGCTGCTGTGTGCCTAGGGGAGTCTTTAGGCAGCCATTTGCTGATGGGTGTGGGTATAATCCCACCTGGATTATTGTTTGGCCAGGGGCTTCTCAGCCCTGATCAGTGGGGCCAGATTACTCCAAAATGGCCACCTCTAGAAAAACACATACTGATGATTATTCCAGAGCCCTCTGCCTCCGATGTCCTTCCCCTGCAATGTGCCACAGTCACCCCCTATCTTCCCAGGAGATCCACCAAGAACTTCAGTCAGGTCTGACACAGATTTCTATGTAGTCTCTGCTTTGCCCTGGGACCCAGTGAACATGAAAGCCTGTGTGTGCCTTCCAAGAATGGGGTCTCTGTTTCCCCAGTCCTATGGAACTCTGGTGCACAAGCCCCATTGGCCTTCAATGCCAAATGCTCCTGGGGCTCCTTCTCCCAAATCCTGATCCCCAGGCATGGGGATCTGACATGGGACTCAGAAGTCTCACTCCCATGGGTGAGTTTCTGTGATATAGTTACTTTCCAATCTGTGCTCTGAGCATACAGCGGGTATGTGGTTGCTTATATTGCATAATTGCCCCTCCTACCATCTTGATGTGACCTCTTCTTTGTTTTCTGGAGTAGGGTATCTTTTTTGATAGTTTTCAATGTATGTGGTTGAAGATTGTTCAGCACTTGGCTGTTATTTTGTTGCTTTTATGAGAGTAGGTGAGCTCCAGTCTTTCTACTCAGCACAGGAGTCTTGTTTTTGTATTCATGTATTTCATCTGTGTCTTTTGGTTGGAGCACTTAATCTATTTACAGTCACAGTAATTATCGATATTGATATACTTACCATTTTGTTGTTTTGTATTTATTTATATAGGTTTTTTTTTCTTTTCTTCTTTTGTCCTGTTGTGATTTGGTCCATGTCATTAGCGTTGTGTTTGGATTGCATTTTCTCTTTTGAGTGTCTATTATAGATTTTTGATTTGTGGTTATACTGAAGTTTTAATATATCAGTCTGTATATATACAAGATTGTTTTAAGTTTCTGGTCTCTTAATTTCTGATGCATTTCCAGTATCCACATTTGTATCCTCCTCTTCTTATGATTACCAGTTTTTAACATCATATTTGTGTGTATGTGTGATTTCCTACCTTTCCTGTCTTTACCATTAAGCTTTCCCATTTATATTTTCTTGTTTCTAGTTATGTCCTTTTTTTTTT
This sequence comes from Phacochoerus africanus, assembly GCF_016906955.1. NCBI lineage: Eukaryota > Metazoa > Chordata > Mammalia > Artiodactyla > Suidae > Phacochoerus > Phacochoerus africanus. The sequence goes on from NC_062545.1 coordinate 213,288,195, forward strand.
TTTTTTTTTTTTACAACCTAGAGAAGTTTCTTTCGTAGTCACTGTAAAACTGGTTTGGTGGTGCTTCATTATCATAAGCTTTGCTTGTCTGTAATTCTTTTGCTGGATATAGTATTCTTATTTGTAGTTTTTTTTTCCATTGCTTTAAATAGATTGTGCTATTTCCTTCTTGCCTCCAGAGTTTATGCTGAAAAATCAGCTGAGAACCTCATTGAGATTCCCTTATGGGTTATTCGTTACTTTTTCCTCATTGCTTTTAATATTTTTTTCTCTTTAATTTTTTGCAGTTTGATTAATAGGTATCTCAGGCTATTTCTCCTTGGGTCAATCCTGTAGGGGATTCTCTGCAATTCTTGGATTTTCATATTTTTTTCCCCAATGTTAGGAAAGTTTTTGTTTGTTTGTTTGTTTTGTCTCTTTAGGGTCACACCCATGGAATATAGACGTTTCCAGGCTAGGGAACAAATCAGAGCTGCTGCTGCCTGCCTACACCACAGCCACAGCAATGCCAGATCTGAACTATGTCTGTGGCCTACACCACAGCTCACCTCATCACCAGATCCTTAACCCACTGAGCAAGGCCAGGGTTCGAACCTGCATCCTCATGGATACCAGTTGAATTCATTACTGCTGAGCCACAATGGAAACTCTATGTTAGGTAGTTTTTGTCTCTTGTCTCTTCAAATATTTTCTCTGGCTCTTTTTTGCTCTCTTCTGCTTCTTGAATGTTGGTGTGTTTAGTCTTGTCCCACAGGTTTCTTAGACGGTCCTTGTTTCTTTTAATTATTTTCTTTATTCTGTTAGGCAACAGTGGATTTCAACACTCTTTCTTCCAGCTCACTTATTCCTTCTGTCTCAGTTATTCTGCTATTGATTCTTTCTTGTGTTTCATTCATTTTGGTTATTGTATTATTCAAATGTGTTTATTTGTTCTTTTAATCTTCTAGATCTTTTTTTTTTTTTTGAACATTTCTTGTATCTTCTTTGTCTGTGCCTCCATTTATTTTCTGAGGTACAGGTATCAATCAATCTTTATTATCAATCAGTCTTTATTATCATTACTCTGGGTCTTTTTCAGGTAGCCTGTATAGCTCCATTTCTCTTAGTTGTTCCTCTGGGGTTTTATCTTGCTCTTTCATCAAGAATATATATTTGTCTGCCATCTCATTTTGTCTCATTTTCTCTTTTCATAGTCTCCTTTCCACAGGCTGCAGGAATGTATTTACTCTTGTTTTTGATGTCTGCTCCGTGGAGGATGAGTATGGTTCAAGGGCTTATGCAGGCTTCCTGGTGGGAAGAATTTGTGCCTGTCCCCTGATGGGTGGAGTGGGGTTTTGTCTCTCTGATGTGCAGGACTGTGTCAAGTGATGTGTTTAGAGGTGAGGTGGTTGAGGGCTCAGGGTGACTTTAGGAAGCCTTTTTGCTGATGGATAATGGTTGTTTTACCACCCTGTTGCTTATTTGGTATGTGGCATCCCAGAATTACAGCCTGTTGGCTATTAGGTGGGCCCAGGTCTTGACACCAAAATGGTAAACTCAGGGAGAGCTCACTCTGATGAACATTTCCCAGGGCCTCAGCAATTATTATCCTTGCTCCTACGGTTGAGCCACAGGTGACCCCCACCTCTCCAGGAGACCCTCTGAGACCTTCAGGTAGTTCTGGGCCAACATCTTGTTGAGTCACTGTTTTGTCCTGGGTCCCAGTGTCCATGAAACCTTGTGTGCATCATCCAAACATGGAGTCTCTGTTTCCCCTAGTCCTGTGGAGCTCCTGCACTCAAGGTCTGCTGGCCTTCAAAGCCAAATGCTTTGGGGCTTATCCTCCAGATTGCCAGACTTCCAGGCTGGGGAGCCTGACGTGAGACTCAAAAGTCCCACTATTATAAAGAACTGCTATGAAATAATTCTTTTCCACTTTGGGAGTCACCCACTTGGTGGATATTGGATTTGATTATATCATGAAAATGCCATTTCTTTCATCTCATTGTAGCTTCTTCTTTGTCTTTGGATGTATAAAATCTTTTTTGGTAGGTTCTAGGCTTTTTTTATCAATGGTCATTTAGAAGTTAGTTGTACTTTTTGTGTCTTTGTGAGAGGAAGTGAGTTCAAATACTTCTTCTCTGCCATTTTGTTTCCAGACTCTGAATTTCATTGGTTTAAATCACTGTCTATGTTATTTTGTTATGGCAGCTTTAGCAAACTGTTGCAAATGTAAATCAGTTTTGTTTTAAAATCATGCAGAAAACATTATATTTTTAAATGTATATTTTAAAATATTTTCTATTTTTTGTCCAATTTTTCTTTAGAACAACACCTTCAGCTTAAGAGACCCCTATGCTCAAAAAAAAAAAAGGAAGTCTTTAATGCATTCTTTTATTATTTGGAAGAATATCTATACATTTTTTTCTGATTGAATATTTGATAAACTTTTTTATTAATCTAATTCAACAACTTACATAAGGTGAATGTTATGTTTTAGTCAAAACACATCGTGTATGAAGATATTTGTAAGCAAAAGTTCTTTATTTTCCTTAGCAGTCTTGCAGAATCAAGTTGACTATGTATCATTCCTAAATGTTTTAATATGTGAGCTATTTTTTCACAATTGTTTGGTTTTCACCATTGAGTACGCATTTTCTTAGGACAGAGAACACGCATTCTATAAAATTTATATTTCTTCTTGATTTAAATCTATTTTGGAAATCCATGCATTCTCTGTCAGAATTGGATACTTTTTCATGATATTCAGAGTATGTTTATAGTTTTCCTTACTTTTTGTCAGTATTCATTCTTAAAAATAACAGATTCTGATTGCCTTGTATTGATTAAGACTGCAAACACAAAAAAACAATAGCATGTAGATGAAAGTATGTAGAATGATGAAATTTTTAAACATTCATTGATCATATAAAAATAAAAAATGCCTTTTTAAAATAGATTTGTGAAATTTATGCAATACAGATATAGATTTTTTTTCTTTTTATGGCCACACCTATGGCATATGGAAATTTCTGGGCCAAGGCTAGAATCCTAGCTGCAACTGGGGTTTATACCACAGCCATAGCAGATCTGATCTCCATCTGTGACCAACAGCACAGCTTATAGCAATGCTGGATCCTTAACCCACTAAGCCAGGCCAGGGAATGAACCTGCATCCTCGCAGAGACAACTTCAGGTTTTTAACTGGCTGAGCCACAATGGGAACTCTGTAGAATTTTTTGAAATATATGGACTTGGACATTGATTGTTTCATTTTCTTTTTTATGTACAGGGATAGTTCTTTTACTTCTGATTTTTTGTTCTGATTGATTTTTATAAAAATTCTCACACCATATCATTTGAATAAGATCTAGTGTTAGTTTCATATCTCAGCAATAGTAGATAACAAACTGCTATTTACCATGTGCCTAAACCATGCACATTTTAAAGAGAAAAGCAATTTTGTTGAAAGGAAGTTGCTTTTGATTTAACCTTAAGAATTCTAACCTAAGTTTAACTTCAAAGTGACAGTGTACAGCCAACTCTCTCCTAAAAGGTTCACTATTTCACTTTCTCTCTTTTACATCTGCAATAAATAAATAATCAAAATCTGTCAGACTCCACATCTAACAACTTCAGATTCAAGGAAATTCAAGGCTTTTCCACGGATGATTCTACGTAAATGCTTCTGGCTAGGAATGAAGATGAGATTTCTTCTCAGAGACTGATACTATTCCTGAGGGCAGACAGTGTGTGTGCATATGTGTGTGCATGTGTATCCATCATTCCTCCCAACTTCCTACACAAGTAAATCAAAAAGATATATTTTCATAGTTTGGGGTGAAAGAATGAGTTCAGTAGTGAGTAAGTTGGAATTTTAAACTTTTACTTTTTACTCTTATGCCCAGCAGTGGGAGTAACTTGTGGCATGGTGTGTTAATTGTCATAAGGAGATAGTTAAGGAGAAGAGACTACTGTGTGAGGTGATAAGTAGACTTCAGATTCTTCCTCCTCCCATATTCTCTTTGGTAATCATGATTCCTGATTTCCCCATCAATATTCTGACCTTTTGTTCATGGGAGTGAATTATTTAGAGGATTGTCCATGATTCTACCATTTATCACCCACTGTCTTTGGAACTTTTTAATTTAGGAAACACAGCAGAATTTTACATAGATGCATTAACTCTTTCTCTCTAATAAATATGACCAGTCAGCCAATGGTCAGATTCCTAATCTGGAGAAAAAAACAAACCAAAATCAAAACAAAAATGAAAACAATATCAGTAGTTTAAAAAGGTAGACATAGGGGAAGGAATGATAAAAATGAAAAAAAAATACAATATTTTCCATGATTATTGGTTCAATTCTGGAAAAGTATGAAGAATAAAAGATATTGACATCCTGGAAGTAGGATCATAACTCTAGATCAATCATAAAAGTGGGGAAAAATTTACCAATTCAACTCAGCAATGCTCCCACTCTTTGTAGTTTCAAACAATATTATTAATGGGAAAAATATTAAATTATAAAAATATAAATTTAGAGACATGTTTTTGAGAGGATAGCACAATAGTTATTCAGATAAAATTAGAAAATATAGAATACCAAAAGATATGAAGTTGGAACAAATATGAAATATAATATGAACATAGGCAAAAACTGTTAATATTTTATATCTTTATAGTGTCTCTAAATTTTAGTCACATGCTGTTTATTGATGTTTAACTTATGCCATGAAGAATTCTATATGATTTTTCTTTGATTTTTTTAAAATTTTATTGAAGCATAGTTGATTTAGAGGATTGTAATAATTTCTGTGTATGACAAAGCAACCCAGTCATACATATAAACATATACATTCTCTTTCAGATTCCTTTCCCACATAGATAATCACAGAACAATTGATAGAGTTTTCTGTGCTATACAGCAGGTCCCCATTGGTCAGATATTCCATATACCTCTGTGTGCATGTGCAAATCCTGAACCCCCATTCCACACTCCCCAACTGTCCTTTACGGTAACTGTATGTTTTTCAAAGTCTGTGAGTCTATTTCTATTCTGCATATAAATTCATTTGTATCTTTTTTTAGATTCTACATATAGATGACATTATTTTCTTTCACTGGCTAACCTAACTTAGAATGATAATTTCTAAGTCCACCCATGTTGCTGCAAATGCCAGCATTTCATTCTTTTTTATTGCTGAGTAATATTCCATTGAATTTATGTGTCACATATTTTTTTATCCACTCATCTGTAGATGGACATTTAGGTTGCTTCCAAGTCTTGGCTGTGGTGTATAGTGCTTCAGTGAACATTGGGGTACATGTATCTTTTCAAATTATGGTTTTCTCTACATAGATGCCCAGGAATTGTATTGTTGAATCATATGTTAGTTCTAGTTTTAGTTTTTGAGGAACCTATGTACTGTTTTACATAGTAGTTATACCAATTTACGTTACCACAACTGTGTAAGAGCAGGGTTTATTGTTTGTGGAGTTTTGGGTGATGGCAGTTCTGACTGGTGTAAGGTGGTACCTCATAGTAGTTTTGATTTTCAAAAATCTAACACCCATTTCCAATAAAGACTCTCCGGAAAGTGGGCATAGAGGGAACTTACCTCAACACGATAAAAGCCATATGTGACAAACCCACAGCTAACATCATTGTTAATGGTGAAAGACTGAAAGAATTACTGCTAAGATCAGGAACAACACAAGATGTGTGCTCTTGCCACTTTTAATCAACATGGTTTTGAAAGTTCTATCCATAACAGTCAGAGAAGAAAAAGAAATAAAAGGAATCTGAATTGGAAAAAAAGAAGTGAAACTGTCTTTGCAGGTGACTTGATATTATACCTAGAAAATCCCAAAGACACTACCCGAAAACCGTTAGAGCCCATCAGTGAATTCAGTAAAGTTGCAGGATGCAAAATTAATATACAGAAATTGATTGCATTTATATATACTAAAAATGAAAAATCAGAAAGGGAAATTCAGGAAACCATCACACTCACCATCACATCCAAAATAATAAAATACCTAGGAATTAACCTACTGAAAGAGACAAAAGACCTGTACTTTTAAAACTATAAGACATTGATGAATAAATATAAAAACTAACACAAACAGATAGAAAGACATACCATCCTGTTGAACTGGAAGAATCAATATTGTCAAAATGTATACTTTTGTATACACTTGTATACTACACAAGTCAATCTACAGATTCAGTGCTATCCCTATCAACCACCAATGACATTCTTCACAGAACTAGAACAAAAAAATTAAAATTAATATAAAACCACCAAATACTCCAAATAGCCAATACTGAAAAAGAAAATGGAGCTGGAGGAATCAGGCTCCTTGACTTAGACTATACTACAAAGCTCTAGTAATCAAAATATTGTGATACTGGCACAAAAAAAAACAAATATAGATCAATGGAACAGGATAGAAAGCCCAGATGTAAACCCACACACCTATGGTCAACTAATCTACTACAAAGGAGGCAAGAATATGCAATAGAAAAAAAGACAGTCTCTTTAATATGTGGTGCTGGAAAAACTGGATGGCTACTTGCAAAATAATGAAATTAGAAAACTTTCTAACACCATATACCAAAATAAACTCAAAACGGATTAAATACCTAAATATTAAGACTGGGTACTATAAAACTCTTAGCAGAAAACACATGCTGAACACATTCTGACATAAACCACAGCAGTATTTTCTCATATCCACCTCTTAGAGTAACGAAAATAAAAACAGAAATAGACAAATGGGACCTAATTAAACTTAAAAGTTTTGCACAGTAAAGGAAACCATAAATAAAATGAAAAGACAACCCACAGAATGGGAGAAAATACTTGCAAATCAAACAGCTGACAAGGGATTAATCTCCAAAATATACAAACACCTCCTGCAGCTCAATATCCAAAAAGCAGACAATCTAATAAAAAATGGGCAGAGGATCTAAATAGACATTTCTCCAAAGAAGACCTATAGGTGGCCAAAAAAATGGATGAAAGGGTGCTCATTCTATGTGCTCTACATATATAAGCTCATTATTCTGTTGAAGAAATTTCAAAATAAATATTAATTTTGTTCTCATTTCATGAATGTAGAAACTAAGACAGGAGTCTGTTGTGGCTCATAGAACCCAACTAGTATCCATGAGGATGGGGGTTCAACCCCTGGCCTCGCTCAGTGGATTAAGGATTCTGCATTGCCATGAGCTGTGGTGTAGATTGCAGATGTGGCTTGGATCTGGCATTGTTGTAGCTGTGGTATAGGCTGGCAACTGCAGCTTCAACCCCTAGCCCAGGAACTTCCATATGCTTCAGGTGAGGCCATCAAAAGCAAAAAAATAAACAAACACAAAAACAAAAAAAAAAAAGGAAACTAAGATAAAATATTTAGAAAATGGCAGAATGTTTTCAGGCAACAGTGGTATAAACCCAATGTTAAAGATATTTACACTTTACCTATAAAAGGGTGTATAAAAAGTAACATTAAAAAAAATCTAGTATTATTTATTTAGCTGTTCCGACTCTTCTTTACATTTAATCAGTCATGATATATAGTTCCTATGTTTTAATCCAGCCACAGATTTTTCTGTCATACTACTGCATTTCCAGTTCTTCTCAACAACACTATTCTTTGGAATTCCTCAGTATAGTAGGTGATGTCGTTCTGCTTCATATTTGCTATTTATTTTTTTCTCTTGCTTTGCCCTCCGCATTCATTCCTCACCAGAAACTTCCACCCACACATAATGTGTATTTATTCCCTCACACACTCACATCTTGACCTACCGTTTTTTACCTGAGATATCCGTTCATCATCCCTAATTAACCCTTTCACATGGAATGTGCAGAGAACACTTTTCTGAGTGTATATAACATAAATTATATATGTGTATGTATATGTATGTGTGTATATTTATGTATGTGTATGTGTGTTTATATATGTATATATATAATTATTTTTAAATAGCTTTCATGTAATTGCCTTCAAATCTATTTTGTGATTTTTTTTTTCTGGCCAGAGATAGCATTTGAGCACATTTGTGACACTCCATTTATGTTTATAGTTTGCACACATTTCTTCTTCTTCTCTCAATTGAGGAATACTGATTTGTAATTACAAATAATTTTAAAGTTATATGAATGGTCCTTTGGACAAGAAATATTAAGCAAAACTTAACAAATATTATTTTAATTAAGTAGTGATTAGTAGGAGGCTTAAATATTTTTTCCACAGATGTCTAAACTTGAAAAAGCCTTTTTTACATTTTAATCTCCTTGCTAATCAATTCTTATAGTCCTGGCCAATTTCCTATTCTTATTAAAATAGTCGTAGTTATTCAGCGGATTCTTACAGTATTGCTATATGTGTACCTGTGTCTGTACACATAATCTCTTTCAATCTAGTATGCTCAAACTGGTTGAAAAGGGATCTTTCTCTTTTTCTTAGTTTTGTGTTTTGTGTCATTTCCAAATTTGAAAATTGCTCAGGTTATTGTGATTTACTGGTTTATTATTGCTCAAATTTCCACCATAGAGTAATGGCTTGTAGTAATGTTTAGTCAAGAAAATATAGGATAATGCAGTGGATACTTCTTTGTATGCGTTAGATAAAGTTTAAAGATTTTTAAATAAACAGACTGGCTTATAAGATTAAATTAAACTCATCTGGGTTTGAGCTGCAGATGAGTCTCTGCTTTTCATAAGAAATAATACTAAAGTTAAATTTATATCATTTTCACTAGTTTTTCTCTACAAAATTGTCTCTTTGCTAGTGTTGTAAATGGACGATTGTATAGCATTTTCTGATGCTAAAAGGTAGAAAACAATTTAAATATTTATCAGTAACAATTTTCAAGCAAAATAATATAATACAACAGTTTTAAAGAATAAACCATATCTTTATATATCAATGTGGATAGATATCCAAAATAGAAGTTAGTTGAAGAGAAGATGCTGATTGATTTATTATACAAATCAACATGATTTTTTTTCTGTCTTTTTTTTTAATAGGGCTGCACCAGAGGCATATGGAAATTCCCAGACTAGTGGTCACATTGGAGCTGTAGCTACTGGCGTGTGCCACAGCTACGGCAATGTGGGATCTGATCTGCATCTGTGACCTACACCACAGCTCATGCAACACCAGATCCTTAACACACTCAGCGAGGCCAGGGATCGCACCTTCATCCTCATGGATGCTAGTCATGTTCATTACTGCTGAGCCACAACAGGAACTCCCAGCCTGACTTCTTTTTAAGTAATATCAAGACTTGGAGGGTTTATAATGTGCAAAGTTGTTTATAAGCTATGGTTGTTAAACATTTCTACAAAAGAAGTGGATTTGGCTTTGGATTTGGGGTCTTTAGTGAACTATATTTTGTTTGTTGAAGTTTATGATAAAACAGTTGAAATTTGAGGATAGTTCCAGGTTATAACGAGTAAATCATTGAAAGAAGACAAAAGATTTTAAGAGTATATCATTTTCTAGAGATTCTGGTCAGACTACTCCCCATGAACCTTTCTCAGGGATCAGATTCAACTCATAATCCAAAACAAGGTATTATTATATGTGATACTGTTTGCCTTGGGAAGTATGCTTGAGTAAGAGAAACTATGATTACTGTGAAGCTTAGGAAACACTGGAAAAATAGATATATTTTATCAAATGAGATACACTGTAAAACTACTAGTGTTTGTGAAAAGGTCCTTCTGGACAAAAGTTCATCCTTAATGTCCTGAGAAATAAGCAGTCTGAAACATAAGCAATCTTCTTCTCAACATATGAGATGATATAACTAATTGAAGATTTGCCAACAACATATCACTTTGACTATATTACATCTTGCACTTCAGGGATGGGTGTTTCAACTTAAAGTAATATTTATTCCAAATACCACACTAAATATTTGTGTAGTCTTCAAATTGATATTCCTGAGTTATTCCTGCTTCATGGACCCATCAGAATGACTTCTACATTAAAGAGTGTCTTGAGAGTCAAGACAGACCAAGAATCTCAGTGAAACAACATGACTTCAGAGGAAACAGTTAAAATAACAGATTGACTGCAATAAGGACTGTGAAAGAACGGCCTAAGACTAGCAAGAGAAAACTGTGCCTGTGGTAATGAAACTACTTTGTCTACTGCTTTAAAACTGTTGAGTGAAATCCTCAGATCTCACTGCTGTTGTTGCCTATTGTATGGTCAAAGAATGCCTGCTATAAAAAGTAAGTAATTTCTTACTATGACTTTTATCAAATATCAATATACAAATTAAAGAAGCAGTGGAAAATATGGAGACAGCATTTTTCAATAAACGTTTTAAACCTTGTAAAAATTTATGCAGTTGAACATTTTTAATAAAATATAATGGCAACATGTTTAGAACATGTTCTTAATTAGAACTTTACCTCCATAAATCCCAGGTGAGCTTCTTATGTTTCCAAGTTGAGCTTTGAATGAAAATATTTATTTACCTTCACTATAGTAATCGCTACAGACACACTGTTCCCAATAATCTAACAAATAATTTATTAATATTAATAACTTTAAAAAATTGTAATGTGTGTCTGTTTAAGTAATTGTAGGTATGCATGTTTACAAGATTGTTCAAACCTAACTTTATAAAAAAGCTGTGCTTAATTTTCTTATAGGAGTAGTTTTATTAATGACCCAATATGTGTAAAGTGCTTTCCACAAACAGAAAACCCCCAGTAATTTTTAAAATGCTTTTGCTGAGAAAAATAGAGTTGCTACATTTCTAAAGGTATATCAACAATGGGAAACCCTCAGGGTATCGTTTACTTGGCTGGGAAAAAGTTTAATTGTTGAAAGATGATCTAATGGATGAAAACAATAATGCACTTAAAAATATGTGCCCTGATTTCCTTCTCAGCTGTTGGAATTCCAGTAGGTTTCCCAGTGACTTTACATCATCCAATGCATTCATTATGTTAGTGCTCACACCTTTACTGAAACTGTATTGCCCTCTTTAAATGGGGTTAGTAATTACTTTTGCCGTTTTCTTTTCTTTTGTTCCTGTAAAGGGGAGGTCACAACTTATGCATCATTTACTTTTATTTTCAACTTCTTTGAAATAAGATTTTAGATCTCATATTCTATTTTACTGTTCTCAATATATGTTTTGATGAAAGCTTCCTATTTTAAAGCATGTTTCTTTATTTTCCTTTTAGGAATTTATTCAGTAGTCATTTTGTTCAAGAACTTGTGAATTATTTTTATCTGATAGTACTCTCATCTGAAGCCTCATTGAACTATTAGTATTATTAAGTATACATTTTTTCATCTTTAAGTTCTTTATTCTAACTCAGTGATTTTTTAACTTCAATGATTTTTTAAATTTAGTCATTTTTTGCCTCTGATTCCATGTTATTTAATATAATTATATTATATATAATTATATGTATGCTAAAGATAGAAATTTGTATAGCTATGGAATAGCATTATAATTTTACTCCTCTTAATGTTGACTGAGAGACATACTTTCTTGCTCATTTACCTTAAATAAAATTCTTTCATCTTACTTGGAACACATAGTTTAATATTATATATTTATTTGCTTTTAGTGGAAGTTTTTGTTTAGAAATTAAAGACCACTTCATTATTATCTTTTTATGTTTGACACGTAATTGACATATAATACTTTATTAAAGTATACAACATAATTTTTGAATATGTTTATATTGTGAAAAGATCACCACAGTAAGTATAGTTAATATTCATCACTTCATATAGTTATACATTTTGTCCCTATGATGAGAACTTTTAAGATTGAATTTCTTAGCAACTTTCAAACCTACAGTACAGTATTGTTAACTACAATCAACATGCTGCACACGATAGTGCCAGAACTTACCTATCTTGTAACTGGATGTTTGTATCTTTTGGCTAGCTCCTCCATATCACCTACCCCCTACCCACCCTCTGACAACCACCAAGCTGTTTAGTTTCTATGGTTTTGTTTATTTTTTATTCTAAATCTGAGATCACTCTGTATTTATCTTTCTCTACCTGACTTATTTCACTTGGCATAATGTTCTCAAGGTCCATTCATATTGTTGCAAGTGTCAGGATTTCCTTCTTTTTGGCTGAATAATATTTCACTGTGTGTGTGTGTGCGTGCACGTGCGTGCATATACACGTGTGTGTGTGTGTGTGTGTATGTAACTATATATGTAACTATATTTTTCTCTTATGGAACTTCAGTTGATTCCATGGATTATACTGCAGTGAACAAAGGAGTACAGGTATCTCTTCAAGAGAGTGGTTTCATTCCTTTGGATGTATACTCAGAAATGAAAATGGTGGATAGTAGTTCTACTTTTAGCATTTTGAGGAAGCTCCATTTTGTTTTCCATTGTGGCTGTACCAATTTATATTCCTACCAATAGTGTACAAGAGTTCTCTTTTCTCCACTTCTTTGCCAACACTTGTCATCCATTGTCTTTTTGGTAATAGTCATTCTAACAGGTGTGAGATGATAGCCCTTTGTGGTTTTGATTCTCAGTTCACTGAGGATTAGTGATATTAGATATCTTTTGCATGTAGCTGTTGGTCATCTTTATGTCTTCTTTGGAAAAATGTATGTCTATATTCAGTTCCTCTGACCATTTTTAAATGAGATTGTTTGTTTTTGCCATTGAATTATTTGGGTTCTTTATATATTTTAAATGCCAACCCCTTACCAATTGAAAATATCTTCTTCAATTCTGTAGGTTGCCTTTTCACTTTGTTGATAGTTTCCTTTGATTTGCAGAAGCTTTTTAGTTTGTTTAGTTCCACTTTATTTTTGCTTTTGTTTCCTTTTTTGTGTGTCAAAACCTAAAAATCATTGCCAAGACCAATGGTTTTTTGTGTGTCAAAACCTAAAAATCATTGCCAAGACCAACACTGAGATAAGCCCTCTATGTTCTAGCAGTTTTGCAGCTTCAGCTCTTATATTCAAGTCTTTAATCCATTTAAGTTTATTTTGTGTGCAGTGTAAGAAAGCAGTCTGATTTAATAATTCTGTATTTGTCCAGTCTTCCCAATTTATTGAAAGTACAGTCTCTTTCTCCATTATATATTATTGGCTTTCTCTGTTGCAAGTTGATTGACCATATCTTTGGGGGCTCCATTTCTGGGCTGTGTTCCATTCTATTGATCTATGTGTCTGTTCCTATGACAATGTCCTACTCTTTTGATTGCTTTGGTTTTATAATGTAATTTGAAATTAGGAAATATGATGCTTCCAGCTTTGATCTTCCTTCTCAAGATTGTTTTGACTATTTGGGATCTTTGTGGTTCCATACAAATTTTAGGATTTTTTTTTCCTTTTTCTGTGAAAAATTCTTTGGAATTTTGATAAGAGATTGCATCAAATCTGTAGTATGTAGCACTGCATCTGTTTTGTAGTAAGGCCATTTTAACAGTATTAATTCTTCCAAACCTTGAGCCTGGGATATCTTTCTGTTTATTTGTGTCTTTAATTTCTTTCATCAGTGTCTTATATTTTTCAATGTACAGCCTTATATCTCCCTGGTTAAATTTTTTCCTAGTTTTAATTTTCCTTTTTGATGCAATTGTAAATTTTCTTTATTTCTCCTTCTCATAGTTCCTTGCTAGTGTATAGAAACACAGCTTTTTTGTGTGTACTGAGTTTGTATCCTGCAATTTTACTAAATTTGCTTCTTCTGACAGTTTTATGGTGGATTTTTTAGTACTTTTATATATACTATCATGTCACCTGTAAATAGATACTCTTTACTTCTTTTCAATTTAGATTCCTCACCTTCATTTGTCCTCTTAATTGTAACATTCCTCAAGTCCCATTCTAATTTTGGATTATGGCAAATTATTAAAAATCTAAAATTGAGAACACTTGCTATCTAAAATAAATCTTTAACCATTTTTTTAGGAGAAAAATCACCTATTTTTAGTTTTGTTAATCAAAATATTACTTTCTGAGACTAGTGTTCTTCAGTTTATTCCTTTTAAAATGGACTGCATGGTTTACTTGACATACAAAAGTTAATCATATGCTTTTAGCCCTGTGTGAGGAGACATGTAAATGTAACGTGTTGAATCTCGAGTAGGTTATCATTGAATATCTAGTTTATCTGCTATAAACCTCACAGTTAATATAAATGTACACAAAAATATTTACATTTCTGCAGCACTTTAAAGATGTGACTTCTTTATATGTGAACTTAAAAACATTAAGGGTATTCAGATTAAATGTGATTGTTAATATCATTAATTTTTATTTGATTTCATATGCAGTAATAAGCAGCATTTACTATCCTGGTAATAATATGCAAATCAACTCATTTTTGCATGTAAACTCTTAAGTACAACCACTTCTGACATTTGGTTGAGGTCTACTGATTTTCTCTTTGGTGTTCTATTTTAGAACAAGTGGAGTATTAAAGACATGAACCCTAACAGAGCCTAAATAATTTTGCTTAAAGACTCTGCTTCAATCCTGTTAGAATTCTAGAAGAGTACTACACCATCTCTTATTTGAGTGAGGAATGTAGTAAAGAAACAATATATCTATGTGTCATGATTTAGTTGGGAAATGTGTTAAATATTAAACATGCAGAAATCTAGAAATATATTACATCTATGTTGAGTTATCCTTTTTTCTTGTGTTTAGTTTGTATCCAAATATTACTGAAGCAATTTTGAAAATGTGTATAGAACAACAACTTTTAGGCGATCAAATCAATGTGGGTTTTATAATAATGGAACAATTGGAATAATTCAAAGTGTCCCATTGTTTTATCACAGCAATTAGATATTACATATATTTTTAATCCCTCTGCCTAGCACAAGACCTGATATGGTTGTGCATTCAACAAACGTTATTCCTAATAGTCAGTAAATTCTTCTCTGCCATGGAGAAAATACTAAAAGGAAATTTCTTATAATTATACTCTCATTGTGGACAGACAGAATATCTTTTTATAACATACATTGCTTCTCCTTGATTAGTGGCTCTAAATTCATGGCATATTTTTTTTCCCTTTTGGTTAGGATAATTAGCCAGCCCTGATAACTCTCCCATTAGTTTTCTTGTGTTATTGGTCTAGTATATGTTCTGCTGCTTATTCTGGTACTGTCAGTAAGAACTCTAAATTGTGGAAGATTCTAATGTTTGTCATTTTTTTGTTGCATAACACTTCCATTTTTTAAAAAAGTATTCATGTGTAATCTTGAAATGCACACTATTAATTTAGAATGAATAAGTAGTGACGTCCTACTACTGTACAGCACAGACAACTAAACCCAGTCTCTTGGGATAAACTGTGATGTGTTTGTGTGTGTGTGTGTGTATGTATATATATATATATATATACATATACATATCACGTTGCTGTATAGCAGAAATTTGTACAACAATAGTAAATCAACTGTACTCAAAAAATCTTAAAAATCATTTAAAGGTACCTATAATAACATTATCATTGTAAAATAATTCAAACTACTTAAGCTAACCCTTCTCCTTGACTATTCACCCAGTCTAAGATACAACTTAAAGGATAATCATTTTTATCAATTTTACATGAATGTTTTATGCATTTATATGCATAATGAACATATAAAGATAATTGTCTAAATATTGTGATCCAGCAACTATTTTTTGATGGTCTGGTTTATTATTATTTATTTATTTTTATTTTTCTGGCTGTTCCTGCAGCATATTAATGTTCCTGGGCTATGGGTTATGGGTTGAATCAGAGCTGCAGCTGCTGACCTACACCACAGCCACAGAAACACTGGGTCTGAGCTGCATCTATAACCTATGCTGCAGCTTGTGTCAATACTGGATCCTTAACCCACTGAAGAAGGCCAGATATCAAAACCACATCCTCATGGACACTATGTCAAGTTTGTAACCCACTGTGCCACAATGGGAACTCCTGTTATTATTAAATACATATCATTTATACATTATGGGGTTAGGGTTAGGGTTAGGGTTAGGGTTACACATATATTCTATGTTGGTAGTACTATGTCATGCAAATCCGTCTTACAATTTTAAAATGATGTATAGTATTCTATAGTACATATTGACAGTTCTCCTTTTTCTTTCTTTTTTCATTCTGAAACATCCTATTTTTATTTAGAAGTATATCAAGGATATTTTTTCACATCGTTTTTTTTCGTTTTTTTTTTATTACTCAAATGAATTTATCACATCTGTAGTTGTATAATGATCTTAACAATCTGATTTCACAGGATTTCCATCTCACAGCCCAGGCACATCCCCCCACCCCCCAAACTGTCTCCTCAGGAGACCATAAGTTTTTCAATGTCTGTGAGTCAGCATCTGTTCTGCAAAGAAGTTCCGTCTATCCTTTTTTCAGATTCCACATGTCAGTGAAAGCATTGGATGTTGGGGTCTCATTGTACGGCTGACTTCACTTAGCATGATAGATTCTAGGTCCATCCACGTTGCTAAAAATGCTGGTATTTCGTTCTTTTTGATGGCTGAGTGATATTCCATTGTGTATATGTACCACATCTTCTGGATCCACTCCTCTGTCAATGGACATTTAGGTTGTTTCCATGTCTTGGCTATTGTAAATTGTGCTGCAGTGAACATTGGAATACATGTGTCTTTGTGAGTCGTGGTTTTCTCTGGATAGATGCCCAGGAGTGGGACTGCTGGATCAAATGGTAGTTCTATGTTTAGTTTTCTGAGGCATCTCCATACTGCTTTCCACAGTGGTTGCACCAATTTACAATCCCACCAACAGGGCAATGGGGTTCCTTTTTCTCACACCCTCTCCAGCACTTATTGTTTGTAGACTTTTGGATGATGGCCATTCTGGCAGGTGTAAGGTGGTACCTCAGAGTGGTTTTGATTTGCATTTCTCTAATAATGAGTGACGCTGAACATCTTTTCCTGTGTTTCTCGGCCATCTGTATGTCTTCTTTGGAGAACTGTCTGTTTAGATCTTCTGCCCATTTTTTGATAGCGTTGTTTATTTTTTTGGTGTGGAGCTGCAGAAGTTGTTTATAAATTTTGGAGATTAATCCCTTGTCAGTCGATTCACTTGCAAAGGTGTCCTCCCATTCTGTGGATTGTCTTTTTGTGTTGTTGAGGGTTTCCATTGCTGTCCAGAAACTTTGAAGTTTGAGTAGTCCCATTTGTTTATTTTTCTTTTTATTGTCAACACTCTGATAGGTGGATCTGAGAAGTCGTTGCTGTTGTTTATGTCCGAGAGTGTTTGGCCTATGTTATCCTCTAGGAGTTTGATAGTGTCTGGTCTTCTATCTAGGTCTTTAATCCATTTGGAGTTTATTTTTGTGTATGGTGTTAGGGAGTGTTCTCATTTCATTCTTTTCCATGTGGCTGTCCAGTTTTCCCAGCACCACTTCTTGAACAAGCTGTCCTTTCTCCATTGTATAGTTTTGCTTCCTTTGCCACATATTAGTTGGCTGTAAGTGCGTGGGTTGAATTCTGGGCTTTCTATCCTGTTCCACTG
Organism: Phacochoerus africanus; assembly: GCF_016906955.1. Taxonomy (NCBI): domain Eukaryota; kingdom Metazoa; phylum Chordata; class Mammalia; order Artiodactyla; family Suidae; genus Phacochoerus; species Phacochoerus africanus. Next base: position 213,305,700 of record NC_062545.1, read on the forward strand.
ATGTATATGTCTGTCTTTGTGCCAGTACCATGCAGTTTTGACGACTGTTGCTTTGTAGTATAGTCTGAAGTCCGGGAGCCTGATTCCTCCAGCTCATTTTTCTTTTTCAGGATGTCTTTGGCTCTTCTGGGTCTTTTGTACTTCCAAACAAACTTTAAAATATTTTGTTCAAGTTCTGTGAAAAATGTCCTTGGTAATTTGATAGGGATTGCATTGAATCTGTAGATTGCCTTGGGTAGTATAGTCATTTTGATAATATTAACTCTTCCAATCCACGAGCATGGTATATCTAGAAAAGATGAATGGACCCATCACAAGAACTGAAATTGAAACTGTGATTAAAAAACTTCCGACAAACAAAAGTCCAGGATCTCCTTTTTCATTTTTTAAACTGGATAATCTCACCCTTCTTCAGTGGCCATGGTAAGGGAGTGTTTGGGAGACAGGGAGATACTGCCATGGTCAACTACAGCAGTGCCAGGTTAATTCCAATGCAATGCTGGAAGTAATGTTCCTAGCCTCCTAGCCTAAAGATAAGAAGTCCTCATAATAGAAAATGGAGGAGGTAAAAATGAAATTCTTATAAAATTAATTTATTTATTCTGACTGGGAAATAGATCAGTGGGACAACAACAGGACTTAAGTGTTTTAGATTTGTAGTGACACATACACTTGGAACTACTTATTTAAAGAAACTGTATTCCCCTCAAACATAGTTCCCTCCTTTTTTGTTTTAAATTTAGTTTTTACTTTATATTGGTGTATAGCTGATTTATAATGTTGTGATAGTTTCAGGTATACAGCAAAGTGATTGAGTTATGCGTATACATATGCATTCTTTTCCTAATTTTTTAAAAATGTTTTTTCAGTTATCACTGCAGTGCCATGTACCCTTTAATACTGATGGTTCTCATGTTCCCCTTAACATTCTTCTGTGGCTCTTGTTTTTTGTTTATTTTTCATTTTTTAAAGTTTATTGAAGTACAGTTGATTTACAATGTTGTGATAATTTCTGCTGTACAACAGCATGATTCAGTTATACATGTACACACATCCATTCTCTTTCAGATTCTTTTCCCACATAGATTATCACAGAATATTGGGAAGAGTTCTCGGAGCTATACAGCAGGTCCCTGTTGGCCAGTCATTCCATATACCTCTGTGTGCATGTGCCAATCCAAAATCCCCCAGTCCGTCCCTCCCTGTTTTTTAATCTAACCAAGATTCCAGCCAGAAAATGTTTTGCAGTGATTTGAAAGAACCCCACATGTGGCTTTATAGTGTTGCCTGATCCAAGCACAAACTAGTCTTATAAATTTATCATTTTCATATGTGAATATAATATGGAAAAAATTTTTCTTGTGTTATGTATTTGATAACTACAAAGTCCATCTTTATTGATAAAGTATTGCCATTTTTTTTCCTTCTGAGGGTATAAAGACAGTATTTCTTTAATCTAAATTACATGTAAAACCAGATGTTTACATGCAGGTATATCAGTTGGAATTAAGCTGATCTGTTTTTCCACTGCTCCTGAATTTTTTTTTTTTTTTTTTGCTTTTTGGAGCTGCACCCTCAGCATATGGAGGTTCCCAGGCTAGGGGTCAAATCAGAGCCACATGTGCTGGCCTACACCACAGCCATAGCAGCGCCAGATCCGAGCAACGTCTGCGACCTACACCATAGCTCATGGCAGTGCCAGATCCTCAACCCATTGAGCTAGGTCAGGGATCGAACCCACGACCTCATGGTTCCTGGTTGGATTCGTTTCCACTGTGCCACGATGGGAACTCCTGCTCCTGGATTTTGTTTAACAGCTTTATTGAAATTTATTTGCTACACAATAATATGCACATATTGAAAGAGTCTATACTTTGGTAAGTTTTGATAGGAATACACTCATGAAGCAATGTCACAATCAAGATAATGGACATATGAAAAGGTAACATGTTCTCAAGGCATAATTTGTACAGCCTGGTGCAAAATAAATATTTGTGTTTCCTACTGGGATGGGGAAGTAAATCTCCCTTTTCTATGGTTTATGACACCAACTCATGGTAAATAGGAAACCTCTAAGAAGGGTTGTCATGTGCTTGGTTCCTGGATCCAGGTAGCCAAGAAAGCCCCTGTGGGTAACCTGCAGAAGGTGGTGTGATGGTGCCAGTCCAATAAAAGCAATAATAGGCAAATGTGTATACTTTTGTAATTCATGGAAGAATAAGAGTTCTTTAATTTTGAATGATAAAAGATGAAAACAGAGCCCCCCAAAATATAAGGATTCACTTTCAATTTCTAGTTAAATTTAATTTAGATGCATTAAAGACATTATAATGCCATTTTATTTATATATATTTTAAACTCAAACTTAGCACTTGGCTTGTGAATCAAGTGTATGCCTTCTAATTTTATTTACAAGAAGATAATAAGTTAAAATGAACTTTCACTGTAAGCATTAATTTTAAAATTATTTCAATTTTGTGCCTAACTAAACAACTTTAAGTGGATTATTAAATACATATTTATAAATCAGAGTGAGTTAATATTATCTTTGGGAAGGGTTCTAGAACCATAGCACTTTCACTATAAATTAGATGTAAGATGAGAGTAAATAAATGAAACAATTAGGATTAAAGCACTTCTCCAAAAATTCAAATTCAGAAATTGCCACACACATGAAAGGATTTCATTTTTGAATTTTTTTTTTAGTTTTGAATTTATTCATTTATTTTTTTTATTTAATAAAAGGATTTTAAAATTGCAAACATATGTTACCCAAAATGATAAAAATTTGAAAGTTATTGTACAATACCCAAACTTGTTAAATTATCCTCAGAAGAGATTATGAGGATTTCCACAGTGAATCAGTTGATTCACTGATAAATATTTAGCATGAATGTAAGGATATTTATAAGGTGTAATCTTGAGATGAATTAATGCCATTTATTCATTTGTTGCCATATGCAGAGCAGCAATATTATACTGCATTTGTCAATTTTGAAATAAACATTTTCCCACTTTTTAACATCTTTGAGTGAACATGGGCTTTGTCTTACAATCAAAGGCAGCTTATGGCTTAATTCATAGTAATTTTCCTTAACTAAGAAATTAAAGTATATCTACAAATGATAAATTATATTTTTAAAATAATGCTACTTATCTGCATAATTTATTCAATTTCCAAGAAATGTATAATGGACACATAGATTTTTTTCAGACTCTATAAATGTGCAGCAGCCCTCCAGTGATTTCAGGTCTACATGCTTGGTCTAAAGATTTAGAATAATGCTCATAATCTCTTAATGTTTATATATATGTGTATCTGTGTGTGTGTGTGTAACAAAAAAGAATGTATGAATTTAGCACTTCTGCTAACTGAAGTATGGTGGTTCTCAGAGGAAAACGTATCAGTTGATTGAGTTGCAAGCCAAAATAGTCTGTTTTTTGTAACACCATTTTACTTGAAGGAACAATTGATGAACTATGCAAACTTGATATCTGACAGATATTTTCTTGCAGAAGAACAAGTTGGGTCTGCAACTTCAAATAAGTAAACTGGTAATATTTATTTCAAGATAAAATTTGAATCATCAGGGTAAAATTAGAGTTTTGGAAAACTTTTTCCCTCCATCTAAGCTAATATTGAAAGACTATAATGAGGTCAGTGGAGATACTAAGAAATGTGACTTTTTGATTCCCACCACCTGGAGTATATGCACAGTTCAGAGAATTCTTTCCATTTGAGTGTGGGTAGAACCTATGGATATAAGTGGTATCTTCTAGGGATTATGCTCTGTGACTTGGAAAAGGCATTTTACAGATGTAATTGAGGTTACTGATCATATCTGTGATTTACCAAGGAGATTATCTGAATGGGCCAGACCTAATTTCATGAGCCCTTTAAATTTGTTCCAGAAATCATAAATGGAGGTAAAGTCAGAGTTACCAAGATATGCTTTTTATGGCCTTTAAGGAAAAAGCTACTTTGCTGTAAAGAGGGCCTTGTAGCAGGGAATGATGGAGGAGCTGAGGATAGCCTCTGATCAACAGACATCAAGAAAAATGAGGACCTCAGTCCTGTGACATCAAGGGACTGAAGTCTTTCTATAATGTGAATGCGTTAGAAGAGGATAAGAATCCTCCAGTGAGATAGCAGCCCTGATCAAGATAGTGATTTCAGCAGTGTGAGACCCTGAGCAGTGAGTTCAATTATGCTGAACTAGGTTACAGAGCCAATGAAACTATATGAAAATAAATTTTGGTAATTTTAAGCCACTATATTTGTGATAATGTATTACATAATAGTAGTGTACCACAGCTCTTGGATGCTCTGTCCTTTGTTCTTTCACTCTTCTTTTCCTTCTTTCTGTCATTGTTTGCTTTTATTTCAGAAGACTAATTTCCATCCTCTCTAATTCTTCTTTCGGCTGTTTTGAGTCTTCTGAAAAGTCTACCAAAGGTATTATTTATTTCTGTTACTCTGGCTTTTATTGTTAGCATTTATATTTGAACTTTTCTTATAGGTTTCATCTTTCATCTGATTTTATTTGCCATTAGATTTCTTAAAAAGGTAGGTATTTTAATTTGTTTTTCAGAGCTCCAGTATCTCTCATATCTGAATGTGGTAGTGATGATTACTTTATATCTTTGTACTATGATTTGTACTATGCATTTAAATATTTTTATAGTTTTTATTGAAAGGTGAAACTTTAGTAGGATAATAGAAAGTTAGGTAAATAGATTTTTTCCTTCCTTCCTTCCTTCCCTCCCTCCCTCCCTCTTTCTTTCTCCTTTCCTTCATTCTTTCCTTCCCTCCCTCTCTGTTTCTTTTTTCTTTCTTTCCCTTTCTTTCTTTCTCTCTTTCTTTCTCTCTCTCTCTCTTTTTCTTTTCTTTTCTTTTCTTTTCTTTTCTTTTTTTGCTTTTCCTTTTCTTTATCTTTTCTTTTCTTTCTTTCTTTCTTTCTTTCTTTCTTTCTTTCTTTCTTTCTTTCTTTCTCTCTTTCTCTCTTTCTCTCTTTCTCTCTTTCTCTTTCTCTCTTTCTCTCTCTCTCTTTCTTTCTTTCTCCTTCCTCCCTTCCTTCCTGCCCTCCTTCCTCCCTTCCTCCCTCAGTCCTTTCCTTCCTTTCTTTCATCCCTCCCCCCTTTCTTTCCCTCCCTCCCTTTCTCCTTCCTTCCTTGCTTTTTAGGGTCGCACTTGTGGCATATGGAAGTTCCCAGACTAGGGGTTGAATTGAGCTGCAGATACCAGCCTATGCCACAGCCACATCAATGCAGAATCTGAGCCATGTCTGCAACCTGCACCACAACTCACAGCAATGCCTAATCCTTAATGCACTGAGTGAGGCAAGGAATTGAATGTGCATACTCATGGATAGTAGTTGGGTTTGTTATCACTGAGCCATAAAGGAAACTCCTAGGCAAACAGACTTTCTATGAAGAACGGACATGACTTTTTTTTCTACTAGGCCTTAATGCTGGGTTTGAGTAATCCAGGTAGTAGTTGGTCTGAGTTTGAGATTGTGCTTCAGCTCTGTGCACCATACACTTTAAATCCTGCAACTTTACCTGTATCTTGTTTATAGTAGGGGGTAGTTTGGCAGAATAATGTGTCTGTTTTGTATAGTGGTGGGTAGTTTGCCGGAATAATGTCTGTTAGGCTCTCAGCTTTAAGCCTGTCAGTTGAGTTAAATCTCTTTGTGTTTATTTATTCCTGATTACTCTCCCAGGAGCCACTTATTAAGAAACTTGGTAGCTTGGTGGAATAGAGTAGTGGGGGATGGGGGAAGAGAGAGGATATTCTCTATTTTTTTCTGAAGCTTCAATCTTCTGCAGTCACAGTGACTCTGGGGCTTGAGTGGGACTTTTACAGTTCAGCCCCTTGCCATGCTATAGTTTTGAGCAGTATGCATTCTCTTTCCCTTTCTCTAGGATTATTGTTTTATTTTGTTTCCTTTCCCAATCTTCTTTGAATTTTCACCAGCGCCCTTCTCCCAGCTTACTAATTCCTCTGTAGGGTAATAGCCATAGTGAAAGGGATCAGCCAGATTTGTGTCCGTCCTTCTTAGCTTCTCTTTCCCTTTCCCTGGTTGCCAAAACAAAAATTTTTGTAGGGCTGTTCCTAAAATCTTATATGTGTCCATGGTGTCCACAGAGAGAGAGAGCCTACAAGGAGGTGTCTATCTCTCCAATTTCTGCAGCCCCAAAGAACTTTATAGTATTTTCTGAAACTTGAATTTTACAGACGTCTTACTGGTGTGTAGTTATGTTTACCCCAGTGAGTACCCATGTCACCTTTTTCTTTACATCCACTAGTATTTTCTTAGATTCAGGACCAGTTGGTTATGCTGCTCTATAATTGGTTGTTTAAAATGTTATTATTTCAATTTAGCTTTTATTGTTGCTATTATTATTGAGGGTGTGAGTGACACTCTTTCTAGCTCTACATTCTGTAGCAGTAACCAGAAATCCCATTTTCAGTTTAAAAATATATTTTTTCATGAAATATAATATATATTTTATATATATATATATATAACATACAATGCATTTTTGCTATTACATGAACAAACTTGTATTTTAACTTTCCTCAGTTTAAATTTTTGTGGGGTAATGTGTTAAGATATAGCCCTCAAAAATAAAAGCTCTTTTAAGATACTATGGCACAAATGAAACTATCTAGTGAAAATAAACAAACTCATGGACATAGAGAACAGACTTGTGGTTGTCAAGGGAAATGGGGAGGGAGTGGGACGGATTGGGAGTGTGGGGTTAGCAGATGCAAAATATGGCATTTGGAGTAGCTAAGTGATGATAATCTGCTGTATGACACAGTGAACTATATCTAGTCACTTGTGATTGAACATGATGGAAGATATTAATGTATGTATGTATAACTGGGTCATTTTGCTATATAGTGGTAATTGATAGAACATTGTAAATCAACTATAATACAGATTTTTAAAATAGAAGAAGAGCTAGAATAGAAAAGACAGCTAATAAAAATTACCCTAGTAGTTAAGCCAAATGAAAATAATGTACATGTATGTAATGGCAGTTAATTCCAATATCAATGCAGTAGCCCTAAGAAGCCAACACATAAACGCTGGTCCAAAAAAAAAAAAAGGTATAAAAAGTCCCCAAATCAAAATTTTTTTAGAATTTTGTTTGTAGATGTATACTGGGACCAAGGAATACCTCAAGTAAATGAGCAGGTCTTCTTTTGTGTTTTTGTGACCCTTATATATTCTGTTGTACCTCTGCTTGAAAAGGAATGAGAACTTTGAAAACATGCCCGGTTTCATCTAGAACAACTCATGTGAAGAAGCTTAGGAAGCTTGCAGCACTTTTAAACATAAACTTTAAGGTTGTTAACCTAATTCTTAAGAATTACCGCTGTTTTACTTTGGTCACTGATTTCTTTGAAAACATTGTAATGGCTTTTGCCATATTCATAATTACAGGGCCCAGTGCAAAATGATGCCATGTTGTTTAAAATGAGAAAGAATTTCAAAACATAGGCAGCAGAGTCCTAAACCAAGCATAGGGCCCCTCTAAGCATGGGGCCCTATGTGAATAGGTCAGACATCATGAAGCAAGCTCTGGGCTTAGAACTAACATTCCATGAAACATTTCAACCATGTGTTAACTCTTGCTGCTAGATGTCTCTTTCCTTAGATTTCATTGTTTTTGTTTTGTTTCATGTGTTCAGCCTTAAAATCAGCCACTGTATTTCTGTCTTAAATAGGATTTTCCATTGCTTAACGTTAGATTTTTCAAAGCAGCTGTCTATACCTAAAATTTTTAGCATTTTTATATTTTCTACTTTTTATTATACTCTAACCTTTTAAATTCTCCAAGCTGATACAATAATGTGGGATATTGTTAGTGGTAAATTATACATGTAAAGAGAGGCTTAAAATATGACAAAGCCTAGATAATGTAAACTAATACATAAGTACATAATCACATATATTCATATCCCTGTGAAATGAATATTCACAGTGAAGAAAGTTGATTATCTATTTCAACTTTTTTCACCAACTTAATATGCTTCTATATCAGATAGTGTCTATGTGGTCTTCTGTGCTCCAAGATACCATGTTACCCACTTTCATTTCACTTTTGGATTTACAAGTTTTATTCTGCCTCTCACAATGGCATATTATCAAGGTTGTCATGAATATCTTTTCCAATACATTGTGACCTTCTGTAGGGTAACTGTGTCTTATTCACTCCCAGCCTGACAAAATGGCTGACATCTTTACCTAAAGAAGTCAATCAGATAAATTCAGACAATGATTTAAACATATAAACAGATATGTCCTTAACACAGAAACAGATTCACAGATTTTGAAAATAAGCTTGTGGTTACAAAAGAAGACAGGTTGAGGGGAGGGGTGGACTGGGTGTTTGGGATTGGCATACATACGCTGTGGTATATGGAATGGTTTGGCCAATGGGGCCGGTAACTATCCAATATTCTGTGATAATCTATGTGGGAAAAGAATCTGCAAAAGAATGGATGTGTGTATATGTATAACTGAATCACTTCACTTACAGCAGAAATTATCACATTTATCACAAATATATACACACACACACATGCCTGGGTCACTTTGCTATACAGCAGAAATTGGCACAGCATTGTAAATTACCTATACTTTAAGTAAATAAAAACAAAAAATATACCTTAATTTATAGAAATGACTTGTATATGTGTTGAGCAAAAATTTGATTTATAGTTATACATATGATCTAATTAGAACAAATAAAACATGAGTAAAGGATTAGGTTAGTGATTAAATTTTGTTTCCAAAGCTTTTATGTGATGGTGTGATAAAACATCTCATTCCATATTCACTATAGCACATTCAGAAAAATGTTATTTAGAAAAGCATATCAGGATCTTTGACACTTTTCAAAGGTCTTAGATCTTCTGTTCCTCAAACCATTGTGTTGTGAAGTATTGAACATTGTTGTCAAATTAACTTCTCCAACTATTTACCCATTTTAATTCTCAAAAAGATTCCTTTATCAATGCCTTATAGATAATTTGGGCAGTTCTCCAACAACAATTTCATCAGCCTCAAGAAATCTTTCATCTTTCTCAGGATCTGTAATGTAAAATTGGCCTCATTTTCCTTTATATTTGCACTATAACATCAAATATCCTGCACATCTGAGATTCAGTAAGATTGACAGGCAACATCCAACTGGAAAAAATTTTAATGCTAAGTGATGAATATTTAGTTGGAGACCCATTTTTAAGTAGTTAATTCATTGGTAAATATTTGCCTAATTAAACAATTTTTCTTCTTAATGAACCTTGTGATTCTAGCGACTTGGCTCATGTATGGTTAGATAATGAGAATTACTCTGTGTTTGGTAGCTGAAGCTTTTATTCAGTGACAACAAAATTGATGTTTTGTTGTGTATTGTTCAGAGAATTTTCCTTGGAAAAGTGACATGCATTGTGTGTTTCTCTATGTTCTGCATATACATTTATGCATATCACACAAACGCAATACACACACACTCATATATTCAGATTCTTCCCAGTTGTCAAAATCAGTTAATTAGCTAACCAGGCTCTTAAGTATTGCATTTATAAAATGATAATACATATATCAAGTGAAATATGATCCTTAGCTAGAATTCTAGCTTTAATGAATTCCAGTATTAATCCCATGTGACTCATCTGTCAGGAAGTGTGAGAATCAAAACTGCTCTTTTGTTGCCTTTTCACTCACTGTGAAAACAGAGCAAAGAACAGTCCCTTTGGCACATTCATCAAAACTGTGATCAAGCCTATTAAAATGCAGATATACTGGGGCTTATCTTTTATCTGTAGCCCAACAGTGATATCTGGTTTATTTGAATCTCATTAACACTCTGTTTCCATGCTTTACCATTGTTTGCTGCTGTTACCCGCATCTAATTAAACAAGTCCAACTGGAAATTCTGTATGTGTATTTGCTCTACATGTTTTTCTGATATCTTTGAAACCTGTCTTCCTACCAGTAATGTACTCCTCAGGCATAACATGAGGGTGGAATGGTAATTTGGTGTTGTTCTGTACTCTATTACTTTGGGGCAAGGAATCACAGATCTTATACATTTTTAAATTGAACAATACTCTCTATTCATGATTTGCTTCCATCTTTAAAGAATTTGCCACTTGGTAAAAACGCTTCTGGTGTTTAAATGGCAAAGCCTGCATTTCATGGGATATTTATTATTGTTCTGGTTTCTCCTGTGATATACGTTGTGTATTTCCTTTTTATTACGCACATACTCAGTGGTCTCTTTTCCATATGGGTTTTTCCATTTTAGTAATTCAAATCCTGGGAAAATCAAGTTCCCTAAGTTTCCTCTTTTAAAGCCTCATTCGCTTTACATCACTTCAGGTTTCTCAACTACTGTACTAGATTGTGTTTTCTAGCTATTTCTCTTTGACTCTTTCTAAAAAGAAGCACTAGGTTTCTCCACCACAAATAAAGAGATAGAAAGTAGAAAAAGAAAAGAGAAATACTTCAAAGAATTAAGTTAGTTTCAGTCAAGATCAACTTCATCTTTTTTAAAATATATTTTATTTAAATAATGACTCATATTAAGTGAAGTAAGTCAGAGAAAGACAAATACCATATGATATCAGTTATATCTGGAATCTAATACATGGCTCAAACTTCTTCATCTTATGTTATTTTTTCATACAGAATTCCAAATGTGAATCTTTGAGAGTTAATGTCCTTTGTGTTAGTTTCATGCCTGTGTAGTATTTGGTTCAGAGCCATGAACAGCAGGGAATATGTTATTTATTTTTGTGGTTGTGCCCCCCACTCATGTTAACCAAAATAATTGAATTCAAGCCGTGGTAATTGTGAAAGCAATTTGGATATAATCATATTTCAATTACTGTGATGGTTTAACTCCAAATTACACCATCTGATGCTTCTAGAGGGAACAATATGAACAAAAGGAGAATATTTACACCAAATGTCTTCTGAAAAGTTTAAAAGGGAAAAGTAATTATTGTTTGCTTTTTGATGGGAAGTATATACCCAAAACATATACACATACATATATATATGTGTGTATATATATGTATATATATAGAAGCCTACACCAATTGTTAGTAATTTTATCATAGTGAACTTGTATATTTAAATTATTTTCCTTATACTTTTTAATTTATGAATACTCTGTGTGTATATCTGATCTTGCCCTGGTAAGGACTTTTTAGTTAATTACATTCTGAAGGTGAAGACCTAACATTTTATGGTAGGAAAATGAGGGATATACATTCAAATATATTATTTATGTTCCTGTAACTTGGTTCCAACATTTTTGAGGCAGTTTTTTAAGAATGAATTGTGCTTGTTTCATGGCAGGATAATGATACTTAAAGGAGTCTAGCTACAGAAAGAATAGCATTAGTGCATAAAGACTCTCTCTCCCTCTCTCTCTATATAGCTATTTACCATTTATTGAAACATAATAGTAGTAAAATGTTGGCGACAATTTAAGTAACCATGGTAAATGACTCTATAGCAGAGGAATCAAATACTAAGCATTTCCAAAAAATTTTAATGTAGATCTTTACTGGATTAGGAATCAGTTTTTGGTATTTTTATGAATGCAAAGAAGTTGTTGAATGTTATATCATTACATTTTGTAAATGTATTATGTACAGATACAGATGTTTTTTAATGGAAATGTATTTCTGTGGTTTGGGTGAGGGAAGGTACCAAACTGCTAAGTATGGGTATCTATGGAGTACCTACTTGAAGGAATAGGCAGAAGAAATTTCTTTTTCTAATTTATACAGTTAAAAGGGAAAATGGAGAATTTTAGATGGGTTTTACTATTTAATAATTTTTAGTCTTTTCCAAAAAGGTGATTCATTTTTCACAGTCAATAATAGTTTCTAGTTATGCTTTCTTGGAGTTAGGTGGTGGTACATAAGTTTTACCCTGCATGTGAATATCATGTATTATTTTTGGTAATTGACAAAGCAAATACCTTTCTTACATGTTCCTTTAGAGTTCTGATCTGGTTAAGAGTAGTGCAGTGGCTTAAATAAGATAGATAATTGTTTCTCTCTCTTCTGTCACAATCCGATTAACCTAGGATACCAAAGCAATGCTGTTTGATGAGATCATTTAGGGACCCATGTTTCTTCTTTCTTATTGTTGTTCCAGGATGATTGTGTTCTTCAGCATAATCAGAATTAGATGACCTCATATTTGGAATGATAGAAGGCCCAAAGAAACAATTTCCTGTGGGCAAGAGAGGCCCTCAAGTGAGTGTATATTTAATTTCTACTCTCATTCCATTGGTTATAAGTTGGTCATAGGACTACACATTGACAAAGGGTGAGTGTGTGTATATACCCTATCCCTTCACCTCAACTACTATTTGATGTGTTTTATTTATGTTTATATTTGAATACTATCTTAAAAATGTATGATTTTTGTCAAAAATTTCTTTCAATATATTAGACTAGATTACTGTGCTTTAATTACATGGTAATTAACACTGCATGAAAAAAGTACTTGTGCATTAGGAAAATGAGGTTATAAATATTAATAAATAATAAATTTACCTTCCATCTTTAAGGGCCATATCAATTGAAATGTTACAAAATATACCACTTCCCTATCTTATATTCTAGTACGTTTAGTTCTTTTGAAGCTCAAATAATGCTGCCAACTTATTTAGAATCTTCAATCAGAATATCAGTTATATAAATCTACTCACGAGTGCCCCAACAGTGGCTCTTAGCCAGACATGCTGTGAATGATGTTACTGTAACATACTACACTTTGTTATAAAATTATTAATGTCCTGGGAAAAGAAAAATAATATCAAGCCTCTACCATTTTTTTTAAGTTTTAAAAGGTATCATCCTGGGTCTCTTTATAAGAATATGTGTATTTTTCCATATTATTATAAATTATGAATCTGTACTAGGAAATGGTGCAGTGTAAGTATTGTAGATACTAATATTTCTCAAACAAATGAAAGTATTATTTTCTACAAGATTAGTGTAATTCTTTTTGATTTCCATCTAGTATTTTAACATTTCACTTTCTTTAATCTCATGTATGTAATTACTTTTTACAAGGGCTATCTAATTTAGGTCATTTTTTAGTGATGCATCAGTGAGCACAAATTGCTATTCAGTTGTGTCAGCTTTCGTCTCTGAGTCAGTGACCCACTGAACCACTTATACCACAAATGTGAAATGATTCTTTTAACACACAGCAGTTTTCTAGTTTCCCTAATCATTAAAAAGGGGCATTTGATGTGTAAGATGTTCTTCATTCTACTCCAGTAACGTGTCAAACTCCACTATCTTCCTATTTCAGTGCTAGATTTCTTGCTCTATACACTTACTGCACACTCACATCTCAGTTCTTTGTGACTAAACTTCTATCCTGGTAAATATCCTCAAATTACTCTTTAAAAGATCACTCTTTTTTTTTAACCTTTTATTTTTTTTTCCTACTGTACTGCATGGTGACCCAGTTACACATACATGTGTATATTCTTTTTTCTTATATTATTATGTTCCATCATAAGTGACCAGACATAGCTCCCAGTGCTACACAGCAGGATCTCATTGCTAATCTATTCTAAAGGCAATAGTCTGCATCTATTAATCCCAAATTCCCAATCCATCCCACGCCCTCCCCTTTCCCCTTGGCAACCACAAGTCTGTTCTCCAAGTCCATGAGTTTCTTTTCTGTGGAAAGGTTCCTCTGTGCCTTATGTTAGACTCCAGATATAAGTAATATCATATGGTATTTGTCTTTCTCTTTCTGACTTACTTCACTCAGGATGAGAGTCTCTAGTTCCATCCACATTGCTTCAAATGGCATTAGGTCCTTCCTTTTTATGGCTGAATAGTAGTCCATTGTGTATATATATACCACATCTTCCTAATCCATTCATCGGTTGATGGATTTTCGGTTGTTTCCATGTCTTGGCTATTGTGAATACTACCGCAATGAACATGTGGATGCATGTGTCTTTTTTAAGGAAAGTTTTGTCCAGATATATGCCCAAGAGTGGGATTGCTGGGTCACATGGTAGTTCTGTGCAGTTTTCTAAGGTACCTCCATACTGTTCTCCATAGTGGTTGTACCAGCTTACATTCTCACCAGCAATGCATGGGGGTTCCCTTTTCTCCATATTGCCTCCAGCTTTTGTTGTTTGTGGACTTATGAATGATGGCCATTCTGACTGGTGTGAGGTGATATCTCATGGTAGTTTTGATTTGCATTTTTCTAATATCAGTGATGTTGAACATTTTTTTCATGTGCTTGTTGGCCATCTGTCTGTCTTCCTTGGAGAAATGTCTATTCAGGTCTTTTGCCCGTTATTCCATTGGGTTGTTGGCTTTTTTGCTGTTGAGCTGTAGAAGTTGCTTGTATTTTCTAGAGATTAAGCCTTTGTCCGTTGCATCGTTTGAAACTATTTTCCCCCATTCTGTAAATTGTCTTTTTGTTTTCTTTTTGGTTTCCTTTGCTGTGCAAAAGCTTGTCAGTGTGATTACATCCCAATGGTTTATTTTTGCTTTATTTCTGTTGCTTTGGGAACTGACCTGAGAAAACATTTCTAAGGTTGATGTCAGAGAGTGTTTTGCCTATGTTCTTTTCCAGGAGTTTGATGGTGCCTTGTCTTATATTTAAGTCTTTCAGCCATTTTGAGCTTATGTTTGTGCATGGTGTGAGGGTGTGGTCCAGTTTCATTGATTTGCATGCAGCTGTCCAGGTTTCCCAGCAATCCTTGCTGGAAAGACTGTTTTTTTTGGTTTGTTTTTTTTTTCCTTGCCTTCTTTGTCAAAGATTAATTGACCATAGGTGTCAGGGTTTATTTCTGGGTTCTCTATTCTGTTCCATTGGTCTGTCTGTCTGTTTTGGTACCAGTGCCACACTGTCTTGATGACTGTGGCTTTGTAATATTGCCTGAAGTCTGGGAGAGTTATGCCTTCTGCTTGGTTTTTGTTCCTCAGGATTGCTTTGGCAATTCTGGGTCTTTTGTGGTTCCATATAAATTTTTGGATTGTTTGTTCTAGTTCTGTGAAAAATGACCTGGGATAATTTGATAGGGGTTGCATTGAATCTGTAGATTGCTTTGGGGAGTATGGCCATTTTTACAATATTAATTTTTCCAACCCAGGAGCATGGAATATCTTTCGATTTCTTTACATCTTCTTTAATTTCCTTGATTAACATTTTATAGATCTCAGCATATAAGTCTTTCACCTCCTTGGTCAGGTGTATTCCCAGGTATTTGATTTTTTGGGGTGAAATTTTAAAAGGTATTGTATTTTTATATTCCTTTTCTAATATTTCATTGTTATTATACAGAAATGCTACTGATTTCTGAGTGTTAATCCTATATCCTGCTACTTTGTTGAATTTGTTGATCATTTCAAGTAGTTTTGGTGTTGAGTCCTTAGGGTTTTCTATGTATAGTATTATGTCATCTGCATTCAGTGACAGTTTTACTTCTTCTCTTCCTATTTGGATGCCTTTTATTTCTTTTGTGTGTCTAATTGCTGTGGCTAGGACTTCCAGTACTATGTTGAATAAGGCATCCTTGTCTTGTTCCAAATTTTAGAGGGAAAGCTTTCACCTTTTCTCCATTGAGTATTATATTTGCTGTGGGTTTATCATAAATGGCTTTTATTATGTTAAGGTATGTTCCCTCTATACCCACTAAAGATCACTCTTTGGCTCTTTTTTCATTTCATGTCTTCCTACTCTGCCATCTTATCAATCTCTCCTGTTTCTAATATTCTTGATCATTTTTTGTGAATTATATCAGGCTCATCCTACTTGTCTAATTACTTCTCAATCTCTTCAGTTGTTATTCTTTCCTCTCATTTCTTGTATTTAATGTTCCTTAATTCCTCATTTTTATCTATCCACAGTCTCTCCTTGATTATGTTATCCTCTCTTTGCTATGACTACATGTTTGCACCCTTTATCCCAATTCATATATTGAAATTTATCCCCAAATGACAGTGTTTGGAGATAGAACCTTTGGGAGGTAACTTGATTATGAGGTTGTAGCCCTCACAATGTGACTTGTGACTGTATAAAAAGCCTTATGAAAATGAATGCTTTTCTCTCTGCTCTCTGCCATGTAAGGATACAGTAGAAAGACTGTCATCTGCAAACCAGGTAGCAAAATGAAAAGTCTTTGTTGTTTAAGCAGTTTGTTTTATGGTGTTTTGTTATAGCTGCCTGGACTGACAAAAATATTCTTGGAATCAGAAATTACTGCTAAATTCTATCATTGGAATTCTGAAATATAAGTCTCTAGGCATACATACCTTGACTATCCCCTTTTAAATTTCCCATTTCTTTCAGAAAATTTCTAATTATTTTGCTAATAGCCCAATTTCTCCATGTTTCTTTCTGAATTCATATGGCTCCTAAACCTGATCTAATTATCCTCAAATTTCAGTTAGTGCTACTTTTCTATGCTCTTAGTTACTCCAACTTTGGTTTTGGTGTAATCTTCTTCCACAGTTAATCCTTTGCCTAATAACATGAATTCTGGCTTTCCTCTAACTCTAGTCATTCCTTTATTTTCACTCTACCATACTATCACTCATGCCTTTGGTATTGTCTTCTGACTTTCAGCATATCCTTCATCCTTTTGCACTGATGCTAAATTAAACCTCTCTATCTAAAGTCTACAAATTCGCTGCTTTCCCAATTGTTAATTAACAAACAAGAAGAGCTATGATTCAGTCTTACCTATCGTATTATTGGTTACTCATCTACAATATCAATTACTGTAAATGAGGTAAAAGCAGAAAAAAAAATTTCACATGAAAGGGAACAGGGTGATAAATGGTCTAAAAGTTATTTTATGTGAAAATCTTGAGAATGTTTTACTTGGATAGGAAACTCATAGGTGGTGTAACAGCTTTTTTATATAGAGTACATGAGAAAGTACATATCTAGTAAAGTGGTACTATCCAGACATAATTCTATTTTAAAAACTGTATTTCTACAAAAATCATAGGGGAATGGATCTTGAAACAAGCAGAGACTACCTTGATTATTAAAAGTATTGTCAGCCTCCAAAGTTATGATATTCCTTTTCCTGCAATTACTTAATTAGAACATACATGAACATCATTAAAAGGATCAATGAAATACTTCTTTTGAGAATTTATGACATTTTTATTTGGTTAATGAATCACCAAAATTTCATTCATATGATTTAGAGGCTGAGAAACCTGTGGTCAATCATTCTTTGATTTAATAAATCAGTTAAAATTACTAAGCGTCACTTTGAGGGTTAAAATCATTGGCTGAAGGAAATAGATGTAGTTATAAATTATAATATATAGTATGTAATTATTATAATTTTAAATATGATGTGGTCCATATATCTACTTGCTCTTTTATCTCGAATGTTGTTGATCAATGGTATAGTCGCAGGAAGGGCAGATAATAGGAGCTGATATATTTAAATATACATATGGTTGTTTCACCCTAATTTCATGAACCAAAATATATTTTGTAAATGTTCAGAATAAACGAAATGTATTAAAGACTGAGCGTTTAAAATGAAAAGGACCAAACAAGGATTTTGTTTTTCAAAGTCCTTATTAAAGTATAAATTCACTAGGAGGGCTGATATCTTAAAATGTGTCAGCTAACACCCTGGGTTTCATCTATCATCTTAATTATCAGCTAACACTTTAGCAAAGAATAGCAGCCATGTGTAATCTGCTCTTGGGAGTCCAGGAAGGAAAAGGTGAAATGTCTGGGGAGGCAAATGAAGCTGAATGTGAAGAGAAGAGGTGCCAGAGATACAAAACCTACTGCATCATTCTGCTGATGGCCAGCTTGCCAACTAAAATAACCTTGCTCTCTTAAGAATAAAAATTATTCCGAGATATAATTCTTAAATACTTGTTATGAAGAAAGGCCCTAAAAACCAGAGGGAAACCTTATTGATGCTCTATTACAAAGGAATTTTAAATACTTATGAACTGGGTCACCATGCTGTATAGTAGAATATTGACAGAACATTGTAAACCAGCTATAGTGGGAAAAAAAAATAAAAATCATTATATAAAAAAAAATACATGAATATTCTTTAGTTTGAAGTTAAGACAAAAAAAATACCACTATGAATTTGGGGCCATCATATCCAACCACCAGGATAGAGCAAGAACTGGAGAAAGGGGAATCAGAAACAGAAGAACAAGAGAGACTGATTGAAATGATGACAGAACAAAGGGAAAAAGAAAACTAAAAAGAAAGAATTGCTTGTTATTCATCTACATGGATTCATGTAGAAAACTGTCTTTTAAATATTTTGTTCTATCATCTAAAATATGTTTTTCTGTATACGTAAAAGTAAAATAACATATTTTTTAGTAAATAAATGCAACCTATTATTCAAATGTAGGGTACAACTTTAGTATCCTGTACATAAGCTTTTGTTTGATTTGTTTTCCTTTCTCATGTTTCTTTTTTCCATCTAATGTTTACATTGAAGTACAGTGTAGTTAAAGTTAAATGTACTGATTTGAGTTTTGCAAGTACATATACACTCAGGAATTTACTCACAGAAAATTCTCTAACCCTAACTCTAGTGGTCATTGTTCTGATTTTTTTTTGACATGTTTTCAGTTGTGCTGGTTTTAGAACTTCATATAAATGGAGTTGTACATATTTTAAGTACAACTTTATGTCTGGTTTATAACCCTTAGGGAGTTAAAAAGAGTTTGAGGTCCATTAATTGTGTTGTGTAGGTCGTGAATTTTTTGTTTGTTAGTTTTGTTTTTGTTGCTCAGTAGTATCTCATGCTTATGGATAAAAAACAATTTGTTTAACAATTCTCCTGCTCATGGGCATTTGAATTATTTCCAGGTTTTGGCTGTTATCCATACAGTTTCTGAGGACATTCACATTCAATTTTTTTCTTGCATATATATTTTTGTTTCTCTTGACTATAGATGTAAATAAATATTTAACATAAATAGTATATTTGCTATAAATATATATATTTACTACAAATACATATATATATTCATATATATGAGTCACAGGGTAGGAGTTTCTTTAATGAAAAAATTTTTGTACTGATATTTGAAGTGTTTATATCATTTTACACATTCACCAATAACATATGAGAACTTCAGTTGCTCCAAATCTGTCTTTTAAAATGGAATACTCAGAGTTCCCATCGTGGCACAGTGGAAATGAATTCGACTAGGATCCATGAGGTTGTGGGTTTGATCCCTGACCTCGGCCAGTGGGTTAAGGATCTGGTATTGCCATGAGCTGTGGTGTAGGTCACAGATGCAGCTGGGATCCCAGGTTGCTGTGGCTGTGGCGTAGACTGGCAGCAATGGCTCTGATTACACCGCTAGCCTGGGAACCTCCATATGCTGCAAGTGCAGCACTAAAAAGACAATATATATATATATATATATATATATATATATATATATATATTTGAAGTGATTTCTCATTTTGGTTTTACTGTTTTTTCTTATGACTAATGATACTGAATGTTTTCTTTGGTTTATTGGATATAGGTATATATTCTTTTGCAAAGAAAATTTTCAAGTCATTTGCCTTTTTTTTTTCTTTTTATGGCTACACCTGCCAAGTTTATGGACCAGGGGTGGAATCAAAGCAGCAGCCGGGGCCTATGACCCATGGCAACACTGGATGTGAGCTGCATCTGCAACCTGTGCCACACTTTGCAGCAATGTCAGATACTTAATTCGCTGAGCCAGGCCAGGGATTGAACCTGCATCTCAAAGACAGCATTGGGTCTTTAAACCACTGAGCCACAATGGGAACTATAATTTGCCAATTTTTAATTGTTTTCTTTTTGTTAGTTAGTTATAAAGATGCTTTACATATCCTATATAGAAGTCCTTCATCTGATAGATTTATTTGAACATTTTCTTCCAGTCATTAGTTATATACTACCCATTAGTTATATTAAATGTATATTTTAGTGAGCAGTATATTTTATTTTGCCAAAGTTTATTATATCAATTTTGAAATTATAGTAGTGTTTTCTGAGTAATGCCTGATTTTCCATGGACAGTGCAATGTTACCTACAAATATTGACAATATTTTGTCATACATTTTTTTCTATAAGCTTTATAACTCTAGGGTTTACATATATGTTTTGTTTTGGTTTTTTGTCTTGTCTTTCTAGGGCTGCACCTGTGGCATATGGAGGGTCCCAGGCTCGGGGTCAAATCGGAGCTGTAGCAACTGACCTCACCATAGCCACAGCAACGTGGGGTCCGAGCCATGTCTTCGACCTACGCCACACTCATGGCAATGCCGGATCCTTAACCCACTGAGCAAGGCAAGAATCAAATGCCCATCCTTGTGGTAACTGGTCAGGTTCATTAACCACTTAACCACGACGGGAACTCCATACTCTTTTCCAAATATTTTACAATCGACTTTTTTTTTAACATTTCAGATAATAATTACTATTTTTTCTTTTTTAAAATTTATTTTAGTTTATTTTTATTATACTTTATTTACAATGTTCTGCCAAATTTTGCTCTATGGTAAAGTGACCCAGTCATACGTGTATATATATATACACATACATATTAAGTACATTGATATATATATATACGCACATTCTTTTTCTCACGTTATCCTCCACACAAGTGACTAGATATAGTTCCCTGTGCTATACAGCATATTCTCATTGCTTATCCATCCCAAAATATAATAGTTTCCATCTACTTACCCCCAACTCCCAGTCCATCCTGCTCCTTCCCCCTCCACCTTGGCAACCATACATCTGATCTCCATGTCCATGAGTTTGTTTTTTTCTGTAGATAGGTTCATTTGTTCTGTGTATTAGATTCCAGATATAAGTGATATCATATTGTATTTGTTGTTTTCTTACTTACTTCACTTAGTATGAGAGTCTCTAGTTCCATCCATGTTGCTGCATATGTCATTATTTAGTTCTTTTTTATGGCTGAGTAGTGTTCCATTGTGTATATATACTACATTTTCTTAATCCATTCATCTGTCCATGGACATTTAGGTTGTTTCCATGTCTTGGCTATTGTGAATAGTGCTGCAGTGAACATATGGTTACATGTATCTTTTTCAGTGAAAGTTTTGTCCAAATGTATGCCTGGGGTGGGATTGCTAGATCATACGGTATTTCTATATTTAGTTTTTCTGAGGAAACTCCATACTGTTTTCCATAGTGGTTGTACCAATTTACATTCCCACCAATAGTGAAGGAGGGTAGCATTTTCTCCACACCCTCTCCAGCATTTGTGATTTGTTGACTTGTTAATGATGGCCATTCTGACCAGTGTGAGGTGGTAACTCCTTATAGTGTTGATTTGCATTTCTATAAAAATTAGTGATGTTGAGTATTTTTTCATGTGTCTGATGACCATCTGTATCTTCTTTAGAGAAATATCTTTTCAGGACTTCTGCCCATGTTTCACTTGGGTTGTTAGGTTTTTTTTGGTGTTGAGTTGGATGTTGTTTGTATATTCTGGATATTAAGCACTTGTTGATTGCATCATTTAAAACTATTTTCTCCCATTCCATAGATTTTCTTTTTTTTTTTTTTAATCGTTTCCTTTGCTGTGCAAAAGCTTGTCAGTTTGATTAGGCTGCGTTGGTTTATTTTTGTTTATATTTCTTTTGCCTTGGGGGACTTAAAAAAACATTTGTACAGCTGACACCAGAGCATTCTTTGCCTATGTTCTCTTCTAGGAGTTTTATGGTGTCTTATCTTATGTTTAGATCTTTAATCCATTTTGAGTTTATTTTTGTGTATAGTGTGAGGGTGTGTTCTAGTTTCATTGATTTATATGCAGCTGTTCAGTTTTCCCAGCACCACTTGTTGAAGACACTGTCTTTTTTCCATTTTATATTCTTGCCTCCTTTATTGAAGATTAATTGACCATAGGTGTCTGGGTGGATTCCTGGGTTCTCTTTGTTTTTTTTGCTTTTTTTAGGGCCTCACCTGTGGCATATGGAGGTTTCCCGGCTAGAGGTCTAATCAGAGCTGCAGCTGCCAGCCTGTGCCATAGCCACAGCAACGTGGGATCTGAACCACGTCTGCGACCTATACCACAGCTCATGGCAATGCTGGATCTTTAACACACTGTTGGAAGTCAGGAATCAAACCTGCAACCTCATGGTTCCTAGTTGAATTTGTTTCCACTGCACCACGACAGGAATTCCCTCTCCTGCTTCTTTTTTTTTTTTTTTCTCTTGGATTTGTTTTGGCATTTCTGGGTCTTTTATGTTTCCATATAAATTTTTGGATTGTTTGTTCTAGTTCTGTGAAAAATGTCATTGGTAATTTGATAGGGATCACATTGAATCCATAGATTGCTTTGGGTAGTATGGCCATTATAACAATAATAATTCTTCTAGTCCAGGAGCATGGTATATATTTCCATTTCTTTGAATCCTCTTTAATTTCCTTGATTAGCATTTTATAGTTCTCAGCATATAAGTCTTCCACCTCCTTGGTCAGGTTTATTTCTAGTTATTTAATTTTTGGGGGTGCAATTTTAAAAGGTATTATATTTTTGTATTCCTTTTCTAATATTTCATTGCTAGTATACAGAAATGCAACTGATTTCTAAGTGTTAATTTTGTGTTGTGTGATGTTGCTGAATCCATTGAACAGTTTAAGTAGTTTTTGTGTGGCGTCCTTAGGGTTTTCTATATATATGATCATGTCATCTACTCCGAGCGACAGTTTTACCTCTTCTCTTCCTATTTGGATGCCTTTTATTTCTTTTGTTTGTTTAATTGCTGTGACTAGGACTTAAAGTATTATTTTGAATAACAGTGGTGAGAGTGAGCATACTTGTCTTATTCCAGATTTTAGTGGGAAGGCTTTCTGCTTTTCTCCATTGAGACTTATATTTGCTGTGGATTTGTCATAAATGGCTTTTATTATGTTAAAATACGTTTTCTCTGTACCCACTTTGGTAAGAGATTTTATCATAAATGGGTGTTGGATTTTGTCAAATGCTTTTTCTGCATCTATTGACATAATCATGTGGTTTTTGACTTTTTTTGTTAATGTGGTATATGAGGTTGCTTGATTTGTGTATGTTTGAACCATCCTTGTGAACTTGGGATGAATCCCACTTGGTTGTGGTGTATTATCTTTCATATGTGTTGTTGCATTTGGTTGGCTAAAATTTTGCTGCAAATTTTGGGATCTATATTTATCAAAGATATTGGCCTACAGTTTTCTTTTTTGGCAGTATCTTTGGTTTTGGTATTACGGTGATAGTGACTTAATTGAATGTCTTTGGGAGTGTTTCTTCTTCTTCAGACTTTTGGAAAAGTTTAAGAAGGATGGTTATATGTTCTCTGTATGTTTGGTAGAATTTACCTGTGAAGCCCTCTGGTCCTGGACTTGTGTGTAGTGAGCGTTCTTATTACATATTCAATTTTGTCTCTATTGGTCTGTTTATATGATATATTTCTTCTTGATTCAGTTTTGGCAGCTATATGTTGCCAAAAATAGTTGTCCATTTCTTCTAGGTTGTCAGATTTGTTGACAAAGAATTGTTCATAGTATTCTTTTATGGTTTTTTGTATTTTTCCAGTATCCATTGTGATTTCTCCTTTTTCATTATTTATTTTGTTGATAAATAACATTTGCTTTGTTGAGTTTTTTCTCTCCTCTTCTTAGAAAGTCTGGCCAAAGCTTTGTCAATTTTTTTTTAACCATGTCAAGGAAACAGCTCTTGGTTTTATTGATTTTTTCTATTGTTTTTTTGAATCTCTATTTTATTGATTTCTTGCTTGATCTTTATGATTTCCTTCCTTCTGCTGACTTTAGGTTTGTTTGTTCTCCTTTTTCTAATTCTTTTACATGGTAGGTTAAGTTGCCAATTTGAGGTTTTCTTCTTTTCTGAGGAAGGCCTATATTGCTATGAACTTCCCTCTAGGCACTGCTTTTGCATCATCCCATAGATTTTGAATAGTTGTGTTTCTGTTATCATTTTTCTCAAGGTTTTTTTTTTAATTTCCCTTTTGATTTCGTCATTGACTTGTTTTTTTTTTTTTAGTATGGTGTTTTTTAGTCCCCATGTAGTCAGTTTTTTCTCATTTCTTTTCTAGTGTTTGATTTCTAGTTTCATGCCATTGTGTCCATAACAGATACTTGAATTTCTATACTCTTAAATTTATAGAGGTTAGTTTTGTATCCTAGTATGTGGTCATTCCTTGAGAATGCTCCAAGTGCACTCGTAAAAAATGTATATTCTGATTTTTTTTGGATGCAGTGTCCTGAAAATGTCAATTAAGACTAACTTTTTTATTGTGCCACTTAGGATCTCTGTTGCCTTATTGATTTTCTCTCTAGAGGCTCTGTTCCTTGATGTGAGTATGAAGTTAAAGTCTCCCACTATTATTGTATTCCCATCAATTTCTCCTTTTACCTCTGTTAGTATTTGGTATATGTATTTGGGTGCTCCTATATTAGGGACATATATATTGAAAATTGTAATATCCTCTTCTTGAATGGATCCTTTTATCATTAAATAGTGTCCTTCTTTGTCTTTGTCTATGGCCTTTGTTTTAAAATCTATTTAGTCTGATATGAGTATTGCAGTGCCTGCTTTCATGTCTTTTCCATTTGCATGAAATATCTTTCATTCCATCCCCTCACATTCAATTTATATGTGTTCCTTGCCCCTGAGGTGAACCTCTTGTCAATAGCCATATTATAGGCTCTTTCTTTTTTATCCCATTTGCTACTCTATGTCTTTTGGTTGGAGCATTCAGTCCATTGACATTTAAGGTAATTGTTGATAAATATATAATTATTGCCTTTTTATTTTTATTTTTATTTTTGGTCTTTTGTCTTTTTAGGGCCACATCTGTGGCTTATAGAGGTTCCCAAGCTAGGGATTTAATTGGAACTATGGCTGCTAGCCTACACCACAGCCACAGCAACATCTGATCTGGCCATGTCTGTGACCTACACCACATCTCATGGCAATGCTGGATCCTTAACCCACTGAGTGGGGCCAAGGATTGAACATGCAACCTTATGCTTCCACATTGGGAACTCCTTTATTGCCATTTTAAACCTTGTTTTCTAGTTGATTCTATGTTTTCCCTTTGGTCATTGTGTTTGTTTGTTTGGATGATTTCCTTTTATTTTATGTTTGTGTCCTCTTCTTTTTAGTTTTTGTGATTGTAATATTCTGTGGCCCTTTTTTTTCAAGTATCTTAACCCATTCCTATATCTGTTGGCTTCAGCCTGATAGTCATAGAAGCTTAATCACATTCTAAAAAAAAAAGAATCTAGATTTTCTTACTTTTCTTCCCCACATTTTATAATTTTGAAGTCCTTTTTTAATTTTTTCATGTTTGTCCTTTTGTTGTTCCTTGTGTTTATTGTCACTTTTGCATAGTTTTTTTTTATTTTCTTTCTTTTAGATCTGTTTCCTGGCTTATTTAAGTAATTGCTTTCCAATTGTAATTTCCTCCATCCTATTTCTTCTTACTTCTTTTTTATTTGGAGAAGACCTTTCAGTATTTCTTCTCCTTCCATTTTAAATAATATTCTTCCTGGGTAGAGTATTCTAGGCTGCAAATCTTTCCCTTTTATAACTTTGAATATATCAGGCCACTCTCTTCTGGCCTGCAGTGTTTCTGTGGAGAAATCAGCTGGTAGCCTTATGGGGATCCCCTTGTAATTACACTTCATTTTTTTCTTGCTGCTGGTAACAATGCTCTCTTTAACTTTTACCATGTTTATCATAATATGTCTTGTTGTGGCCTTGGGTTCAACTTGTTTGGGGCCCTCTGGGCTTCCTGTATCTTGATATCTGTTTCCGTAGATTTGGAATGTTTCCAGACATAACTTCCTCAAATACGTTCTCAATTGCCTTTTCTTTTTCTTTTCCTTCTGGAATCCCTATTGTACATAGATTGGTCTGCTTTATATCATCTCATAGATCTCTTATATTGCTTACATTTTTTTTTTCGTTTGGTTTCCTATTTGCTGTCTTGCTTGGGTGATTTGCTTTTTTTATCTTCCAAGTCACTAACTTGGTCCTCTGCATTATTCATTCTGCTCTTCAGTGTTTTAACTCAGCTTGCATCTCTGAAATGAATTTTCTAATTTTTCTGTGTTTCTCCTTCTACTTTCTAGTTTCTTTCTAAAGTAATCTGTCTTACTATTCGTTATCTGCTCTTAATTCCTTCATATTTGCTCTTAATTCCTTCAGTATTTTCACTTCTTTGGGAACTCAGTGTCTGTTAGATTGCAGAGGTAGGTTTTGTTGTTTGCTCCTGCATGTGAATTTTCTTGTTCTTTTAACTGGGAATTGTTCCTGAGATTTCTCATTGTGCTTGTATTTTTCTTATTCTGTTAGTACATGAAAAACAACTACTGTTGTCTTCAAGGGCTGTTTATTTATTTATTTTTTATTTTATTTTATTTGTCTTTTTGCCATTTCTTGGGCTGTTCCTGCGGCATATGGAGGTTCCCAGGCTAGGGGTCTAATCAGAGCTGTAGCCACCAGCCTACGCCAGAGCCACAGCAACTCAGGATCCTAGCCGCGTCTGCGACCTACACCACAGCTCACGGCAACGCTGTATCATCAACCCACTGAGCAAGGGCAGGGATTGAACCTGCAACCTCATGGTTCCTAGTCGGATTCGTTAACCACTGTGCCATGGCGGGAACTCCCTCAAGGGCTATTTATATGTGCAAGCTCCCCTGGATATTTTGTGAGGGCTTAAAATTTCTTTTTAGGGTGATGTGTATGCTTCCAGGTAGATAGAGGCTGTGGGCAGGCCTAGTAGCCAGTGACTGATTCCTGGGCTTTTGACAGTGGCAAGGACCCACAGTATGGTGGTGCAGGATGCATCTAGTTGCAGGGCCCTGGGGACTAAGAGTGATATTGAGCAAAGGTAGGCAGCACCTAGAGCATTTTGCAGTGGTAGCAGCAGGGTGTGCATTCCCAGGGGAGGGAAAGCAACAATAGGTGGTGCTTGGTTGCACAGCCTCCTCTGTGCTGACTTCTGAGGTGACTAGGAACTCAGGTGATGACTGTTCATGGACTCCTAGTGGTTATGGGCCATGCCCATCTCGAGTGTCTGAGATGACTTGCTTGGTTTGTGCCCACTAACTGTAGACCATGCAAGTGGTGCCATGTTATGCTTAGCCCCCCACTGCTCTTAGCCAGTGCAAGAAGTGCCTGGCCACCTGTAGCTCACACAAGAGGTGTGCCATTGCTTATAACCTGCAAGTTGTGCCTCACCACCTATAGCCTCTGCCAGAGGAACCCCACCTCTGAGAGTCTGCGCATGTGCAGTGAAAGAGATTGCTATGGCTGTCCAACCCTCCTTCTTTGCCCTAACAATGGTGCCTTGCTTATTCTGCAGCCCACACCTCCCAGGTACCCTTGGCTATGGTGCTCTGCTTCCAAGCCCATGGCATACTATTCTCTAGACCCTTAGACTTTCTCCACACATACAACCCTAGTCTTCTCCCTGGCATTGACCTCTGGAGCCTGAGTCTCAGCACCTAGCCCCAACCCAGGCATCTCAGGATGTGGTGTCTGGGGGTGGTGGTACTGATAATCTGTGTGGCTCTCACTCTGCTTTGCTCTTCTCATTCCAGCTGCTGCACTTTTCTCCAAGTCTTTGAAGTCCCTCCAACTTGGCTGATCTCCCTGTTGGTTATGTTGCTTCCCAGGTTGTAGGTTCCACTTTCTTTCACAGCTCCCTCTCAGGAGTGCTAGTCCCATCCTGATTCCTTCTCTCTCTCTCCCTTTTTTTTTCCTTTTGTTCTATCCAGTTAAGTGGAGGGTCTCATGCCCTATTTGGAGTTCTAAGATCTTTTGCCAGCATTTAGTAGATGTTCCGTATGAATTGTTCTACATGTAGACTTCACCTTTTATTATTTTTGTCTTTCTTTTTCTTAACTAGGGCCACACCTGAGGCATATGGAGTTTCCCAGGCTAGGGATCGAATCAGAGCTGTAGCTGCTGGCCTATGCCAGAGCCACAGCAGTGCAGGATCCCAGCTGGGTCTGAGACCTACATCACAGCTCACAGCAATGTCAGATCCCCAACCCACTGAGAAAATCCGTGGATTGAACCCACAACTTCATGGTTCCTAGTTGGATTCATTAACCACTGAGCCACAACAGGAACTCCGACTTTGCTTTTGATACATTTGTGGGAAAAGGTGGGCTCCATGTCTTACTCCTCCACCATCTTGATCCCTCCACCTGCCTTTGACTTTTGATATCCCAGTTGGAGCCAATATTGCTTGGGAAAGTTATTTTCTTTTCAATGTGTGATAGTGTTTTTGATTTCGATTGCCTTGAATACTAAGATTTTGTGCATTGTTACAAATGATTTGGATCTGAATTATGAAAATCTTCAAATTATAAAAATATTATTAGGCCAGTTCTTGTTATTAGTGTACCCATGGCTTTAAAAAAGGATGGTGACCCTGCTGTTCCCTCTGCCAAACACTCTGTGCAGTTCCCAGATGTTTGATCACTGTCCCTTCCCAGGAACCTGCAATGAGGAGTAGCTGGTGCAGCACCTCCTATGGGGTCTAAGTGGGTCAAGGTGCTTCTTGCATGCTCTACAGGTGGCAGGGGCAAACCACTGCAGTCATCTCTGACTCCAGAGGTGGGCATGGCCCGCCACCTCTAGGGGTCCGTGAACAAACACCAGTTGTGGCCCCAGTCACATAAAGGGCACTACAGAGAGGGCATTGTGAACAAACATGACCTGTTGTTGCTCTAGCAACCCTGGGATAACACTTGCCCTTCTGCTGCTACTGCCAAATGCTCCAGGCAGTGCCCACAAGCTTGATCTCTGTCACTTCCCAGGATCCTGCAACTAGGACCAGCCTGTGCAGCACCTTCTGTGTGAGTTAAGTGAGGCAGGGTGCTTCTTGTGTGCTCTGCAGGTGGCGGGGCAAACCACCCCAATTATCACTGACTCCATAGGTAGGCATGGCCAACTACTATAGGGGTCGCTGAAAAGACACCACTTGAGGCTCCAGTCAGCTCAGAGGAGGGCGTTGCAATCAAACACTACCTGTTGTTGCTCTCACTCCCCTGGGAACTCACACACCCTGCTGCTGCCATGCCAAGTGCTCTGGAAACCTCATAAATCTGCCTAAGGCTCATTACCTCTTCCCAGGGCCCTGCAACTAGGAGTAACCTTCTCCACCTTCCTGCAGGTCCTTGCTGCTGCTAAGAGCCCAGCAACAAGGCACTGACTACCAGCCCTATCCTTTGCCTCCTTCTTCCTGGAGACACACCCAACACCCTGGGGATAATAGCCTGCTCACACCAAAGAAAGAGATGGCAAACATTCAAACTCCCATGCCAAAAATAAAGAGTAACCTCCCACAAAATACAATGGGGCGCTCTTGCATAGAAGTTGCCCTCCAAGATACAGGTTGGCTTCCCTAAACTCACAGAAAAAGAAAAACATAAGCAAGATGAAGAAGATTGAAAACCATTCCCAGTTAAAGGAACAGGAGAATTCACATGAAGCACCAAACAATGACACGGACCTCTGCAGTCTGATAGATGCTGAGTTCAAAAGGGAGGTAGTGAAAATACTGAAGGAATTAAGGCTTAATATCAAGGAATTAAGAGAGCATATGAACAGTAATGCAGATTCCTTTAGAAGGGAATTAGAAAATATAAGGAGGAGTCAAGAAAAACTAGAAAATTCATTTGCAGAGACACAAACTGAACTAAAGGCAATAAAGAGCAGAATGAATAATGCAGAGGAATGAATTAGTGACTTGGAAAGATAAAATAATGGAAATCACCCAATCAGGACAGCAGACAGAAAATCAAATGAAAAAAAATGAAAGCAATATAAGAGAGTTAAGGGTTAATATAAAATGGACCAATCTATGCATAATAGGAATTTTAGAAGGAGAGGAAAAAGAAAAGGGGTAGAAAATATATTTGAAAAAATTATGTCTGAACACTTTCCAAATCTAAAGGAAACAGATATCCAGATACAGGAAGCTCAGAGGGCCCCAAACAAGTTGAACCCAAGCAGGCCCACACCAAGAAATATTATAATAAAAATGGCTAAAGTTAGAGATAAAGAGAGGATTCTAAAGGGAGCAAGAGAAAAGCAAAGCGTTAATTATAAGGGAACCCCCATAAGACTATCAGTTGATTTCTCTACAGAAACACTACAGGCAAAAGGGGAGTGGCAAGATATATTTAAAGCTCTGAAAGGGAAAATTTTTTAGCCTAGAATACTCTATCCAACAAAAATATCATTTAAAAAAAAAGGGGAAATAAAGAATTTCTCCAGCAAAAAAAAAAAAAAAAAAAAAAAAAGCTAAAAGAGTACAGCAATACTAAACCCATTCTAAAGGAAATATTGAAAGGCCTTCTCTAAACAAAAAATAACTAAGAAGAAATAGGATGGAGGAAACCACAGATGGAAAGCAATCACTTAAATAAGCCAGAAAACAGATCTAAAAGAGGAAAAAACAAACAAAACTACTGTAAATGCCATGATAAACACAAAGAACAGCAAATGGACAAACATGAAGATGTTAAAAAAAAGACTTCAAAATCATACAATGTGGGGAAGGAAAGTAAGAAAATATAGACTCTTTTTTTTTTTAATAATGTGTTTGAGCCTATAGGACTATTAGGCTAAAGCAAGCAGATACAGGAAGGGGTTAACATACTTAAAAAACAGGGCAACCACAATTCAAAATGAAACATTACATTCACAAAAACTTAAAAGTAATGAAACATTAAATAAATGGACATCATCCAACCAAAATAAGAAAGGAAGAAAGGAGAAACATAGAATCAACCGGAAAACAAGGTTTAAACTGCAATAAATACATATTTATCAATAATTACATTAAATGTCAATGGTCTGAATGCTCTGATCAAAAGACACAGAGTGGAAGATTGGGTAAAAAAGCAAAAACCTTTAATCTGCTGTCTATAAGAGACTCACCTCAGGGCAAAGGACACATAGAGATTGAAAGTGAGGGGATGGACAAAGATATTTCATGCTAATAGACAAGAGAGGAAAGCAGGAGTTGCAAACTCATATCAGACAAAGTAGACTTTAAAGTGAAGGCCATAAAGAAAGACAAAGAAGGACACTATTTTAATGGTGAAAGGATCTATTAAAGAAGAGGATATTGCAATCATCAATGTTTATGCCTCTAATATAGGAGCACCCAGATAC
Organism: Phacochoerus africanus; assembly: GCF_016906955.1. NCBI lineage: Eukaryota > Metazoa > Chordata > Mammalia > Artiodactyla > Suidae > Phacochoerus > Phacochoerus africanus. The sequence continues at coordinate 213,336,968 of NC_062545.1, forward strand.
CTCCAAGAAATACTAACAGACATAAAAGGAGAAATTGATGGGATACAATCATAGTAGGAGATTGTAACACTCAGTCACATCCATGGACAGATCCTATAGACAGAAAATCAGAAAGGCAACAGAGATCCTAAATGATGCAATAGAAAAGTTAGACTTAATTGATATTTTCAGGACATTACATCCAAAAAATAAGAATATACATTCTTCTCATATGCACATGGAACATTTTCATGGCTGAATCATGTACTGGGGCACAAAGCTATCTTCAACAAATTTAAGAGTGTAGAAATTACTTTAAGTATCTTCTCTGACCACAGTGGCATGAAAGTGGAAATCAAAAACTAACTACATGGACACTAAACAACATGCTACTAAAAAAGCAATGTGTCAATTAGGAAATCAAGAAGGAAATTAAAAATACCAAGAGATAAATTATAATGAAGAAACAACCACTCAAAATTTGTGGTATATGGCAAAAGCAGGGCTCAGAGGGAAGTTCATAGAGGCCTTTTTCAAAAAAAGAAGAAAAATCTCAAATCGGCAATTTAGCCCACCACCTAAATCAACTAGAAAAGAAAGAACAAGCAAAACCTTAAGTCAGCAGAATGAAGGAAATCATAAAGATCAGAGAGAAAATCAATAAAATAGAGATTCAAAAAACAATAGAAAAAAAATCAATAAAACCAGGAGCTGGTTCTCTGAAAAGGTAAACAAAATTGACACACCTCTGGCTAGACTCACCAAGAAGAGAAGAGAAAAAGCCCAAATAAACAAAATAAGAAATGAAAAAGGAGAAGTCACACAGATACTACAGAAATACAAAAAACCATGAGAGAATACTATGAACAATTGTGTGCCAACAAATTTGACAACCTAAAAGAAACGAAGAACTTTCTAGAGACTTATAGCCTGCCAAAACTGAATCAAGAAGAAATAGATCAACTGAACAGACCAATCACTGGAAATGAAATTGAATATGTCATAAAAACGCTCCCTACAAATAAATTCCAGGACCAGATGGCCTCACAGGAGAATTCTATTAAACATACAAAGAGGAACTTATACCCAGCCTCCTTAAACTTTTTCAAAAGGTTGAAGAAGAAGGAACAATCACAAAGACATTCTGTGATGCCACCATCACCTTCCAAAACCAGACAAAGATAATACCAAAACAGAAAACTATAGGCCAATATCTTTGAAGAATATAGATGCAAAAATTCTCAACAAAACTTTAGCCAACTGAATCCAACAATGTATAAAAAACATCTTACACCACAACCAAGTGGGATTCATTCCAGATTCACAAGGATGGTTCAACATAAGCAAATCAATCAACATCATACACCACATTAACAAAAGAAAAGACAAAAAAAATATGGTCATCTCAATAGAGGCAGAAAAAACATTTGACAAAGTCCAACATCTGTTCATGATCAAAACTTTTACCAAAGTGGGTATAGGGGGAACATAACTTCACATAATAAAAGTCATTTATGACAAACCCACAGCACATATAATACTCAATGGAGAAAAGCTGAAAGCCTTCCCACTAAAATCTGGAATAAGACAAAGATGCCTACTGTCATCACTTTATTCAACATAGCATTGGAAGTCCTCGCCACAGCAATCAGACAAAATAAATAAAAGGCATCCATATTGGAAGAGGTGAGGTAAAATTGTCACTGTATGCAGATAACATGATACTAGACATTAAAAACCCTAAGGACTCAACCCAAAAACTACTCAAACTGATCAACAAATTCAAATAGTAGCATGATCAAAAATTAATACTCAGAAATCAGTCACATTTCTGTATATAAAAATGACATATTAGAAAAAGAATACAAAAGTACAGTACCTTTTAAAATTGCACCCCCAGGAGTTTCGGTCATGGCACAGCAGAAAGGAATCAGCTTAGGAACTGTGAGGTTGTGGATTCGATCTCTGGGCTCACTCAGTGGATTAAGAATCTGGCATTGCCGTGAGCTGTGGTATACGTCACAGATGCGACTCGGATCTGGCATTGCTGTGGCTTTGGCATAGGCCGGTGGCTACAGCTCCAATTGGACCCCTAGACTGGCCCTAATGCCATGACTGTAAAAAAGACAAAAGACAAAAAAAAATTAAAAAATAAAATAAAATAAAATTTCACCCCCCAAAAAATCAAATACCTGATCAAGGAGGTGGAAGACTTATATCGTGAGAAGTATAAAATATTAATCATGGAAATCAAAGAAGATGTAAAGAAATCGAAAGATATTCCATGTTCCTGGGTGGGAAAAATTAATATTGTAAAAATGGCCATACTCCCCAAAGCAATCTACAGATTCAATGCAACCCCTATCAAATTACCCAGGTCATTTTTCACAGAACTAGAACAAACAATCCAAAAATTTATATGGAACCACAAAAGACCCAGAATCGCCAAAGCAATCCTGAGAAACAAAAATCAAGCAGGAGGCATAACTCTCCCAGACTTCAGGCAATATTACAAAGCCACAGTCATCAAGACAGTGTGGCACTGGTACCAAAACAGACAGACAGACCAATGGAACAGAATAGAGAACCCAGAAATAAACCCTGACACCTATGGTCAATTAATCTTTGACAAAGAAAGAATATAAAATGGGAAAAAAAACAATCTTTTCAGCAACTGGTCATGGGAAACTTTGCAGGTATATCAATGAAACTAGAACACACCCTCACACCATGCACAAACATAAACTCAAAATGGCTGGAAGACTTAAATATAAGACAGGACACCATCAAACTCCTGGAAGAGAACATAGGCAAAACGTTCTCTGACATCAACCTTATGAATATTTTCTCAGGTCAGTCTCCCAAAGCAACAGAAATAAGAGCAAAAATAAACCAATGGGGCCTAATCAAACTGAAAGCTTTTGGACAGCAAAGGAAACCATTAAAAAAATAATAATAATGTACAGAATGGGGGAAAATACTTTCAAAGGATGAAACTGAAAAGGGCTTAACCTCTAAAATATACAAACAACTTACACAACTCAGCAGCCAAAAGCCAACAACCAGTGGAAAAATGGGCAGAAGACTTGAGTAGACATTTATCCAAGGAAGATGCCAACAAGCACATGAAAAAAATGCTCAACATCACGATATTAGAAAAATGCAAATCAAAACTACCATGAGATACCACATCACACCAGTCAGAATGGCCATCATTGGTAAGTCCACAAGTGACAAATGCTGGAGAAAGTGTAGAGAAAAGGGAACATCCTGCACTGTTGGTGGGAATGTAAACTGGTACAACCACTATGGAGAACAGTCTTGAGTTACCTTAGAAAACTGTACATAGAACTACCATATGACCTAGCAATCCCACTCTTGGGCATATATCTGGACAAAACTTTCCTTAAAAAAGACACATGCACCCACATATTCATTGCAGCACTGTTCACAATAGCCAAGGCATAGATACAACCTAAATGTCCAATGACAAGTGAATGGATTAAGAGGTTGTGGTATATATACACAATGGAATACTACTCAGTCATAAAAAAGAACAAAATGATGCCATTTACAGCAACATGGATGGAACTAGAGACTCTCCTACCAAGTGAAGTAAGTCGGAAAGAGATAGAGAGTACAATATGATATCACTTTTATCTGGAATCTAATATATGGCAAAAATGAACCTTTCCACAGAAAAGAAAATCCTGGACATGGAGAAGAGACTTGGGGTTGCCAAGGGGAAGGTAGAGGTCATGGGATGGATGGGAATTAATAGATGCAAACTATTGCCTTTGGAATGGATAAGCATTGAGATCTTGCTCTATAGCACTGGGAACTATATCTAGTCACTTGGAAAGGAGCATGATAATGTGAGAAAAAAAAAGTTTATATGTGTGTGTGTGTTACTGGGTCCTCTTGCTGTACAGTAGAAAATTGACAGAACTTTGTAAACCAGCTGTGTGGAAAAATTTAAATCATTATAAAAAATAAGAAAATTAAAATTATACTTTCTCTTTAAAAAAAGGATGATGAGGATGGAGAGTGATAGATCATGTATTTTATTTCTTGAAGGATCTGTTTTGGGAAGATAATGAACAAAAATCTACTTTGTGACATGATTATTTATGAACATTTAGGACACCCTAGGGACTTGTAAAGTTAAAAATTGGCTGTCTAAGCTGCATGCAAAGCAATGAAATTAGAACACACCCTTACACCATGCACAAAAATAAACTCAAAATGACTGAAAGACTTAAATATATGACAGGACACCATCAAACTCCTAGAAGAAAACATAGGCAAAACTCTCTCTGACATCAACATCATGAATATTTTCTCAGGTCAGTCTCCCAAAGCAATAGAAATTAGAGCAAAAATAAACCCATGGAACCTAATCAAACTGAAAAGCTTTTGCACAGCAAAGGAAACCAAAAGGAAAACAAAAAGACAACTTTCAGAATGGGAGAAAATAGTTTCAAATGATGCAACAGACAAGGGCTTAATCTCTAGAATATATAAACAACTTATACAACCCAGCAGCAAAAAAGCCAGTCAATCAATGGAAAAATGGGCAAAAGACCTGAATAGACATTTCTCCAAAGAAGACATACAGACTGCCAGCAAACACATGAAAAAATGCTCAACATCGCTGATTATAAGAGAAATGCAAATCAAAACTACCATAAGATACCACCTCATACCCATCAGAATGGCCATCACTCATAAGTCCACAAATAGCAAGTGCTGCAGGGGGTGTGGAGAAAAGGGAACCCTCCTGCACTATTGGTGGGGATGTAAACTGGTACAGCCTCTATGGAGAACAGTTTGGAGATACCGTAGAAATCTATCCATAGAACTTCCATATGACCCCGCAATCCCACTCTTGGGCATCTATCCAGACAAAACTCTACTTAAAAGAGACACATGCACCCGCATGTTCATTGCAGCACTATTCACAATAGCCAGGACATGGAAACAACCCAAATGTCCATCAACAGATGATTGGATTTGGAAGAGGTGGTATATATACACAATGGAATACTACTTACTCAGCCATAAAAAGGAATGACATAATGCCATTTGCAGCAACATGGATGGAACTAGAGAATCTCATCCTGAGTGAAATGAGCCAGAAAGAGAAAGACAAATACCATATGATATCACTTATAACTGGAATCTAATATCCAGCACAAATGAACATCTCCTCAGAAAACAAACTCATGGACTTGGAGAAAAGACTTGTGGCTGCCTGATGGGAGGGGGAGGGAGTGGGAGGGATTGGGAGCTTGGGCTTATCAGATACAACTTAGAATAGATGTACAAGGAGATCCTGCTGAGTAGCATTGAGTACTTTATCTAGATACTCATGTTGCAACAGAACAAAGGGTGGGGAAAAAAATGTAATTGTAATGTATACATGTAAGGATAACTTGATCCCCTTGTTGTACAGTGGGAAAATAAAAAAAAAATGAAAGAACAAAATATATTCTTTTATTATTTTAGGTAAAGACTTCTTCCAAAATAGCATCTCTTGCTTTTTGGAAATTTAAATGTGATACATGGCTTTTAGGACATTTAAAAAGATGAAAGTATAAAGAAGAGAATAAAAATCATCCAGAAATAAAAAAAAAAAAGTTGGCTGTCTAAGTCTCAAGATTATCAAAACAAATTTTAATGCTCCTTGTTTTTTTTTAATAAATATTTGGCATTGATTATTATAAAGTGAATTTAATATTATAATTTGAAGAAGTATGTTTATCCATATTATGGTTTTCCATACTTTAAAATTTTGTACTTTTTATAGGAATAGGTGTTATTGACATTGAAATTAGGAAATTTCTCAGATTCAAGATTTTTTACTTAATAGTTGCAACAATTTGGTAATGCCACATTACCTTGACCTAGCAACTTGCTAACATTGAAATATTTCTATATTACATCCATTATTCCTGTTCATCTAGAATTTTCTAATGACTTAGAAGTTTTATCATGTTCTACTACCCCAAATTAAGAAATAAACAGCTTTCATTCAGCATCTTGGAGTCCTAAGAGAGAGCCTGGATTGAACCCTGGCTTTTTCACTTAGAAATATAACCAGAGGTAATTTCCTTGGTTCTCTATCTGCTTCAAAGGGTTACTATGATGATTAAATCAGTTAATGTTTTTGAAGTGCTTAAAACAATGTCTGGCACAGTGAAAGCATTATATATGTTTAATAAATAATATATTTATTAAAATAAATTAATAATATTTGTGAATTTCACCATTCCCTGTATGATTAGAAAATAGCAATTGTCGCTTCAAAAGGATGGCATTAGTTTTTATTGTTTCATAAAATATTAATATCATTTTAGAAACTGCTGAAAATTGCTATTATATAGCCACTTGCTAGGCTGAAAAAGTAACTTAAAAAATAATAATGCTAGCATTTGATAACCATCCATTATGTACTAAGCACATTCTGTCTCTCAACAATCCTATGTGAAATTAGTTCCATGAACTCCAGGTTACATGTCAAGAAACTGAGTCTTAGACAAATTACCTCGCCAAACTCATATAGTCATAATGTCAAAAGTGAATTCAGGTTGTATGACTCCAAAGCTTAAGCCTTGTACACTGACTTCCTAAGTGTCATATATAGGCAACTAATATTCATATGCTAACAGTAACTTGTAAGTAACCTTAGCAAAGTGAAAAAAAAAAGAGCTTAGAAATTTTATCAAATCTTGTGTGCACCAAAATTCCAAGAACAAATCTTTTGGAAATAAAACTCTATAACCAAAAAGAAGATAGGGAGGTCGGAAAGTGTTATATGATTCTTTGACTCCTGGTAACACAAACCCTAAAAGCAGACATTTAATATATGTTATGAAATGTATGAATAAGTGATAAATGTAAAATCTCATAAACTTCTTTCTATGCATTTGTAACATCCTGTTCTCAATTAAGGTAAAATATACATATATAACGAATGCTTTTTATTCACAAAACTTTTACAAATGTCTGTGGTTTCAAAAATAAAATGTAGGGGTTCCCTTGTGGCACAGTGGGTTAAGGATCCTACATTGTCACTATAGCCGCTTGGGTCACTGCTGTGGCATGGGTTCGATCTTGGCCCAGGAACTTCCACATGTTGTGGATGCAGCCAAAAAAATTAAATGTAAAATACATTTCATTTGAAAATCACTTATAAAGTTTGAATTTGGTGTTCTATCATCCAAGCAATTTATATAAGAAAATACATATTTTAATATTTCTGCTTTAGTTTTTTAAAAATGGATTATCATGAGTGTATTTCCTTCACCATCGATTAAAAAAAATGCTGAAAGTATTGTTCAAATTCTTGGAAGACAACTTTTGTTAGATTTAGGTTGCGGAACAATGAAAATAGATTTCTTATAGCATTGACATGGACATTGTCATTATTGAGAAATATGTAAATTTTTTAGGTCACCTCAAAATTAATATTGATCTAAATAATTAAGGTATATCTCTGTATATTGGAAATTTATGGTGTTTATTTAATCTTCTCAAAGATATACATTATCAACTAAAAACATAAAAGATGAAACTGTGTGATATTACAACCAATGTGCTTTTATTACCATTTGGAGGGCTTAATAGCATGATTATTAATTCAAAGTTAAATAATTTATTTTTAACTTTCTGCTCTTCTCTTTTAAATGAATATGGAATGTTCAAGATACATCATTTGATTATTTCTCATGATTTCTTTTGATTTTAAAGAGCATTTTTTTTATACACACTTTGCTTTAATCTAATGATCTCAATCCACAGTATGAGGTTCCGAGGTAATAAACAAGTATTAGTGTAGTCCTCTGGGGGTAAGACACTTAATATTTGTCTTTAAAATATATTTTCTTGAGAAAACCTATTAAGAGATAAGATGGGTATCTATGCAGATGGAAGCATGGGTAGATTCATTTAGCTTTATCACATCCAAGGCTCTGGCTTGTATGCCACTTATGATCACCTAATTCAAATATTATGAATTTATTACTAATGAAGGATATTTAAATCCAAATATAAAAATATATCTAATTCTCTCTGCTTTGAATATTTTCTCTTTTTTTGTGTTACCCATCTGACTAAAATTCTGACCATCAAAGTCTCAGTTTAAACATCACTGCCCTGAGAGATTCTTCACTTATCATCACCAATTTCTTCCCACCTCCAGGCTTAATAGATCAATGCCTTATTTATCTCATTTATTTTGTATTTTTTATTAGTACTTAAGCATGGCTGAAATTTAAAACTTGACTCATCCAACTATTTGTTTTCTATGTGTTTGAGGTAAGCTGTAAGTCCCATGAGAGAGGGGCCCAGCTCTTTTTTCCTTTTAATCTTATTTAGAACTTCATGGTATTTGATTTCTCAATAAATGTGTTTTGAACAAATGTTGAATAAACTGAAAAAAAATCATTTGAAAAGACTGAAACACACTACTTTTGAACTTTTTGAGGGATTTCCAGACAAATAATAGCTGCAAATGTAACTAATTAGTTTCATTTATAAGTAATTACTGTGGCGATAGTAATATACATACTTATTTGATCACTAATCTATTCTCACGGTGTGGCCAGTGCAATCTTGTAGCAACTGTTAGATAAATACAATTCTCAGTTTTATTTCTGCCTTCCTTCCTTTTCTCTAGCCTGCATTATATATGTTTTTAATATCACAATGATTCCTTCCAGTTGACTAAAATATTTTCTGACTCACTTTGCATGGACAGTTTTTAATTTCCTCCAAACCTGTAAATTCAAGGATGCAGAAAATTTAACATTTTAAAATATTTTCTTTTTTTTTCTGTAATATACCTAAATGTCTGCTTTGAACCCATATTAAGATGGCAAAAACATCATCTTAGCCAACATAGCAGTTCGACAAATCCCTTTTTCTTTGAAATGGATATGGATTGTGAAATGTGTGCTTACAGACATGCATGTAGATGCATTTATGTTTTGATGGTCCTTTGTGCATGCTGACTTTGACTGTTATCCTCTCTGACATTCTGGTTTAGGGCCGTGAAAGTGGTTATTGCAGCATATCTTTCCTTAGCACAGGACTCTGAATCTTTCCGTCTTCTTTGAATCTCATCTTCTGGGAAGATAGGAGCATTTCTGTATAGCTCAAGCAATATTCTACTGCTACTTTTCCTTAATGACTTTGAAGAGCTCTTTGAAGCAGGGTTTAGGTCTCTGTTTTCCCTGAGATGCTAGCACCTAATATTTGCTTCCTTCCTTCCTGATTCATCACCCTCACTTAGTTCTCTCTTACTGCATATGTGGTTGTTCTAATTTAGGAGTAGAATTTATTTATTTACTGTTATTTTCTAATAATGAGTAATCTTGTATACTAGATTTTGAAAACCAATTTGTTTTCTTGTTTTTATTTCTGCTCAGCTATCATCATATCCATTTAGAGAGATAATGAATATCCTGGATAATAACTAGTAACAACAGGAAGAGAAATTATCAGGAGAACATTATGTTTCCAAATATCACCCCATCAGATATAATTGCCTTGTAAATGCCTGTTAACCAACACAAATATACATGCTTAGCACTTGAACAGTTATAACTATTTCACTACTTTTGCTTTATCTTCATGATTATATCATATTATCTTATGCTGGGTTCAGTTGTCTGCTTTCACCATTCCTCATACTATACTCTGCATCTGTTTCATATTGGTTCTTTGGCTGTTCTAATAGATAAATTAACATAAGACAACTTAAGAGGATAAAACAAACTTCATATGTACAGGATCCCCAAAGACATGAAAATTACAGACAGTCAGACAGTTGAGGCTGATACGCCATCCTGAGCTCAGAAGAAGGGGGTAGGCATCTGAAGCTTTAGAGGGGAGGAAGACAACTCACAGGAAGATGAAGGTCTGGTAAACAGTGTTTGCCATGACATGCAGATAAGTCCTTCTCATAAAAATTTATCTTTGATATTAATTTCCTCCTGATACAGGCCCTCTAATTTATTTCTGGCACTTTAAGGGGAAGGTACATGTCTCTTCCTAAGTCTTTTGGTCCTTGATGTCTTCAGATTGCAATAATCTACATGCCAAAGTGGCATATTTTGGGGTCACTTATTCTACTCTCCCTCTATATGGTATTGTTTTAATTGTGGCAAGCTCTCCTCCTAAGACTTGGCTTAGGCTTCCATTGCAGTTGTATGTAGACAGGCCATATTGTTTTTCTGGTCTCACAAGCACCGCTAGAGTTAATTGTGCCATCCCCAAGTTGCTTTACACTAGCCAAGATTGCTCATGCTAAGTGATCTCATGCTCTGCAAGTTCTCTCTATTCCTGATACGTTGGAGTTACTTAGAGCTCTGAATTCAGCAATTCAGCATCTAGTTGGATAAGGGACTTATTTGGGCTGTTCCTAGATTTAGCAAAGAAAGACTCTCTTAGGAGCAGATTTCTTCTAGAAAATCACATCCTCAATGAAGACAGGAGATTCCTTGCTCTGTTGATTTTTAATGTTTCTGGGTTTTATATATATATAGATTTTATATATATATAGGTTTTATATATATATAAAGATTTTTATTTTTTCCATTATACCTGGTTTATAGTTGTTTTTATTTTTTTTTTCTTTTTTTTCTTTTTTTTTATTACTCAAATGAATTTATCACATCTGTAGTTGTATAATGATCATAACAATCTGATTTCACAGGATTTCCATCCCACAGCCAAAGCACATCCCCCCACCCCCCAAATTGTCTCCTCCAGAGACCATAAGTTTTTCAATGTCTGTGAGTCAGCATCTGTTCTGCAAAGAAGTTCCGTCTGTCCTTTTTTCAGATTCCATATGTCAGTGAAAGCATTTGATGTTGGTGTCTCATTGTATGGCTGACTTCACACAAAATACTAGCAAACCACATCCAACAATACATTAAAAGGATTGTACATCATGATCAAGTGGGATTTATCCCAGGGATGCAAGGGTTCTTCAATATCCGCAAATCCATCAGTGTGATACACCACATTAACAAACTGAAGAATAAAAACCATATGATCCTCTCAATAGACGTGGACAAAGCCTTTGACAAAATCCAACACCCATTTCTGAAAAAACCCCTTCAGAAAGTGGGCATAACGGGAACCTACCTCAACATGGTAAAGGCCATATACGACAAACCCACAGCGAACATCATTCTCAATGGTGAAAAGCTGAAAGAATTCCCACTGAGATCAGGAAGAAGACAAGGATGTCTGCTCTCACCACTACTCTTCAATATAGTTCTGGAAGTCCTAGCCACAGCAATCAGAGAAGTCAAAGAGATAAAAGGAATCCAAATTGGAAAGGAAGAAGTAAAACTATCGCTATTTGCACATGACATGACACTATACCTAGAGAATCCTAAAGACTCTACCAGAAAACTGTTAGAGCTCATCCACGAATTTGGCAAAGTCACAGGATACAAAATCAATACACAGAAATCGATAGCGTTTCTATATACTAACAATGAAAAAGCAGAAAAGGAAATTGGGGAAGCAATCCCGTTTACCATCACATCCAAAAGAATAAAACACCTAGGAGTAAACCTACCTAAAGAAACAAAAGACCTGTACTCTGAAAACTACAAGCCACTGATGAAAGAAATCAAAGATGACACAAATAGATGGAAAGATATACCATGCTAGTGGATTGGAAGAGTTAATATTATCAAAACGACTATACTACCCAAGGCAATCTACAGATTCAATGCAATCCCTATCAAATTACCAAGGACATTTTTCACAGAACTTGAACAAAATATTTTAAAGTTTGTTTGGAAGTACAAAAGACCCAGAAGAGCCAAAGACATCCTGAAAAAGAAAAATGAGCTGGAGGAATCAGGCTCCCGGACTTCAGACTATACTACAAAGCAACAGTCGTCAAAACTGCATGGTACTGGCACAAAGACAGACATATACATCAGTGGAACAGGATAGAAAGCCCAGAATTCAACCCATGCACTTACAGCCAACTAATATGTGGCAAAGGAAGCAAAACTATACAATGGAGAAAGGACAGCTTGTTCAAGAAGTGGTGCTGGGAAAACTGGACAGCCACATGGAAAAGAATGAAATGAGAACACTCCCTAACACCATACACAAAAATAAACTCCAAATGGATTAAAGACCTAGATAGAAGACCAGACACTATCAAACTCCTAGAGGATAACATAGGCCAAACACTCTCGGACATAAACAACAGCAACGACTTCTCAGATCCACCTATCAGAGTGTTGACAATAAAAAGAAAAATAAACAAATGGGACTACTCAAACTTCAAAGTTTCTGGACAGCAATGGAAACCCTCAACAACACAAAAAGACAATCCACAGAATGGGAGGACACCTTTGCAAGTGAATCGACTGACAAGGGATTAATCTCCAAAATTTATAAACAACTTCTGCAGCTCCACACCAAAAAAATAAACAACGCTATCAAAAAATGGGCAGAAGATCTAAACAGACAGTTCTCCAAAGAAGACATACAGATGGCCGAGAAACACAGGAAAAGATGTTCAGCGTCACTCATTATTAGAGAAATGCAAATCAAAACCACTCTGAGGTACCACCTTACACCTGCCAGAATGGCCATCATCCAAAAGTCTACAAACAATAAGTGCTGGAGAGGGTGTGAGAAAAAGGAACCCCATTGCCCTGTTGGTGGGATTGTAAATTGGTGCAACCACTGTGGAAAGCAGTATGGAGATGCCTCAGAAAACTAAACATAGAACTACCATTTGATCCAGCAGTCCCACTCCTGGGCATCTATCCAGAGAAAACCACGACTCACAAAGACACATGTATTCCAATGTTCACTGCAGCACAATTTACAATAGCCAAGACATGGAAACAACCTAAATGTCCATTGACAGAGGAGTGGATCCAGAAGATGTGGTACATATACACAATGGAATATCACTCAGCCATCAAAAAGAACGAAATACCAGCATTTTTAGCAACGTGGATGGACCTAGAATCTATCATGCTAAGTGAAGTCAGCCGTACAATGAGACCCCAACATCCAATGCTTTCACTGACATGTGGAATCTGAAAAAAGGATAGACGGAACTTCTTTGCAGAACAGATGCTGACTCACAGACATTGAAAAACTTATGGTCTCCTGAGGAGACAGTTTGGGGGGTGGGGGGATGTGCCTGGGCTGTGGGATGGAAATCCTGTGAAATCAGATTGTTATGATCATTATACAACTACAGATGTGATAAATTCATTTGAGTAATTTTAAAGAAATGAAAAAAAATCCAAAAAAAAAAAAAATGAGCCAATTTTTGACTCTCACAAAAAAAGTTTCTGAAACTATCTGTGTACAAGTTTTCGTGTGTTACATATTTTCACTTCGTTGCATGAACACCTAAATGTCGACTTAACAGATCATATGGCAAAATCTGATGGAATTTTTTAAAAACTGCCAAATTGTTTTCCAAATTGGTATGCTTTTTACATTCCCACTAGCAATATTCAATTATTTCAGTTTTTCCAAATCCTCGCTAACATTTGTTAATTTTCTTTTTAACTAAATCTATCCTAACAGGTGTGAAGTGGATCTCAATGTGGTTTTGATTACATTTCCTAAGTGACTAACAATGCCAGGCATCATTTCATATGCTTATTGACTATATATATATATATATATGAATATATATATTTGAATAGCTTATTGCAGTGGAATTTCTATATAAATAAACAAAAATTAAGAGGGAAGCTATGTTGAAAGTAAGGTTTTAAATGGTTCATTTGCTAGCCACACAGTGAGAGATACTCACTTATGGGTAGTTAAACATTATTTGATTGAAGCAGTTAAATAAATGTATCCAGGAAAATAAATTTGTATATTAAGTATTTAAGACTTTCAGAGAGAACAGTTTCTTGAAGAGCTGAGAACATTGGGAGCAACATCATTAGTTACTTAGGAGCAAACTACCAAATATATTTTTCGTATCACTAAAATAAATTAACATAAAACAGTTCTTAAATAGAAAAAAAACTTGTCTATATGCTACAAAATCTTGTACATAGCAGTTACTAAATAAATATTTGTGATTTTTTTTAAAGGCAATGGATTTTGTATTGGATTTTGAAGAATGAAAAGATGGAATTGATTCTGCTTAACTATTCAAGGAGTCAATGCCAAGGATGAAGTGACTAAAAAATTAAGAGAACTATCTTCTATAAAGAGTTTGCATAAACAATTACAGGCAAATACATTTTAGAAGAAGTTGAGAAAACAGTACAACCTGAAGTGGAATATGCTAAGAAGTTTATTCATGGTGGTAAAAACATGTGTGGAACAAGAAAAAAAAGGGCTTCTTGGGAAAATTTACAAAAATTGTGAAAAATTAAAATGTTTAAAACCTATAGTATTCATCACATTATTTATCAGCAAGCACTTTGAGGAGAAAAATAAGTGACTCTAGCACATATACTTAAATCAGCAGTATCAACGTGGATGTCGATCACATTGTGAATGTGGTTAAGGTTAATGCTGTGAGTTTTTATCATAACAGAATCTTAATATCCTTATCTGTTCTACAGCACAGCTGTTTTGTGTTTTAGTGCTGGTGATGTTCTGTTTCAGTTTATTAAGCTCAAGGCCAAGACTGAAGTTCTTGTGAATTGGAAGAAACATTCGCAGTCACTATTACTGAGCACTAAATGGCTTTAGAAATTAGCTTTTGCTCTATACTTGAAAATATTTCTTAGTAAATTCAATTTTAGATTATGAAGTAAAACACTGTTTATATGTGAAACTTACATTGTGACAGTCATTTTCAGTGACTGATGTTTGAATCACAAGTAATGTCAAGCTATTTAATATACTTTTCATGTGGTCCAAAGTTAAACAAAGAGCAAGATCTATATTCCTACAAAAATTTGTAGCAAATATATTTTCTACGTTCAAATTACAGGTCAACAGCATTTTCCAGACCTTGATGTAAGCACAAAGGAAATTTTTGTATTTCACAATCCATTTAACTGTGTACTTGAGGAGCTTCTACATAACCTTCATTTGGGAGTGACTGATCTGCAGTGTGATGGCATGCTAAAAGGAATATATCAAGAATTTAACACAATTCTATAAATGCCTACCAAGTGATAAATACACTCAATTAAAACCACATGCTCACTGATAGCAGAATTTAGCAGTATCTGTCTAGGAGAAAAGACATATTCAAAGGTGGACTTAGAGGGTATTATGCTAAGTAGAATAAGTCAGACACAGACATACAAATACCATATAATATCACTTATATGTGGAATCTAAAATCAAAACAATCAACAAATATAACAAAACAGAAACAGAGTTATAGATACAGAGAACAACAAGTGGTTGCCAGAAAGGAAGTGGGTATGGAGAGGAAAAATGGATAAAGAAGATGAAGAGGTACAAACTTCCAGTCACAAAATAAATGAATCACAGGTATGAAATGTACAGATGAGGGGATATAGTTAATAACTATAGTGGAGTTCCAGTTGTGGTGCAATGGTTAACAAACCTGACTAGCAACCATGAGGATGCAGGTTCGATCCTTGGCCTTGCTCAGTGGGTTAAGGATTCGGCATTGCTGTGAGCTGTGGTGTAGGACACAGATGCAGCTCGGATCTGGCATTGCTGTGGCTGTGGCGCACGCTGGCAGCAACAGCTCCGATTGGACCCCTAGCCTGGGAACCTCCATATGCTGCGAGTGCAGCCCTAAAAAAGACAAAAAAATGCAAAAAAACCCTAAAAAATAATAAAATAATAATAAAAAAATAACTACATAGTATCTTTGTATGGTGACATATCCAGACTAGACTTACTGTGGTGATCATTTTGAAGTGTATATAAATATCAAATAACTATGCTGTGTAACAGGAACTAACATAGTATTGTAGATCAATTATACTTTGAAACCAAACAAATAAGCAAACTCATGGGAAAAGATATTTGTAGTTAACCAGAGGTAGGGGACTGTGGGGTAGTCAACAGGTACAAAATACGAGTTATAAATAAGTGCTGAGGTGTAATGCACAACATTATAACTATAATTAACATTGCTCTGTTATACATGAAAGTTATTAAGAAAGTGAATCCAAGAAATTCTCATCACAAAGAAAACATTTTCTTCTGTTTCTTTAATTATGCATTTATACTAGATAAACGAGGTTAACTAAAGTATGACAATCATTTCATGATTGTGTAAGTCAAATCATTATGCTGACACCTTAAACTTATACAGTGCTATATGTCAATTACATCTGAATAAAACTGAAAGAAAAAAAATGTTGGAATTGAACATATAAACTGATTTAATATAAACATATATGTAAAGTGAAGTAGAACAGGGACAAGAAGCACAAGATCTGTTTGCTAACACTGGAGTAAATGTTTTTACAATATAGCACCTTAGCCAATACATGATGAATAAATCAGAATTTTCCAAGTGTCCAGAAAGGAGTGGGCAGAAATCAGAGCTGCTTGTAGGTCCAGGTTGATATCATATGTCCCACAAAAACAAGGTACAAGTTTATCTTTTCCAAATTTTTCCTGTTAGATTCTCAACTAGAAATATTTCTGACCAAGGTGTACAGCCCCTAAATACTATGAGATCAATTTTACAAGTCATGGTATAAGTGTTATTAAAAATGTAGGTCATGTTGCAGCTTTCAGTTTAGCTACCAGAGCTTTCAACAGTAGATTCTAAACTCATTTGCCCCAGAAATCCAACTCTTGGGCAAATATCTGGGCAAAACTTTCCTTGAAAAAGACACATGCACCTGCAGGTTCATTGCAGCACTACTCACAATAGCCAAGACATGGAAACAACCCAAATGTCCACTGACAGATGATTGGATTAGGAAGATGTATATATACACAATGGGATACCACTCAGCCATAAAAAAGTGAATGAAATAACGCCATTTTCAGCAACATGGATGGAACTAGAGACTCTCATACTGACTGAAGTAAGTCAGAAAGAGAAAGACAGATACCATATGATATCACTTATATGGCACAAATGAAACTTTACACAGAAAATAAAATTGTGGACTTGGAGAATAGACTTGTGGTTGCCAAGGGGGAAGGCGAGGGAGTGGGATGGATTGGGAGCTTGGAGTTAATAGATGCAAACTATCGCCTTTGGAATGGATTAGCAATGAGATCCTGCTGTGTAGCACTGGGAACTATGTCTAGTCCCTTACGATGGAGCATGAAAATGTGAGAAAAAATAATGTATACATGTATGTGTAACTGGGTCACCATGCTGTACAGTAGAAAATTGACAGATCACTGTAAACCAGCTATAATGGAAAAAAATAAAAATCATTATATAAACTTATTTGCTTCTCTGTTGCTACAATATGGCATGTGCTGTCGACACGAATATAACAAATATTAAAATTTAATTATCTTTAAAAATCATCTTATTAAAATGGAGTCTGCGTTTTTCCTGTGCCTGGCAAATCTTAGGCTTCTGCAATCATACATTCAGGTTTTTTTTTCTCATTTCTATTGATCTTAAATCTTTATATAGACATGTAAATGTAGTAAGAAAAAGCTTATATATTGAGTATCTTTTATATGTCTAGCTTAAAGTACATTACCACTTATAAATTTAGGCTGGTATTTAAGGCAAGTATGTACCTGAAGTTAACTCTGATTGATCTAATAAATTTATGCCTGTGCAGGCAGAATTCTAAAATGCACCCACTCCCCTATTATTTTCTACACTAATCCAGGGTACCTGTGATATAATGAGAGACCACACCCTTTGTAATACATCTTTGACAGGCAAAAAAGGATTCTGCAGATGTTTTTAAAGTTACTAATCGGCTGACTTTGAGTTAGTAGAAAAGAAGACTATTTGGATCTAATTAATTCACACAAACCCTTCAACAGCAGTGTTGGCAGGACTGAAGAAGAGGTCAAAAAGATTAGAAGCACAACACAATCTGTTCTGGCTGACTTATAGATGGAAAAGTCACCTGAGAAGGCAAATAAATGGCTTCTAGGAGCAGGGAGAAGCCCTGGGACTGATATCCAGGAAGGAAATGGGACCTTCAGTCTTATAACTGTAAAGAGCTGAATTCTGCAAAAATCTTAATGAACTTGGAAAGAGATTCATCTTCTGAGACTCCACTTAAGAGCCCAACTCAAAAGGACACATATAAATTGAAAGTGAAGGAATGGAAAAGATATTTCACGCAAATGTAAATGACAGGAAAGCAGGAGTCCAAATACTCATATATGACAAAGACTTTAAAACAAAGGTCATAAGGAAGATAAAGAAGGACAATATTTAACGATAAAAGGATCAATATATATGCCCCTAATGTAGGAGCACCCAAATGCATACAACAAATACTAACAGACATAAAAGGAGAAATTGGTGGAGACTTTAACACCCCACTCACTTCAATGGATAGACTGTCTACACAGAAAAGCAGCAAGGCAACAGAGAGCCTAAATGATACAATAGAACAGTCAGACTTAATTGGTATTTTCAGGACATTGCATACAAAAAAAACCAAAAAACAAAAACAGGATATACATTCAAGTGCACATGGAACATTCTCTAGGGTTGACAACATACTTGGGCACAAAACTAACTTCAACCAATTTAAGAATATAGAAATTATTTCAGGAGTTTCCGTCATGGCACAGTGGTTAACAAATCCGACTAGGAACCATGAGGTTGTGGGTTTGATCCCTGGCCTTGCTCAGTGGGCTAAGGATCTGGTGTTGCCGTGACCTTTGGTATATGTCACAGATGCAGCTCGGATCCTGAGTTGCTGTGGCTGTGGCGTAGGCCAGCGGCTACAGCTCCGATTCAACCCCTAGCCTGGGAACCTCCATATGCCACAGGGAAGCGGCCATGGAAAAGGGAAAAAGACAGAAAAAAAAAGAAAGAAAAATTATTCAAGCATCTTCTCTGACCACAACAGCATAAAACTAGAAATCAATCACAGGAATAAAATATGTGAAAAAAAACCTACTACATGGAGACTAACAACATGATACTAAAAATCCAACTGGTCAATGAGGAAACCAAAAAAAGCAACTAAATAAATACCTCAAGACAAATGACAATGAAAACACAACCATTCAAAAATCTATGGGATGCCACAAAAAGCATTCTAGATGGAAGGTCACAATAATACAAGGCCTTCCTCAAAAAATAAGAAAAATCTCAAATCAACAACCTAACCTACTACTTAAAACAATTAGAAAAATAAGAGCAAACAAAACCTAAAGTCACAGAAGGAAGGAAATCATAAAGATTAGAGAAGAAATCAATACAATAATGATTTTTAAATTTAAAAAAATCAATAAAACCAAGAGATAGGTTTTTGAAAGGGTAAACAAAATTGACAAACCTCTGGCCAGACTCACCAAGAAGAGACAACCCAAATGAATAAAATAAATGAAACATGAGAAATCTCAATGGGTACTGCAGAAATATACAAAAATGTAAGAGAACACTATGAACAATAATGTATCAACAAATTTGACAACCTAGAAGAAATGGACAACTTTCTAGAAACTTATAGACTACCTAAACTGAATTGAGAAGAGATTATTTGACCAGACCACTCACTAGAAATGAAATTGAATATGTAATAAAAAATACTCCCTACAAATAAAAGTCCAGGATCAGAGGGTTTCACAGGTGAATTCTACCAAACATACAAAGAAGAACTTAAAACCATCCTTCTTAAACTGTTCAAAAAGATTGAAGAAGAAGAAACATTAAAAACATTCTATGAAATCACTCACCCAAATACCAAAACCAAAGATAATACCAAAAAAAAGAAAATTTTAGGCCAATATCCTTGATGAATATAGACACAAAAATCTGCAACAAAATTTTAGTCAACCAAATCCAACAACACATAAAAGATCATACACCACAACAAAGT
Source organism: Phacochoerus africanus (assembly GCF_016906955.1). NCBI lineage: Eukaryota > Metazoa > Chordata > Mammalia > Artiodactyla > Suidae > Phacochoerus > Phacochoerus africanus. Next base: position 213,356,908 of record NC_062545.1, read on the forward strand.
GGGATTCATCCCAAGTTCACATGGATGGTTCAAAATACTCAAATCAATCCATGTCATACATCACATTAACAAAAGAAAAGTCAAAAACCATATTTTTTTTATAAATCATTGCTTGTACAATATTACAAATCACTGCTTATCCATTTCTCTGGTTTTTTTGTCTATTTAAAAATAATTTGTAAAAAGATTTGGAAAGTCATCAAAACCCTCTGCCTATATATATGTTGCTACGCAGATATTTTTATAATTTTATCTAATTAAATTTGCAATTGTGTTTTTTTTTGTCTTTCTAGGGCTGCACCTGTGGCATATGGAGGTTCCCAGGCTAGGGGTCTAATAGGAGCTGTTGCCAGAGCCACAGCAACGCAGGATCCAAGCCACATCTGCAACCTACACCAGAGCTCATGGCAATGCTGGATCCTTAACCCATTGAGCAAGGTGAAGAATTGAACCCGCAACTTCATGGTTCCTAGTCAGATTTTTTTCCACTGTACCACGACAGGAACTTCTGCACTTCTATATTTTTAAGGGCTCAACTTTATATTTTATATATTCTCAATGTTTCTCTTTTTAATTGAGAAGATTAAAATTGCATCTGGAAAGGCTGAGAGTGGAGAGTAACTTGCAATATGTTGGAAGAACATTATTTAGATCTACATATATTAACTTTGAATACATACAAAGTGTAGAGAACTTTAGAGCATTTTTATAAAGATAACTGTATCTTCAAAGTTTTCTGATTTCTTTCCTAAAATCTTGGTTTTAAAATTAGAAATTTTCAGAATCACCACATTCCTGTCTTGGCTCAGTGGTTAAGGAATCTGACTAGGAACCACGAGGTTGCCAGTATGATCCATGGCCTTGCTCAGTGGGTTAAGGATCCAGCATTGCCATGAGCTGTGGTGTAGGTCATAGACCTGGCTCGGACCCCACGTTGCTATGGCTGTGATATAGGCTGGCGGCTACGGCTCCAATTAGACCCCAACCTGGGAACCTTCAAATGCCGTGGGAACAGCCCTAGAAAAGGCAAAAAAAAAAAGAAAAAAGAAATTTTCAGAATCAATTTTCAATCTAAATTACCATTAACTGTGATTCTATGAAAGATTATTTCATGTACAAAGAAAAATAAACTATTTTCTCCCATTCTGTAAGTTGTCTTTTTGTTTTCTTTTTGGTTTCCTTTGCTGTGCAAAAGCTTATCAGTGTGATTACATCCCAATGGTTTGTTTTTGCTTTATTTCTGTTGCCTTGGGAGACTGACCTGAGAAAATATTCATTAGGTTGATGTCAGAGAATGTTTTGCCTATGTTCTCTTCCAGGAGTTTGATGGTGCCTTGTCTTATATTTAAGTCTTTCAGCCATTTTGAGCTTATGTTTGTGCATGGTGTGAGGGTGTGGTCCAGTTTCATTGATTTGCATGCAGCTGTCCAGGTTTCCCAGCAATCCTTGCTGGAAAGACTGTCTTTTGCCCACTTTATGTTCTTGCCTCCTTTGTCAAAGATTAATTGACCACAGGTGTCAGTGTTTATTTCTGGGTTCTCTATTCTGTTCCATTGGTCTGTCTGTCTGTTTTGGTACCAATGCCACACTGTCTTGATGACTGTGGCTTTGTAATATTGCCTGAAGTCTGGGAGAGTTATGCCTTCTGCTTGGTTTTTGTTCCTCAGGATTGCTTTGGCAATTCTGGGTCTTTTGTGGTTCCATATAAATTTTTGGATTGTTTGTTCTAGTTCTGTGAAAAATGTCATGGGTAATTTGATAGGGATTGCATTGAATCTGTAGCTTGCTTTGGGTAGCATGGCCATTTTTACAATATTAATTTTTCCAACCCAGGAGCATGGAATGTCTTTCAATTTCTTTACATCTTCTTTAATTTCCTTGATTAATGTTTTGCTGTCCTTTACCTCCTTGGTCAGGTGTATTCCCAGGTATTTGATTTTTGGGGGTGCAATTTTAAAAGGCATTGTATTTTTGTATTCCTTTTCTAATATTTCAATGTTAGTATACAGAAATGAGACTAGAATGTGTACATGTATGTGTAACTGGGTCACCATGCTGTACAGTAAAAAAAAAACGTATTGGGGAAATAACAATTAAAAATAATAATAATAATAATAAAATTTTTTCTGAAAAAAAAGAAAAAGAAAGTTGTTAATAATCAAAAACAAGCGGTCTGTACAGTTTTAATGAAAGTTGTGAAAAAAAAGGCACCTGTCTACCAATGAGAAGATAAGGTGAGGAAAATGCCAGTAAAATAATCTTATGATAAATATGACATTTAAGGGATTGTCACAATAGACTTACATTTTAGCTGATTACTAGAGTGATCACACACAAAGACAGAGGGACATAAAAGATAAGACAGTTTTATTTTGCAGTACAATCCCAGCAGTTAGGCAGGAGAACTTAAGGATTCATAGTATTGTGAAGCTTTTTTCATCCTAAATTTAGGTAGTTATTGGTATGTTTAAGATGGAAATTTAATACCAAAGATCTCTGATAAATGCAAAGTTTAAAAACAGAACTGTATGATAGATTCTAGGTCCATCCACGTTGCTAAAAATGCTGGTATTTCGTTCTTTTTGATGGCTGAGTGATATTCCATTGTGTATATGTACCACATCTTCTGGATCCACTCCTCTGTCAATGGACATTTAGGTTGTTTCCATGTCTTGGCTATTGTAAATTGTGCTGCAGTGAACATTGGAATACATGTGTCTTTGTGAGTCGTGGTTTTCTCTGGATAGATGCCCAGGAGTGGGACTGCTGGATCAAATGGTAGTTCTATGTTTAGTTTTCTGAGGCATCTCCATACTGCTTTCCACAGTGGTTGCACCAATTTACAATCCCACCAACAGGGCAATGGGGTTCCTTTTTCTCACACCCTCTCCAGCACTTATTGTTTGTAGACTTTTGGATGATGGCCATTCTGGCAGGTGTAAGGTGGTACCTCAGAGTGGTTTTGATTTGCATTTCTCTAATAATGAGTGACGCTGAACATCTTTTCCTGTGTTTCTCGGCCATCTGTATGTCTTCTTTGGAGAACTGTCTGTTTAGATCTTCTGCCCATTTTTTGATAGCGTTGTTTATTTTTTTGGTGTGGAGCTGCAGAAGTTGTTTATAAATTTTGGAGATTAATCCCTTGTCAGTCGATTCACTTGCAAAGGTGTCCTCCCATTCTGTGGATTGTCTTTTTGTGTTGTTGAGGGTTTCCATTGCTGTCCAGAAACTTTGAAGTTTGAGTAGTCCCATTTGTTTATTTTTCTTTTATTGTCAACACTCTGATAGGTGGATCTGAGAAGTCGTTGCTGTTGTTTATGTCCGAGAGTGTTTGGCCTATGTTATCCTCTAGGAGTTTGATAGTGTCTGGTCTTCTATCTAGGTCTTTAATCCATTTGGAGTTTATTTTTGTGTATGGTGTTAGGGAGTGTTCTCATTTCATTCTTTTCCATGTGGCTGTCCAGTTTTCCCAGCACCACTTCTTGAACAAGCTGTCCTTTCTCCATTGTATAGTTTTGCTTCCTTTGCCACATATTAGTTGGCTGTAAGTGCATGGGTTGAATTCTGGGCTTTCTATCCTGTTCCACTGATGTATATGTCTGTCTTTGTGCCAGTACCATGCAGTTTTGACGACTGTTGCTTTGTAGTATAGTCTGAAGTCCGGGAGCCTGATTCCTCCAGCTCATTTTTCTTTTTCAGGATGTCTTTGGCTCTTCTGGGTCTTTTGTACTTCCAAACAAACTTTAAAATATTTTGTTCAAGTTCTGTGAAAAATGTCCTTGGTAATTTGATAGGGATTGCATTGAATCTGTAGATTGCCTTGGGTAGTATAGTCGTTTTGATAATATTAACTCTTCCAATCCACTAGCATGGTATATCTTTCCATCTATTTGTGTCATCTTTGATTTCTTTCATCAGTGGCTTGTAGTTTTCAGAGTACAGGTCTTTTGTTTCTTTAGGTAGGTTTACTCCTAGGTGTTTTATTCTTTTGGATGTGATGGTAAACGGGATTGCTTCCCCAATTTCCTTTTCTGCTTTTTCATTGTTAGTATATAGAAACGCTATCGATTTCTGTGTATTGATTTTGTATCCTGCGACTTTGCCAAATTCGTGGATGAGCTCTAACAGTTTTCTGGTAGAGTCTTTAGGATTCTCTAGGTATAGTGTCATGTCATGTGCAAATAGCGATAGTTTTACTTCTTCCTTTCCAATTTGGATTCCTTTTATCTCTTTGACTTCTCTGATTGCTGTGGCTAGGACTTCCAGAACTATATTGAAGAGTAGTGGTGAGAGCAGACATCCTTGTCTTCTTCCTGATCTCAGTGGGAATTCTTTCAGCTTTTCACCATTGAGAATGATGTTCGCTGTGGGTTTGTCGTATATGGCCTTTACCATGTTGAGGTAGGTTCCCGTTATGCCCACTTTCTGAAGGGGTTTTTTCAGAAATGGGTGTTGGATTTTGTCAAAGGCTTTGTCCACGTCTATTGAGAGGATCATATGGTTTTTATTCTTCAGTTTGTTAATGTGGTGTATCACACTGATGGATTTGCGGATATTGAAGAACCCTTGCATCCCTGGGATAAATCCCACTTGATCATGATGTACAATCCTTTTAATGTATTGTTGGATGTGGTTTGCTAGTATTTTGTTGAGGATTTTTGCATCGATGATCATCAATGATATTGGCCTGTAGTTTTCTTTTTTTGTGGAGTCTTTGTCTGGTTTTGGTACCAGGGTGACGGTGGCCTCATAGAATGAGTTTGGGATTATCCAAAAATTGGCTCATTTCTGACACTAATACCTGAAGACCAAAATAACCCTTTGTTCTGTTAGTCAGAATAGGAGCTTAGATAGCTTAGGTTATATAAGAGGTCTTGGCACTAGTCTTCCTCTCAGTGAATCCAATATAACCAGAGCCCTATCCTGTAGATTTTTTTTTTTCACAAACTTTCAAAGTGTTATGGAAATAGTTATACATAAAAAATAAAAGAATTGGAGTTCTTGTTGTGGCGCAGTGGAAACAAATCCAACTAGGAGCCTTGAGGTTGCAGGTTCGATCCCTGGCCTCACTCAGTGGGTTAAGGATCTGTCATTGCTGTGAGCTGTGGTGTAGGTCGCAGGTGTGGCTTGGATCTGATGTTGCTGTGGCTGTGGCATAGGCTGGCAGCAACAGCTATGATTAGACCGCTAGCCTGGGAACCTCCATATGACATGGGGTGTGGCCCTAAAAAGACAAAAAAAAAAAAAACCCAAAAAACAAAAGGTGAAAGAATCCCTGGTGTGTTTTTTGATTTTTTTAGTTGAATCTATTGTCTATTGCATTACATAGGACAAAGTGAATATCCTTTTAACTATTGCCTTTTTGCAAGAATGTAAGACAATAGTATCACATCTTTGGTAGAATTATAGATATTAGAGAGAGATGCAGGGGTGATCATTTTTACCGTGTCACTATTAGAATCATGATTTGGCCAGTTGAAAAACCAGATGGATGATCATGGTAAATTTTTGAAAATGTAGTCTTTTTATGCCAGACTCAGCGTGGCTCCAGATGAAATATCTTTAACACATTAATGCAATCCCTGGTGCTTAGTAGACAGTTATCTGTAGGTATTCCCCTAAGTAACCACTTCATTTTCCATTCATATCAGAAAGATAATCAGAAGAAGTTTGTCTTTACATGGCAAAAGTAGCTTAAGATTTCCATTATCTTAACTAAGGGTTAAGATAATTCTCTTTTCCTTTGTCATATATTGTCTGGAGTGTCCTTGATTGTCTTGATACACTACAAAATACAAGCTATGCATTAAAGTAATTATATTTTGATAATTGCTCTTGGTGATCCAGAAGTAGCAAGCAGTCTAGATACTGTGGTAAAATACTTACATGCCAGACTGTAGAAGATAAGTCCTTGAAAATTTCTGGCTTCCTATATTGGTCAAAATTCCAGGAATCCAATCGTTTTGGGAATATCAATGTATTATTCTAAAGCAAAGTAAAAATTTTGAGCTTTATATATCACATACCACCACAAAGCCAGATATTTGACGATGTACCTTTTGAATTTTGGATTCATCACCTACTTTATCCAACTGTGTTGTTCAGATCTAGTTACTGTACATCCTAGAATGCTTCCAGTACTCACTAATGTCAGAGGAAAACATAAAAACAAACAAAAGCTTTTACAGTGGGTCTAGGCTACCATCCAAACTCTTCTCCCACTTGGGCCACTTGACACAGCAGACCAAATACAGCCCGTATTTTTGTCAAACATACATTCTAGAAACAGCCTTTGCTCAACCCTAATAGAAAAATATCACACAATTGACAGAATTTTTGGAAAAAGATATGCCGATATCTAGCAGTAATTACTCTCAATTTAAACAGCAGCTCCTAACTGCTATTGAGTTATAATAGACACTAAACACCTAATGACAGGAAACCAAGTTGACCATCATGTGAACTGTTTGTTATCCAGTCAAACAAATCGTGAAATTAAATTCAGTGGCAGAATACTATTGTTAAATTGAAATGGTGTAAAAAAAAATACCAGGCCCAATCAGATCCAGAAGACAAAAGAAACCTACAAAGTGTTGACAAACGCCCCTGCTCTCTTGCAACTTCACTATCTGTCAGCCCACATCTAACAAGAGAACAGAAAATATGAAGAGGGCAAATGCAAAATGAAAAGATAGGGATTGAGAAATTGTTATTATAAAAAGTTGAATTCAAGGAGAAATGTATTAATTAAAATAAAAAGACATTTTGTAACGATTAGAATGTAATCCATAGCAAAGATCTAAATATCATGAGTCATTTAGATAGCTTCAAAATTCTTTAAATATATTCTAAGAACTTTAAGAAAAAATAGTTATGAACATGGTTATAATATGGAACTTAAAAATCACTTCTCAGTCTATGAAGTATCACATGGGAAAGTGTAAGCAATATAAAAAATTAATTGCTGATGTTAATGTAATCAGTATTATGTCACATTCTGAAATTACTGAATATGTTACATTTTGATTACCTAATAGTAAAGACAAAGCAAGCATTTATCACACCAGAAAAAAAATCTTTATTAGTTAATTTCTAAATGGTTAAAATTTTTATGTAATAATTTTGAACAAATATATAAAACTAAAACTAATGTAAAAGAAGAAAACAAACCTCAAAAATATTGAATTACTGTTTACAGTCATTCTTAAAATAAATTTGATTTAAAACTGTAATCTGTAGTTTGTTCCACAGTATATGAGATAGATATATGACAACATGAGTGAAATTAACACCTCAAAATATAAATTACTACTAAATTACTGGATATAATTAAATAAAATGAAATGTATATTTCATTGCTAGAAGTTGGAAACATTTCTGGGTGTATAGGCTTTGTATTGCTGCTGTAATAAATTACCATAAACTTAGTGACTTATAAAAATATTTATCATCTCATGATTTTGTAGATATGAAGTCCACAGTGGGCTCAGCTAGGTGCTCACAAAGGGTCTTACAAGGTCAAAATCAAAGTGTCAAAGGCCTGAACTCTTACCTGGAATATTTGAGAGTCTTTTTTCATGCTCCTTCAATTTGTTGGTATAATTCACTCTGCTGTGATTGGAGGACTTGCTGGTTGTCTCTGGGATTCCTCCTCAGCTTCTTGAGGCTGTCAACATTCCTTGCTTCATGTCACCTTCCATCTTGAAATCCAACCACAGCTTAGCAGATTCTTCTTTCGCTTTGTGTCTCCAACTTCCTCTCATACCACATTTTTCTGACTTTGTAGTCTGACTTTACCTAGGAGATGATTCTGCTTTTAAGGGTTCATCTGATTATAATAGGCCCAACAGATAATTCCAGATAATATCCCAAATTTAATTTATATTTGAAAATATCCCTTTAGCCATTTAACTTAGCATATTTAGGAATGTGACACTAGAGTCAGGGGTAAAGTTTTTAGGAACAAAACTCTGCCTACCACACTTGTTATTGCCTTCTTTGCTCAAAAAGCAAGGCAAAAGTAGATAAAATATTAATAGAAACAATAAAGGATTCCTTAAAGAGCATGAAGAACCTCTATGATGAGAAATTGAAAATGCATTCAGTTAATAAGGAGTTCTGAAATCCCCAAGCATTCCGGGCTAGAGTTCTCTTTTACTGTTGAGCAGAACCAGCTAGATCTTCAATTTAGTAGAGTAGATGGAATTTAACATGCTCCCTTTGAATCAGGAGGCTCTATTCATGACCTATTTGCTACCTTGAAAAGGAGGCTACTATAAAATTATATTAAGATTGCTGTTTAGGGGCATGTCTTACAGCAATTTTGTTCTAGACCATTAAAAGGACATATATACTGCCTCCTGATAAATCCAGCTATCCAATAAAATCAAAACTATCATTATGACACCTAGTTCTAGAAGGGAGGTCTAGGGGTCAGGGGAACGTGACTTTAAAATCTCTAGTTAGTGATGACTGAGCTTGGAGGAAAAATGAAATAGATTTTAATAATCCATAAAGAAAAACTGCCAATCTAAATGGTAAAGTGCAGTGGTATCTCATGGTAGTTTTGTTTGCATTTCTCTAATAATCAGAGATGGAGGGCATTTTTTTATGTGTTTGTTGGCCATCTGTATATCTTCCTTGGAGAAATGTCTATTCAGGTCTTTTGCCCATTTTTCCATTGGGTTGTTGGCTTTTTTGCTGTTGAGTTGTATAAGTTGCTTGTATATTCTAGATACCACCCCATACCAGTAAGAATGGCCATCATCAATAAGTCCACAAATAACAAGTGCTGGAGGGGTTGTGGTGAAAAGGGAACCTCCTGCCCTGTTGGTGGGAATGTAAGCTGATACAACCACTATGGAGAACAGTATGGAGTTACCTTAGAAAACTATACATAAAACTACCATATGACCCAGCAGTTCCACTCTCGGTCATATATCTGGACAAAACTTTCCTTAAAAAAGGCACATGCACCCGCATGTTCATTGTAGCTCTGTTCACAATAGTCGTGACATGGAAACAACCCAAATGTCCATCAACAGACAATTGGATTAGGAAGATGTGGTCTATATACACAATGGATTACTACTCAGCCATAAAAAAGAATGAAATAAAGCCATTTGCAACAACTTGGATGGAACTAGAGACTCTCATCCTAAGTGAAGTAAGTCAGAAAAAAGACAAATACCATATGATATCACTTATAACTGGAATCTAGCATATAGCACAAATGAACTTTTCCACAGAAAAGAAGATCATGGACTTGGAGAATAGACTTATGGTTGCCTGGGGGGAGGGGGAGGGCATGGGAGGGATCAGGAGCTTGGAGTTAATGGATGCAAACTATTGCTCTTGGAATGGACCAACAATGAGATCTTGCTGATAGCACTGAGAACTATGTCTAGATACTTACAATGCAACACGACAATGGGAGGAAAAATAATGTATACATGTATGTATAACTTGGTCCCCATGCTGTAGAGTGGGAAAAAATAAATAATAAAAAATAAATGATAAGGTGCAAAATAAAAAAAAGGAAAGCAATGTTTTTAAAGAGAGCCAAAATAATCTAGTAGAATATGTATTGAAAAGTATGTCAAACATTGTAAAATAAATATAATAAAAAATCTTTAAATTAATGATGACATTACTTCCTTAAAAAATAAATGAATTAGGGAGTTCATGTTCTGGCTCGGCAGGTTAAGAATCCAACTGGTATCCATGAGGATGTAGGATGTAGGTTCGATCCCTGGCCTCACACAGTGGGTTAAGGATCCCATGTTGCAGCAAGCTGTGGTATGGGTCAAAAGTGCAGCTCACATCTGGGGTTGCTGTGACTGTGCTGTAGGCCAGCAGCTACAGCTCCAATTTGATCCCTAGCCCAGGAACTTTGATATGCTGCAGGTGTGGCCTTAAAAAATGAATTATAAACAAATAAGTAGGCAAAATTAAATAACTTAGGTATCTGTCTAAAATCTTAGATATGTTAACAGCTGTAATAGTGGAAGACTGTTCTGAGAAATTCATATAGAATGTAATGTCAACTTTTTTAAATTTTGAGATATAATTGTATCTATAATTGTATTAGATACAATTATATATAATATACAGTAAACTATAATGTATTTTAAGTGTACTACATGATGATTAGTATACATATACACTGTGAAAACATTCCCACCACTGAGCTAAATAACACATCCATCGTCCCACATATTTACCTCTTGCTTTGTTTAGGAGAACAACTAAGTTCTACTCTCTTAGCATATTTCAGACAAAAGGTTAATGTCAGGTGCTTATACTCTAGTCAAAGAGCTTAATGTTGAATATTTAACATTATACTTCCCTTCTTGAAGTTTTACTGTTTCAGGCCTTAACATTATTTGTTGAGTTGATATATGTGTATGGTATAAAACGGGTATTTGGTTTCATTATTTTACATGTGTATATCCAGTGTACTCAACACTGTTTATTGAAGAGTCTATCTTCTCCCCATTCAGTAATTATGACTCCATGTCAAATATAAGTTTATCATGTTTGAATGGGTTTATTTCTGGGCTCTCTATTCTATTCCATTGATCTGTATGTCTGTATTTATAACAGTACCAGCCTGTTTCGATTACTCTAGTTTTTGTAGTATAGTTGGAAATCATGAAGTGTGATGCCTCCAGTTGTATTCTTCTTTCTTAAGATTGCTTTAGCTATTTGAGGTTTTTTTTGGTCCTGTACATATTTTAGGAATTTTTTTTCCTTTTATGTGATAAATCCCATTGGAATTTTGATAGGGATTTCAGTGGATCTGTAGATCACTTGGGGTCATAAGGACATTTTAACAATATTCTTTCAGTTGATGAGCACATATCTTTCCATTTATTTCTCTCTTCAATTTCTTTCATCAGTGTCTTATAGTTTTTGATGTATATATCTTTCACTTTCTTCATAACCTTATTCCTAGATTATTACTTTTGCTTCTTTTGTAAATGGGGTTATTTTCTTGATTTCTTCTTCCTGTGGTTTGTTTTTAGTGCCTAGAAATGCAACTGATTTTTGTATGTTGACTTTTTATTTCAGAGCTTTACTGAATGCATTTATTAGTTCTACACAGTTTTTTTGGGTGGCATGTTCAGGGTTTTCTATTATAATATTATGTAATCTGCAAGTAGAGATATTTTTACTTCTTCCTTTCCAATTTAAATGCTTTTTAGCTCTGTTTATTGCCTCATTAATCTGGATAGGAATTATGTTGATTGAAAGAGTGAGTGTTCTTCCTTGTTCCTGATCTTAGAGAAAAATATTCTAGCTTTTCACTATTACTATGATGCTAGCTTTTGCTAGCTTTTGGGCTTTCTTATATGTGGTCTTTATTATGTTGAGGTATACTCCTTCTAAACCCAGTTTATTGAGAGATTTTTTTTTTTATTCTCAAGAATAGATGTTGAATATTGTCTAATGCTTTTATGACATCTGTTGAGATGATATAATTTTTATCCTTTATTTCCTTCCTACTATTAACTTTGGACTTAGTCCTTTTTTTTTTTAATACTTCCTTGCAGCATAAAGGTAGATATAGTTCTTTTTTTAATATATAATTATAGACATTTATTACTCTTTTATTTTAGACCTATTTTGCTACATCCCATAAGTTTAGTGCATTGTGCTTCCATTTTCATTTGTTCCAAGATTTAAAAATTTCTATTTTACCCTTTGGTTGTTCATGAGCATATTATTTGATTTTTGTGTATTTGTGATTTTTTCCTCTTTCTTCTAGTTGATTTCTACTTTTATACTATTATGATCTGAAAAGATGTTTGATATGATTTCTGTCTGATTAAATCATTGAGACTTGTTTTATGGCCTAACATATGATCTATACTGGGGAATGTTCCATGTGTGCCTGAGAAAAATGTGTATTTTGCTGCTGTTGAATGAAATGTTCTATATACATCTGTTAGGTCTTGCAGGTTGACTTAAGTCTACTATTTCCTTATTGATTTTTTTTCTTTAATAATCTATTTGTTTTTAACAGTATGGTATTGAAGTCCTCTACTATTATTGTATTGTTCTCTCCTCCCTTTAGGTCTTTTAATATATTAATTTAATATTCATGAATCTGTTTAACGTTTTTAGGTGTTCTGATATTGGTTGCATAAATATTAAAATTGTTATATTCTCCTATTGAGTTGACCCCTTTATCATTATATGATGACTTCTTTTACTCTTGTTACTAGTTTTGATTTATTGTTTGTTTTGTCTGATATAAGTATAATTACACCTCTTTTTCTTTTTTGTTCCTTTTTGCATGGACTTTTTCATGTGTGTCTTTAATGCTGAAGTGAGTTTCATGTAGACAGTTTATAGTTGGAAATTGAGGTTTTTTTTTTTAATCTATTCAGCCACTTAATGTCTCTTGATTGGATAATTTAGTTCATTTACATTTAAAATAGTTATTGCTATATAGTACAGGAAACTCTACCCAATATTCTACAATAACCTATATGGAAAATGGTGTTAAAAAGAATGGATGTGTGGTGTGTATGTATGTGTATATATATATATGTATGTATGTATGTATATATACACACACACACATATACATATATATATACATATATATGTACACACACATATTTATAGATATATATCTGAATCAATTTGTTGTACAGCAGAAATTATCACAGCATTGTAAATCATCTATAGTTCAATAAATTTTTTTTAAATTTAAACAATTTTTAAAAACTTGTCTGTTCATACACAAATGAAAGAAAATAAAGTAGTTATTAATAGGTTTCTACTATTATATCTAGATGATTCAGGGGCCTTTTTCTCAGGCGGGAGTCTTCAAAGTTGGGTCACTAGATATGTGGACATAGTCCTTCCAGGAAGAACCTGGCAACTTGGTCTTATTGTTGGAGGGAGCATGAGGGAGAAAGTAGAAAAATTGCCCCCTGGCTGTTTTATACTCTAGGGAGGGTCATAATCAGCATCTAGAAATGTGCTAGCTTGTTAGTAGCATGATCCTCAGGCACCAGCTTATAAAGTATGCAGTCAAATCCCTTTTATAGAAAGGCTGGGGGATGGGAAATTTTGCCTGTCCCCTCTGCCCCAATTCCTAGAGGGATATCCATGGTAAGGGCTCTTATGCCACTAATAACTGTTTGTCTGCTATATTCTTGTGAGACTCATGAATGCAGGCCTTGCTAACTTTCTGAGCTATGTATTTAAGGAATCTATCCCTCAGGTGATGTGCTTAAAAGTTGGGGTGGAGTTGGTGCTCTCTGAACCTTACCTCAGAGAGAAGCTAGGAGTTAAGAGATTTCCTCCTAATTGTATGGTGCTGTATCAGTGTTGGTGTTTAAGGTGAAAGTTTTCTATGCATTTTGATGGGAGTGTTTTCTCAGTTCCCTGCTCTATAGGCATCACTCAGCTAATTTCAAGATTTCTCTTAGAGGGAATTGCTCCATGTGTAGCTCTACATTCGTTGTGTCTGAGGGGGAGGGGAATTCAGGATCATCTTCTGTTGCCATCTTGTCTAATGATATCTGCAATGTCAAAATTTCAAAAAAATAAAAACATCTGGCAAGAAGGATAAATTAATAGACTCTAATATATGTCTTACAGGAATTCTAGAATAACAGAAGGAATTCATTAAAAGCAACATATGAAAAGATGATTTCAGAAAAATTCCCAGTGTTAAGATCTTGTGTTTTTAAATTAGAAATTCATTCCAATAACTTAAAAGAATAAGCCTTGATAAACATTCCCCAGGGAACTTTATACTGAAGATGCAAAAAGAAAGGAAATAAGATACAGTTCTCTTATTCTCTCTGAATATGTTGCCTTTCATGGAAAAAAAAGGAACTTTGTAGATATAATAAAGAATATTGAGATGGAATGATACTTTTGGATGTTCTTTATAAGACCAATGAAGTTATAAGTCTTCACAAAATAAAGAAGCAGATAGAGGAGTTCCCGTCACGGCTCAGTGGTTAATGAACCTGACTAGGAACCATGAGATTGAGGGTTCAATCCCTGGCCTCACTCAGTGGGTTAAGGATCCAGCATTGCTGTGAGCTGTGGTGTAGATCACAGACGTGGCTCAGATCCCCCATTGCTGTGGCTCTAGTGTAGGCCAGCAGCTACAGCTCTGATTAGACCCCTAGCCTGGGAACCTCCATATGCTGTGGGACTAGCCCTAGAAAAGGCAAAAAGACAAAACAAATCAATAAAAAGTCTATCCTCCTTAATGGGAAAAAAAACAAACAACAAACAAACAAAACAAAACATTTAAAAAAAAAAGCAGATAGAGGATTAGACAAGATGTGGCAATGGAAAAGAAGTCAGAAAGAAAGCAGAAGTTATTAGAAGATGCTTTTCTCCTGGGTTTGAAGATGAGAGATGTGGCCATGAATCAATGATACTGTTTTCCAGTTCTAGAATCTGGAAAAAGCTGTGGAATTGCTTCTTTCCTAGATCCTCCAGAAATAATACAGCTCTCCTGACACTTTGATTTTAGACCCATTCAACCCATTCAGTTTTCTGACCTTCATAACTTTAAGATCATAGATTTATGTGTTTTAGGCCACTAAGTTTATGGTAGTTACAGCAGTGAGAGGAAGTGAAGATAACTGCCCACTCCTTAAAAATGGACTGTGCATTGTGATTTCCTACTAAGAGCACAGTATGGAAAAAAAATGAAGTGTGTAACTCTACAGTGAAGAAACCGTAAAACACTTCCTTAGCTTTACGATCAAGCTTAATAACATCATCAATGATAAATGATGCTGATATTTACACTTAATATGATGTGGTAAGAAAGACCTTTGTTGTTTACCTCTCTGAAGCCAATTCCAACCTAATTGTGAAAACAACTATAAGAAAACCCCCAATTATAAGATATTTTAAAAAATACCTGACTAGTACTCCTCAAAAATCTCAAGGTTATCAAAAGCAAAAGTCTGAGAAGCTGTCCCAATAAAGATGATATGAAGGAGTCTGGACACAGATATTGTGATGTGGTAACCTGGATTGGATCCTGGAACAGGAAAATAATGTTAGGTAAAAACTTAAAAAAATCTGAGAAAAGTATAGACTTACACTAATAGTTTATTGGTATTGGTTTGTTAGTTGTTATAAGTGTGTCATATTAATGTAAGATGTTAACTATAGGGAAAACTGGATGGGGGCCATATATGAACTTTTTGTGATGTTTTTTGCAACTTTTCTGCAAATCTAAACTATTCTAAAATAAGTTTTCTGTAAACTCATGGGCAATGAAAGACATACACACAACCAAACTAATAAACATTTGGTGAAATCATATGTTGCAAAAATTAACTAAAAATAATTGCTGTAGAAATAATTTTCAGACTTTGAAAACAGGAGATAAAGAGTTAATAGGTATGTGGAACCACACACACACACACCCACACACACACCCACACACACATAAATCAAAACAAATATTTATATTTATAAGCAGCATGAACTTTATTTTTTATTTTTGTAAGATTTTTATTTTTTTATCATAATTGATTTCCAATTTTGGTCAATTTCTGCTGTAGAGCAAAGCAACCCAGTCATATATATGTAAACACATTCTTTTTCTCACATTATTATCCATCATGTTCCATCACAAATGACTAGATATGGTTCCCTGTGCTATAAAACAAAATCTCACTGCTTATCTACTCCAAATGCAATAGTTTGCATCTACTAACCACAAACTCCTAGCCCATCTCACTCCCTCCCCCTCCCCCTTGGCAACCACCATCACCATAATACCAAAACCAGACTAAGATATACCAAAAAAAGAAAATTATAGGTCCATATCTTTCATGAATATAAATGCAGAAATTCTCAATACAATTTTAGCCAACCGAATCCAGAAACATACAAATAATATCATATACCACAACCAAGTAGGCATCTCAAGTTCACAAGGGATGGTTCAAAATACACAAATCAGTTAATGACATACACCACAGTAACAAAAGTCACAAGCACATAATCGTCTCAGTAGATACATGAAAAGCATTTGATAAAATCCAACATCCATTCATGATTAAAAACTCTTACCAAAGTGGATATAGAGAGAACATACCTCAACATAATCAAAGCCATTTTTGTCACACCCACAGGCAATATAATACTCAATGTAGAGAAGGTGAAAGCCTTCCCACTAAAATCTGGAACAGGAAAAGAATGCCCACTCTCACCACTTTTATTCAATGTAGTATTGGAAGTCCTAGCCACAGCAATCAGATAAACAAAAGAAATACAGGACATCCAAATTGGAAGAGAAGAGGTAAAATTGTCACTTAATACAGATGAC